>NC_134091.1:82024239-82342572 GCF_000715075.1 Nicotiana tabacum
GAAGCTCTTTTGTCTCTTCTGGATTACTCCTATAAGCAGGCCTATTTGGAATTTGTGATCCAGGCACGAAATCAATTTGATGCTCAATGCCACGTAAAGGTGGCAATCCATTAGGAATATCTTCAGAAAAGACATCTTCAAAATCCTGCAAAAGAGAAGAAATACTACTTGGCAACGAAGAAGTTAGTAACTCAGAATTAATCAAAACTTCTTTGTAAGTAAGTAATATTATGGGCAACCCCTCTTTTCTTGCATTTAAACACTCTTTGGCTTTTATATAAAAACTCTCTTTTTTTATTTCCTTAGCCTCTTTCCTCTCACCAAGACTTTCTATTTTTTCATTCAAGCCCCTTTTTATCTCTTCTCTCAAATTGTTGCCCTCTCTCTCTTTCTCTCGGCCATCTCTCTTTTTTTCCAACTCTTGGCCTCCTTTTTTTTCTTTTTCCTCAAGCTCACTTTTTATCCCTCCCCTTGGTTTTCCCATTGTTTCCCTTAATCTCTTTTGATCTTCAAACACTTGAGAAGGAGATAAAGGTGCAAGAGTAAATTTCCTGCCATTTAGCTCAAGAGAATATCTATTCTTCCTTCCATCATGAAAAACATTCCTATCATACTGCCAAGGACGACCCAGTAAGATATGACAAGCTTGCATAGGGACTATGTCACAAAGAATATCATCCTCATATCTACCAACATTGAATGAAATCATGCATTGTTTGTTTACCTTTAGTTCACCACTATCATTTAACCATTGGAGTCTATAGGGAGTAGGGTGTTTCATGCATGCAAGTCCCAATTTTTCCACAAAGTATGAACTCACCACATTAGCACAACTACCACTATCAATGATCATAGAACAAGTTTTTCCCTTTATCCCACACCTAGTATGGAATATATTCTCCCTTTGTTCTTCACTATTGCTTCCCAAATTGATAGTCATAATCCTTCTAACTACCCCAATCATGCCATCATTAGGTAGTTCTATATCATCATCATTACTCACATCTCCCTCTTCTTCTCCCTCACTTTTTTCACTCTCATATCCTCCATCTTCTCTAAGAATGATGTTTCTTCTACTTGGACATTCATGCATCATATGTCCCCTTCCTTTACATTTATGACACTGAATAGAACTAGAAGGTATAAAAGGTTTAGGGTTAAAGATTTTACCTCCCTCTTTGTTCTCAAATTTACCTTTATCCTTGTCTTCTTGAGGTCTAGAAGAACTCTTCATCTCTTGATTCGACCATGGCTTCTTGGAGATGGTGTTTGACCGACCTTTCCATGAGCTAGCTTGCTTTCTTTTATTTTGATTTTCTACCTTTACAGACAAATCAACTAACTCATCTATTGTTACATATTGTTGTAATTCTACTACATCAGCTATTTCCTTATTTAAACCATTTAAAAACCTAGCCATTGTAGCCTCTTCTTCCTCCATACAATTAGCTTGGATCATAGCCATATCCATAGCCTTAAAGTACTCATCCACAGACATGGACCCTTGCTTCAATGTTTGAAGGCGTTGTTGTAGCTCCCTTTGAAAGTGTGATGGTATGAATCTCTTTCTCATCACCCTCTTCATCTCAGCCCAAGTAGCAATTGGTGCTTGTCCTTCTTGCAATCTGTCCCTAGTAAGCTTTTTCCACCAAATAGCAGCATAGTCAGAAAACTCAACAATAGCAAGTTTAACCTTCTTACCCTCAGAGTAGTTGTGACAGTCAAATATGGCTTCAACCTTTCTCTCCCAATCAAGGTACAAGTCTGGATCCCTTGTTCCCTTGAAAGATGGCATCTTCATCTTTATACTGCTTATATTATCATCTTCTACTCTACCTCTTTGTCCCCTCCTATCTCTTCCCACTCTATCAAAATCGATATCATTAAAATCATCTATTGGGTTTTCTTGATTTACAATGGGGGCAAGGGGTACATTTCTCCTAGCTTGGGGCCTAACATTATTTTCCCTTCTAAGTTCAGCTATTATATCATTTTGCTCAGCAATGGTGTCCCTCATCTCTTGGAGTTGCAAATTCCACCTTTCGAATTGTTGATGCATAGCTTGCAAGGTAAAATCATTTCTTGCTTTGATTTCGACTTCTTGAAGAACCCTTCGTTCATCATCACTACCTGTATGTGACATCTTAAATAATTAAACTGTATCAGAAAATTGAATTTTTCCTCAATTGTTCTCACACACACTTTGCCCTTTTTTTTTCTCTCTCTCAAAATAACCTTTGAACGAAATACTTTGTAGATTTATAGTTAAACCCAACTCGTATAAAGTTCTTAGTAGTAAAATATAGATTTTTGGGGAACAAATGAAAGAAGAACCAAATCCTAGAACTATTAGGCTCGGTTGAAACAAGACACGAACAAAAAGGAAATGATTATATATTTAGATTAGAAAGAGTAAGAAAAATTGAATTTTTGTCTTATCTTTGAAATCTGGGATCCCCTCTCCTTGTTTCCTTTAATAGTTTTTGGAAACAAATTAGATACAAAAGAAAGTTCCTAGAGAGCAAGCAATTTTTTTAAAAAAAAATTGATTTTCGTTTTTTTTTGTTTTTTTTAACTTTTTTTTTAGCTCTTAGTATTCAAGAAATCCCCACAATTATCAAGAACGAAACCTTGATAGAACCGCTTTGATACCACTTGATAACGACAAGGTCGGGAATCCAAACTAGAGTAAGAATTTGAAAAGTAAATGCGGAAGCAATAACAATAAGGAATTGAACAACTAGAACTAAAGGGCAGAAAATAAAGGATATGGGAAAATTCAAGGAAAGAATTCCAAGAACTTCCAAGAACGCAAGTTCTATAGCCTTGACAAGATCAAAGCAACAACGTCTTGATTTATTGAAGAAATCAAACGCCTTTACTTAAAAGCAAATCAAAACAATAGATTCGGATCTTGACCGCTTTACGAGTAACTTGAGACAACAATTAATAACTAGTATTAATCGCCTTCTAAGAATACCACAAAGAAATCAAAGATATCATAATAGAGAAGTAATCTTACTACCTTGAACTATGAACTAGTAAAGGTTGAAAGATAAATCTCAAAGCACAAGTAACAAAGGTTCAAAAGAACTCTCAAAGTATGATATACTTAATCAATAATGAAGTGTCCCAATGAATGAGAAGAACTCCTTATTTATAGGAGTAATAAGGCATAAAAAGTCTTTAAAATTAGGTAGGGTGGTTGCTAAGGCATAAAAAGTCATTACAATTAGGTAGGGTGATTGCTAAGGAGTAAGAAAAGTCATTACAATTAGGTGGGGGGCGGCCAAATTCCTTTGGGGCAGATTTGGACCTTAAAACTACTAGTTTGGGCCATTGATTTGGACTCCAATTGGGCTCCCTTTGAAATACCCCCTTTTGGACCTCTTTTAAGCTCATTTTGAGCCCCTTTGGTAGACTTCAAGGGCTGATTTGGTGGCCCAATCTTCCTCCTCTTGGACTTCAATTTGGATCACCAAATAATTGTAAAACTTGGATAATTCATCTACTTTGGGCTTGAGCTCTTCCTCTACAATTAAAAGCTTCTTTATTTGCCATTGAAGTCCAGCAATCTTAGAGTGCAACTCTTTAGCTTGAGATCTTGTAAATGGCCTTGGAGCTTCCAAAACTCTATCCTTGTCCTTGATGCTATCATTCCCCTCTTCTTGAAAAGAATTCGTCCCCGAATTCGATCCTACATCAAACAAAGACAAGTCAGCAACATTGAATGTAGCACTTACTTGGAACTCACCAGGTAGGTCCAGCTTGTAAGCGTTGTCTCCAATCCTTTCAAGGACTTGAAATGGGCCATCTCCTCTAGGGTGCAACTTTGACTTCCTTTTGGAGGGAAATCTCTCCTTTCTAAAGTGAACCCAAACTAAATCTCCAGGTTTAAAAATTACTTGTTTTCGACCCTTATTCTTTCTCAAGGCAGTTTGCTCATTTTTCTTCTCAATTGCAAGCCTTATTTTTTCATGAATTTTTTTCATCATCTCAGCCTTTGTCCTACCATCAAGATTAACAATATCATTAGTAGGTAATGGTAATAAATCAAGGGGAGTGAAGGGATTAAAACCATAAACAACCTCAAAAGGAGACATACCTGTAGAAGAATGGATTGTTCTATTGTAAGCAAATTCAATCATAGGTAAGTGAGCCTCCCAAGAAGTTAATTTACCTTTCAAAACAGCCCTCAACATGTTTCCTAAGGTTCTATTAACTACTTCAGTTTGCCCATCAGTTTGTGGGTGACAAGAAGTAGAAAACAACAATTTAGTGCCTAACTTCCCCCAAAATACACGCCAAAAGTGGCTCAAAAACTTAGCATCCCTATCACTAACAATAGTTCTAGGTATACCATGCAATTTGACAACTTCTTTTACAAAAAGATCAGCAACATGTGAAGCATCATTAGTCTTTAAACAAGGAATAAAACGAGCCATTTTGGAGAACCTATCTACCACAACATATATACTATCCTTACCATACCTTGTTCTAGGCAATCCTAACACAAAATCCATAGAAATATCAATCCAAGGTGAAGTAGGAACAGGTAGTGGCGTGTAAAGACCATGTGGTAACACTTTAGATTTAGCTTGTTTACATTCCAAACACTGTGCACACATTCTTTCAACATCTTTTCTCATTCCAGGCCAAAAGAAATTTTCAGCAAGTATGTCTAGCATCTTTGGGACTCCAAAGTGACCCATAAGCCCTGCACAATGTGCTTCCCTTACAAATACTTCACGTAAAGAGCAATTAGGGATACACAACTTATTTTCCTTAAAGAGAAACCCATCTTGGAGGTTAAACCTCTCAAAAGGACCCAACTTACAATCTGCAAAAATCTTGCCAAAATCAACATCATTAGCATAAAGTCCCTTGATTTGATCAAAATCCATCAATTTAGAAGTCAGGGTAGAAACTAAGACATACCTTCTTGAAAGTGCATCCGCAACAACATTCTCTTTCCCTTGTTTGTAAGAAATTACATAAGGAAAAGTTTCAATGAATTCAACCCACTTAGCATGCCTTCTACTAAGCTTACCTTGACTCTTCAAGTATTTCAAGGATTCATGGTCAGTTTTAATGACAAACTCTCTTGGCCACAAGTAATGTTGCCATGTGGCTAAAGCCCTTACCAAAGCATATAGCTCTTTGTCATAAGTGGAATAGTTCAATGTGGCTCCACTCAACTTCTCACTAAAGTAGGCAATAGGTTTAGAATCTTGCATCAAAACAGCACCTATTCCTTTGCCAGAAGCATCACATTCAATTTCAAAAGATTTAGAAAAATCGGGCAATTGTAACAATGGAGCAGAACATAACTTTTCTTTTAACAAGTTAAAAGCATCATCTTGTTCTTTTCCCCATGTAAAAATCTTATCCTTTTTAATAACTTCAGTTAAAGGAGAAGCAATGGTGCTAAAGTCTCTCACAAACCTCCTATAAAAACTAGCAAGTCCATGAAAACTCCTAACTTCAGTTACACTCTTAGGTTTTGGCCATTCTTTTATTGCTTTGATTTTCTCTTCATCAACCTCAACTCCTTTAGAACTAACCACAAAACCCAAGAAAATCACACGATCCACACAAAAAGTACACTTTTTAAGATTAGCAAATAAGAGTTGCTTTCTAAGAACTTCAAAAACTTGTTTTAGGTGTTCTACATGCTCTTCTAAAGTGTTAGAAAAGATCAAGATATCATCGAAGTATACCACAACAAATTTTCCATGAAAATCCTTAAAGATATGATTCATTAATCTCATGAAAGTGCTAGGTGCATTAGTCAAGCCAAAAGGCATAACTAACCACTCATAAAGCCCATATTTGGTCTTAAAAGCAATTTTCCATTCATCTCCAGGATTCATTCGAATCTGATGGTAACCACTTTTTAGATCAATTTTAGAAAAGATTTTGGATCCATGTAATTGATCCAACATGTCATCAAGATGAGGAATAGGATGGCGATACTTTACCGTTATCTTGTTGATTGCTCTACAATCCACGCACATCCTCCAAGTTCCATCCTTTTTGGGTACTAATAGGACGGGAACAGAGCAAGGGCTCATGCTCTCTCTCACAAAGCCTTTCTCAAGCAGCTCCTCAACTTGCCTTTGAAGCTCTTTTGTCTCTTCTGGATTACTCCTATAAGCAGGCCTATTTGGAATTTGTGATCCAGGCACGAAATCAATTTGATGCTCAATGCCACGTAAAGGTGGCAATCCATTAGGAATATCTTCAGGAAAGACATCTTCAAAATCCTGCAAAAGAGAAGAAATACTACTTGGCAACGAAGAAGTTAGTAACTCAGAATTAATCAAAACTTCTTTGTAAGTAAGTAATATTATGGGCAACCCCTCTTTTCTTGCATTTAAACACACTTTGGCTTTTATATAAAAACTCTCTTTTTTTATTTCCTTAGCCTCTTTCCTCTCACCAAGACTTTCTATTTTTTCATTCAAGCCCCTTTTTATCTCTTCTCTCAAATTGTTGCCCTCTCTCTCTTTCTCTCGGCCATCTCTCTTTTTTTCCAACTCTTGGCCTCCTTTTTTTTCTTTTTCCTCAAGCTCACTTTTTATCCCTCCCCTTGGTTTTCCCATTGTTTCCCTTAATCTCTTTTGATCTTCAAACACTTGAGAAGGAGATAAAGGTGCAAGAGTAAATTTCCTGCCATTTAGCTCACTGATGAAATCATAAACAGCCCCTCGGGCAAAACATCACTCATATACAGCCCCTCGGGAAAACCTCACAGCCACTCATGCCCCTCGGGCATACCTCATAGTCACTCATGCCACTCGGGCATACCTCACAATCGCTCATTCCACTTGGGCATACCTCACAATCACTCATGCTTCCCAGTCACTCAGCACTCGGTACTCGACACTCGGCACTCGCATTCAGTAGGTACTTGCGCTCACTGGCGGTGTGTACAGACTCCAGAGGGGCTCCTTCAGCCCAAGCGCTATATCAAGCCAAATCATGGCATAAATCACTCAAGACCTTGGCCTATATCAAACATACTGCAGTGTACAACCCGATCCCATAAATATCCTCACAAATCAGGCCCTCGGCCTCACTCAGTCATAAACCTCTCAAGCCACCCAGGCATTTCAGTAAAAACGGGGCATTCAACCCAAAACAACATTTATATGCATCAAAATAGAGTAATAAAACTGAGTTATGCAGTAAACAAGTATAACCATGACTTAGTATAAATTTTCAATCGAAAAACGGTGAGAGGATAGTAAGAAAAGGCTCCTAAGGGTCCAAACAGCACTGGCACAAGGCCCAAACATGGCATTCAGCATAATTTACAGAAACTCTTTCTAAAACATATAAGTATCATATAATTTCAACAAAATATGCAACTTTACAGTTGCTACGGGACGGACCAAGTCACAATCCCCAACAGTGCATGGCCACACGCCCGTCACCTAGCATGTGCGTCACCTCAAAATTGTAGAATGATTCAAAAATCCGAGGTTTCATACCCTCAGGACTAGATTTACAATCGTTACTTACCTCAAACCGGTCAAATCTCTACCCTGCAATGCTCTTGCCTCTCGACTCGGCCTCCAAATGCTCCGAATCTATTCACAATCAGCACAATACCATCAATATACGCTAATGGAATGAATTCCACAAGAAAAACTATCAAATTAGCCTAAAACCCGAAATTGGCTCAAACCCCGGCCCCCGGGCCCACGTCTCGAAATCCGACAAAATTTACAAAACTTGAAAGCCCATTCACTCACGAGTCTAGTCATACCAAATTTACCAAAATCTGACAACAAAATCCCCTTCAAAACCCAAAAATTCCATCTCAAGAATTCATCCACTTTTTCCCCAATTTTTCACCCTGAATCACAATTTAGATGATAAATATCAATATAAAATCATGGAATTTAACCAAAACCAAGTGAGAAACACTTACCCCAATCAACTCCCTGAAAATCCCTTCAAAATCGCCTAAATCCGTGGTCTCTAGCTCAAAATATAAAAAATGAGTCCAAACCCTCGATTTTGGAATTTAACACTGCTGCCCAGATTTTCCTTAATCGCGATCGCGGAAAAGTCCTCGCGATCGCGAAGAAAAACTTCGCCCCCTCAGAAATTTACTCTACGCGAACGGGGAATCTCCCACGCGGACACGTATCACTGCTTCCCAAACCTACGCGATCGCATCCTAACTCACGCGATCGCGTAGAGCAATCACCTTGCCTCTTCACCAGCTCGATACCTTTCCGCGAACGCGGCACTGTCCACGCGTTCACGAAGCACAACTTCACACATGCACGCGATCGCATCCTCAACCCTACTGATAACGACAAGGTCGGAAATCCAAACTAGAGTAAGAATTTGAAAAGTAAATGCGGAAGCAATAACAATAAGGAATTGAACAACTAGAACTAAAGGGCAGAAAATAAAGGATATGGGAAAATTCAAGGAAAGAATTCCATGAACTTCCAAGAACGCAAGTTCTATAGCCTTGACAAGATCAAAGCAACAACGTCTTGATTTATTGAAGAAATCAAACGCCTTTACTTAAAAGCAAATCAAAACAATAGATTCGGATCTTGACCGCTTTACGAGTAACTTGAGACAACAATTAATAACTAGTATTAATCGCCTTCTAAGAATACCACAAAGAAATCAAAGATATCATAATAGAGAAGTAATCTTACTACCTTGAACTATGAACTAGTAAAGGTTGAAAGATAAATCTCAAAGCACAAGTAACAAAGGTTCAAAAGAACTCTCAAAGTATGATATACTTAATCAATAATGAAGTGTCCCAATGAATGAGAAGAACTCCTTATTTATAGGAGTAATAAGGCATAAAAAGTCTTTAAAATTAGGTAGGGTGGTTGCTAAGGCATAAAAAGTCATTACAATTAGGTAGGGTGATTGCTAAGGAGTAAGAAAAGTCATTACAATTAGGTGGGGGGCGGCCAAATTCCTTTGGGGCAGATTTGGACCTTAAAACTACTAGTTTGGGCCATTGATTTGGACTCCAATTGGGCTCCCTTTGAAATACCCCCTTTTGGACCTCTTTTAAGCTCATTTTGAGCCCCTTTGGTGGACTTCAAGGGCTGATTTGGTGGCCCAATCTTCCTCCTCTTGGACTTCAATTTGGATCACCAAATAATTGTAAAACTTGGATAATTTATCTACTTTGGGCTTGAGCTCTTCCTCTACAATTAAAAGCTTCTTTATTTGCCATTGAAGTCCAGCAATCTTAGAGTGCAACTCTTTAGCTTGAGATCTTGTAAATGGCCTTGGAGCTTCCAAAACTCTATCCTTGTCCTTGATGCTATCACCTGCGATCACATAGAACAACTCACCTCTACCCCGAAATAAGCCTATGTGATCGCGGACTTACCCATGCGATCGCGTATAAGGAAACCATAAAGTTCATACCAGCAGATCAGCCATTTTGCAAAGTCCAAAAACTATCTATTAACCATCCGAAACTCACCCGAGGCCTCCGGGACCTCAACCAAACATACCAACCAATCTTAAAACCTCATACGAACTTAGTCGAACCTCCCAATCACTCAAAACAACATCAAAACACCAAATTACCCTCAGATTCAAGCCTAAGAACTTCTAAACTTTCAAATTCGACATCCGATGTCGAAACCAACCAAACCATGTCCGAATGACCTCAAATTTTGCACATACGTCACAAATGATACTACGAACCTACTCCAACTTTCGAAATTCTATTCCGACCCCGATATCAAATTTTCCACTGGCGACCAAAACCAATTTTGCCAATTCAAGCCTAATTCTACCACGGACCTCCAAATCACATTTCGGACGCACTCCTAAGTCCAAAATCACCTAGTGGAGCTAACGGAATCATAAGAATTCAAATCCGATATCGTTTACACATAGGTCAACATCCGATTGACTTTTCCAACTTAAGGTTCTAAATAAGAGACTATGTGTTTCATTTCACTCCGAAACCACTCCGGACCCGAACCAACAAACCCGATACAATACAATACAGCTGAATAATACAAAAAGAAGCAAAAATGGGGGAAACGGGACTATAACTAATGAAACGACCGGCTGGGTTGTTACAATAAGCATTTTGAGTTACCTTCAACAGTGACAGAGATATGTATAATTGGCCACGCCCATCTTAGTTATGCCTTATGGGAGCTAACAAATATGGTTTGAGAGAAGGACAGGATATCAGGATCCCACTAGGGTTAGAGTAACCCAAAATGATGGATTGATTGTTTGCGTCAGTTGACTTTTCCGAAGGATATTGCAAATATGCTAATAGATCTCCTTGTGAGACACCCAGATGATGCACTCTAGAATAGTACAGCTAGATATGAATACTAGAATGTTCAAAGATAGGCACTGGAATCCTGAAGGGATAAATATTACCTTAGTATGGCTCCCGTTCCTAGTAAAGAGATAATGTTAGGCAACCCGAAGAGCTAATGGATGGAGCAAGGGGAGCTAAAAGCAAAAGAATGTCTTGTTTGAGTTTTCAGAATAAAGTGATAGACATAAATATTAGCAAGGAAATAAGAAGAGAGATAATGAAGCATTATGAATAAGATGTGATACATGGATGACAATGGTAGATAAAAAAAATGATGACAGTATTAGAGAGTCTATAGTCAAGTGAAGGAAAAGACGAGATGTGACAGGCCTTGAGACAACAAAAGAGTATAGGCTATAGTCATATCCTCATTACGAGAAATCAGTTCGTGACTCTAGCGAGATTACCAGAAGGAAAAGTTAGACCCCAGAATAATAGAAATCAGTATCGGCTGGTGAACAAGATAAACTAAACATGAATTAGGGACTGAGGGATTTGATAATGGCGACATCATGAGAATTTAGATTTCGTTCGGACGATAATAGAATGGACAACAAAAGAAGATTCATGAGAAATTCAGAGAATGGTCATTCAGGAAGACACTTCCCTAAAGAAAACAATATGAGCAAAGTTAAGATTAAGGGACTGTATGTGCCAGTTATACTAGGTGTCACCCTCATGAGTAAGGAATTTTGTTATCCTTGGTACAGAAGGATTACCGCAAGGCGAGTAAGAGTCATCGATGATGTGAAAGGACGCCAATGATGAAGAGGTAAAACATCTATAAGTAGATCATCGTAGCTCTAAATCTTAGTATTCCCCTAAAGGGGGGAATATGGAGTGATGTGGCATTATGTTAGAATTAAGTGGTTCTAGTAACTATGGAATGGTAAAGGAAAAAATGCGATAAAAATAAGAAAAGGGATGAGATTGCACTGATTCAAATCCTACAGATATGCTACGATTCCAAAACATTACGCAAGCATGGCATCAAGGAGAGGAAGTAAGGGTTCCTGCCCGAGATGTTATTGATAACTTAGGAGCCAGTGCGAGACGTAAGTTAATAAGACAAAGGAAATAACCCAAGAAAGATTACGCAGATTATTGATATGAGAATGGGCCAACAAGTAGTTGATTCAAGGAGAGCCTAGTTATGGCTAGACAAGAGGATACAGACAAATCAACAGATCGTGCAAGATAAGCGTAGTGAACCCCCACATGGGGAATTAAGTCTCGCAGATATGACATCATGATCCTTGAGAAATATTCAGATATGAGTTGGGGTAGTCAAAGGTGGTGTATAAGTTTTATGTAAATAAAAAAGAGTGCCATTGGGAAACAGTCAAAATTTAAGTTTAGAAGCAACCCTACGAGAATAAGGGCATGTAGGTAAGTAAGTAAGGATAATTACAAGTGAGAAAGAACATCAAAAATCCCGTTGGGTAAACGACGTAATAAGCTCGTAGCTTTACAAGAGTCATAGGGTCTTCCCTAAGTAATACAATGAAAGACTAGCTGAGGAAATAAGGAAGAAGGCTTCAACCTAAGCATAGTAACTTGACGAAGAAATGGTGATGTAAAAATATTCTCACTACAAAATTGTATGCATTCCAAAGGAAAGTGGCACATACCGTGGCTAATGAATGGGAAGTAAAAATCAAAAGTAATATTTGAGGCCATATGAGTTGCACCAAAATTCCGATATGCATGGGAACTAAGATAAGCTAAGTATGCCGTAACAAGGGGGCCGAAAACCATGAAAAGTAATAGCTTACGCTTAAAGAAAGTTGAGAAGGAACGAAAGGAATTATTCGATCAGTGATCCAAAGTTAGTAACATTATGAACGCACTTAAGAGTTCGGAGTATTATCCATGCAGCATATATATTGACAATCATACAGCCGTAGAAGACTCTGGTGTAAGGTAAAAGAAAGAATTGAGTCCAGGTCATAGACAAGGGATATAAATTATTAGATGATGGTATCACAGATATTCCATAGTATCTATGAAAGGCTAAAGTAATAACTAATACCATGAACCGCAGATCAGAAGATAGCTTAAGCCTACATAAAGGCTGATCAGAAAGAAGAGGAAACTAAAGAGTTACATCGAACGAATTAAATCAGGAGTCTAATTATTGGACCAAAAAAATTATAGACATCATGATTGAGAACATTGCAGAATCATTTTTAATATCATAGGTACAAGAGAGATAGCACAACAACCATATTTTATAACGGCCCTACATTAGAGCCAGTTAATAAAGTACCAGCCTCATAAGAAGTCAGTATAAAGCTCCCATTGGATTGTGTATGCACCAGAGGTGCAAGTATTATAATAGAGCTTCAAGTTATGGATGTGAATTATAATTGTGTGAAAGCAAGGTCATGAAAAAGATAGAAGATGTGATGCGAGATTTTAAGGTAAATAAGGTAAAGGTGAACAACGTACGAGATACTCAAATGCAGAAGGTTTCTAAAAATCCATACTGCATATAGAAGGCTAGAAGCGTTGGGATTCACTATCCAGGAATGGTAGCGGCGTTGTCAGTGGCATATCTTCTAGCCTATGGGTTCTAGGTATCGAGAGGCCTAGTCAAGAGAGTAAAGAAGAGTTAGGGACGATGTGATGTCTCGCTTGATGTTCCAGAATAACATAAGGAAATCTATGGTGCAAGCAAGTTGAAGCAAGGTTGCAAGTAGTATAAATAGATATGTGTAGGTCGCAATCTAAAGTATGGTAGAGCGACAAGGTTTTAGGAAGACAGGAGTAAGAATAAGAAAAGGTGAGTGAGAAGGTGACGAGAATGGATTAGTTCTCGGGATTAAGCCCATGAAAACAAGAGAGCTGATGGGTCTTCTAAGTTATAGAAAGCTCAGTATAGCCTGAATGAACTCAAAGGAGTGTAAGACTAATAGCATTTAGAAGAGATGGAATGCTGCCCTGGTAGTAGAATAAGGGTGTAATTGTGATAGGTAAAGGATGACGTTTGGGCCTTCGATTGAGATTTGAAGAAGAAGAAAACAAAGGGGATTTCATGAATTGTACAGGATTAAAATACCCACGTAAGGTAAATCACATTGGGATGCTATGAAATACGATTATGGAAGTATAGTATCGTATCGCCCCCAGGTGGATCAGGAAAATCACTTCAAATGTTCCACGATGCAACGTGAGCCCTAGCGGCAGTGTTACATAGGTAGATTGTAGATCAACATTGACGTGAATCAACAATGGATGGATAAAAGTTATAAAGTATGAGATGAGATTAGGCCATCAGTCTTAAGATGAATAGTAATGAAGAAGCGTTAAAAGACTTAGCTTATGCATATAGGTTAAGCAACGAGAGTAACCTGGAGTTTGGTAGCAGACCTCAGTAATGATAAATCGAAGTAAGAGTTATGGTATAGTATGGCCTACTTAGATGTAGTAAAGATATTGACGCCCAGAGGGATAGCTTGTCATAATTCTGTATATGTTCACAAAGTGAGGCCTAGAGATTGGCTAAAAGCTAGAGGAAAAAGGAGAGAAGAGTCGCATAGGCACACTTACAAGGTTAGAGTCGTAGTAGCAACAGTTATGAGATTGGAAGTATTCCGACCACAAGTCGTGGTGTGAAAAAGAGGCCTAATGGGGTCAATGCCCTGGCCTTTGGATTTATTCACACAACAGTTGCCTAAATGGCAAGGAGAGTATTAAAGTATTCGCAAGAGCTATGGGTTATGAGAATGATAAATGCATCAGTCAACATTCGAGGACGAATGTTCCAAAGGGGGGAATGATATTACACCCCATGTTTTCGTATGTGAAATTACGCCATAAGTAAATTGATATAAGCTCAGAAATGAGATGTTACATCCCGCATTTTCGTACGTTGAAGTTTTATCGTAAGTTAATCGACATAAGCTCGGGAATGAGATTATTTTTGAGGTTTTAAGTATTATACTATTTCAAACAAGTGATAAAAAAATTCGTGAAGGTGAGAAGGTAAGAAAATCGAAGAAAATGAGTTCCGTCAAAGTTTGACAATTTGGGGATAAAATACGGTCCAAGCTATAATACCCCGTATTTATGGACTAGTGCCACATGACTATGATAGTAGGGTGAATAAAGAGTGTTAAAAGTGAGTAGTATTTTAAGTAATTCTAGATAATTCTTAATAATGTGCATAATTGGATAATTATTGATTTTAGTGGAAGATTAACTAATTAATTAAAAAAAGACTTAACGTGACAGAAGGTTGAAGCCCAAATTAATGACTCTTAAGTCATGTAACTTGGTGGCACAATTAGAGGACTTTGTGGCCAAAGTCATCAAAAGTGTGGGTCCCACACCACTAGGATAAAGACATTCATACCTCATTAAGTAGGGATTTATAACGTGATGGAGGAGATGTCACAAAGAGAATGATTATGAAATCATATATTCGTAGTTTTGGATTAGTGTTAACGTAGTGTCCATGTATGTAGCAGCAACACAAAGTTGAATTATGTAATAGCAACGTGACTTGTAATTCTAAGGGAGTACGGTACAATCTTTCTCAAGAATATCATACGTATTTTCCCCTACTTCGATCCGCCGTTACGTATTTTGTCGCAGTTGACATATGTTATAGGGATTGTCAAGAGAATCGGCTCAGGTATGTTAAGTCTATCCCTTCTTTCCTTTTGGTATGATCCATACGATACAAACGAAACGAGCAAATGCACAATTTCCATAAATGACTCTATTCATAGAAATACTAGAGGTTCCTATGTTTTTGATTCCCCATATGTCTTATTATTATATCGTCGGTTCATGGGTCTCAGAAAATACATAAGTTGATAAAGTTTATTTTATGATATTAATCAAAGGCATAATGGTCTTATGACGTTCCGAGAGATTTTATTGACGTACTTCTCATACATTGCATTCATTTATTCATGTGCATTGACCCATGACCAGATGGTGTTATATATATATATATATATATATATATATATATATGTGATATGGGAAAAGGTTATGGCGTAATATACGCACCACCACCTAATCAGCTGGTATACGTTGATGATTTTGCCCACAGTGGCCGAGATGATATGATCGGATGCCCTCAGAGGCTTGATGATGTTATGAACGCATATACCTATGCATGGTAGGACATTTATACGCATATGCATGATATTATAATATTAAATAATTCACGGAGCTATTCAGACATACATGTTGAGTCTTTTACTCCATGTTTCTCTCATGTCTATTATTTACTATTTTTTATTCCTTACATACTCGGTACATTATTTGTACTGACGTCTCTTTTGCCTGGGGACGCTGTGTTTCATGCCCGCAGGTCCCGATAGACAGGTCGAGAGTTCTCCAAGTAGGCTATCAACTCAGCGGAAGATGTTGTTGCGCTCCATTTGCTCCGGAGTTTCTTATTTGGTCAGTATGATTTGGACGTGTATTGTGTAGTATGGCGGGGCCCTGTCCCGACCTTTATGGTATTTATCTACACTTAGAGGCTTATAGACATATGTCATGTATGTAAAAGATTGTATAGACTTGTCGCCCTATGTTCAGTGTACGAGTGGTCATTTTGGTCTTATAGACCCGTATGTCTTATGTATAAGTTGGTATTACATGTTTTATTCTAGTTGTCCCACGACAACCTTTCCGTCTCATTTACCTATGATAGCATGATACGAAAAGATACGTTATGTTTGTAATCGATTGAGTAAGGTACCGGGTGCCCTTCGCGGCCCATCAGTTTGGGTCGTGACATTAAGTGGCTCGGGTAACTATCGAATAGTAAAGGAAGAATGCGGTAAAAAGGCAAAATAAATGAGATTGCATTTATTTAGATCCTACAAATATGTTATGACTCCATAACATTATGCAAGCACGATGCTGGGGAAAGGCAGTAAGGGTTCCCGGCCAGAATGTTATTGATAAATAAGTGTGAATGGATACTTGATACATTAGGAGCCAATGCGAAAGGTAAGTTAAGACAAAATACATAATCAAAGAGAGGTTACGCAGAATATAGGTATGAGCATGGACTGACGAATAGTTAGTAGTTGCTTCAGGAAGAGCATGGACTGACGAATAGTTACTAGTTATGGCGAGGCAAAGAGGTCTCAGATAAATCAGCAGATAATGCAAGATATTCGTAGTGAAACCCAGCACAGGAAATTCAGTCTCACATATATGACATCGTAATCCATGAGAAATATTCAGATAGGAGTTGGGGTAGTTAAAGGTACCGTATAAATACTATGAAAATAAAAGAGAGTGCCACTGGGGAGATAGTCAAAATTTCAGTTTTGAAGTAACCCTACGAACACAAGGGCACGGAGGTAAGTAACTAAGGATAATTATAGGCGAGTAAGAACATCAAAAATTCCTTCTGGTATACGATGTAATAAGCTCGTGGCTTTACAAGAGTCAGAGGGTCTCCCATAAGTGCTACAACGAAAGGCTAGATAAGGAAATAAGGAATAAGGCTTCAACATAAGCATAGTGACCTAAAAAAGAAATGATTTGGAACAACAATCTCACTACAACAATGTATGTACTCCATAATAAAGTGGCACCTATCGTGACCAGTGAATAAGAAGTAAAATAGAAAGTAACATTCGAGATCATATGAGTTGCACGAAATTCCAATATATGCGGGCACTAAGATAAGCCAAGTATTCATGCAACAAGTAGCAGAACGACCAGAAAAAGTAACTGTTTACGTTTAATGACAACTGAGAAGGCACAAAAGGAATTATTCGATCTATGACCCAGAGTTAATTACGTTATGACCACACTTAAGATTTCAGTGTATTATTCATGCAACATATATGTTGCCATTCATACAGCTATAGAAGAGTGTGCTATAATATAAAAGAAAGAATTAAGTCTACGTCACAAACAAAGGCTTGAGTTGTTAGAAGGTTATATCATGGATGTTCCATAGCGTCCACGAAAGGCTAAAGTAATAACTAATACCCTGAGCCGCAGATCGGAAGATAGCTTAAGCCTACTTAAAGGCTGAAAGAGAAGAGGAAACTAAAGAGTTGCATCAGCTAAGTAAATCAGGAATCTGATTATTAGATCCAAATAATTATAGAAATCGTGATTCAGGACATTGCAGAATCACTCTTAATATCAGAGGTACAAGAGAGATAGTACAATGGCCATATTCTATAACGGCTCTACGATAAAGATAGTTAGAAGAGTACCGGCCTCATAACAAGTCAGTATGAAGCTCCCGCCGGAATGTGTATACATCAGAGGTGCAAGTACTATAGTGGAGCTTTAAGGCGTGGACGTGAATTCCACCTATGTGGAAGGAAGGTTATGAAAGCGACAAAAGATACAATGCAAGATTTAAAGATAAGAAAAGTAAAGGTAAAGAAGGTACGAGATACTTAAGTGCAGAAGGTTGTGAATAGTCCATATTTCAGATAGAGGGCTAGAAGCATCGTGATTCATGTCACGCCCCTACCTCGGGAAGCGCGACCGGTGCTCAACTGAGTGAACCCGGTCGAGCAAGCTTGTTAGATACTTTCTACCCAACTCACCCATGATCAAGAGAAGACATGATTTCATTAATTAGACAGTAGGAAGTTCATATATACAATACTAAATCGTCTGATTGGTTACATCATTTTAAAGTCTCAAAATACACACATTCTTATGATTCGAGTGGAACAAGAGATCAAAACACAATATAATCTGTTTGACTTTTCTAGCACCCATGTACAAACCACATAGTGTCTACGGAGCCTCTAAAAGATACAAAAGAGTGTTATGATAGTGCTGGCAACAAGGCCCCGGCTATACCTCGAGACGTGATAATAATATAAACAAAAGATACAATACGTGACCCCGGGATGAAGTGGGGCTCACTAAGTCTGCTGGGAAGAGGATGTACCACTATCGCTGATCAACACTACCTACTATGAAATCACCTGCATCCATTTAAAGATGCAGCGCCCCTGGAAAAAGGGACGTTAGTACTGTAGAATAGTACTAGTATGTAAAACTAAATACCATCTCAATAGAATGAATAATAATACAAGGAGGAACAGTCAAGAATTCAATAAGAGCTTCAAATAATACTAAAACATCAAGTTAAGGATCACATAAGTTTTCAAGTCAATTTCCATGTTATTAGGTTGGGTGATCTTTGGTACCGATATACCATAATTCACAATACCACTGTATTCTTACACGGAGTCCGATCACGACCCGATCGGCTAGGTCATCTCATTTGAGACATCAACCATAACCACAATTTCAATTATCATTTCCAGCATAATCACCACCACGTGTGCGGCATGGCATCCGATCACGGCCCGATCGACTAGGCTGTCCCACCCGAGACATTACCTTTTCAATCAATCATCTCACTTCATACTTCTTTCACATCTTATCAATTAATTGGAATGAGTGGCCTCCATTAGAAAGTCATTCTTGGCACTTGGCTGTATTCCATAATTCCAGTTTCCCTTTTCCACATTCAAACATCATTATCATTATCAACAATAATGAGGCTTTCCATTCAAGACATTAAATTCACATACGAGCAATTTGGGAATCTTAGGCACATAGAGGCTTTTCATACAAGTTGGCATAACAACCTTTATTTCGATTTTGACTTGAAGTCTTAACATTCCTGACACATATTCCACATTTTGAACACATCCTCAAATGGAAAGATGATATGATGAAGCATTTAGAATAAATATTGAACATACATCCTTTAACATAAACAGATTAGGAATAGCCAATTCTATGATGATCAATTTGGGACTTAAACCAATTACATGAATGTCGTGGGATTCGATTCTAAGAAGAAGGGGGTTTAGTCATCATACCTAAATTGAGATTCCCTTAAACTCTAAAATGTCCCGGAATTCTTAGCAACTTCAATTTATTTTAGAAATATAAGAAGTTGAAGTAAAAGTATGAAGATGATCATGATTCTAGCTCATTTGAGCTTATTATCAAGTATTAGGTGTGCATTAAGGTTTTTAAGGACCTTTGTAAAAGATTTCATCATTCCCCAACCCATTCTCTACCATTTCTAGCTCACAACCTTCCCACATTCTTTGATAACACATGCATGAAAGATAACAACTTCCATACACAAGAATTGTCTTGCTAATTACCCATTCTTAGGTATATTTTGAAATTAAGGGCTAGGGGGTAGAATCTTACCTCTAGGATAAAGACGTAGTATGTTTTCCTTGTTAATCTTCAAAGATTCGAGCATGAATTGAAGAACAAATTGTTGAAGAACACTCTCCCACTCTAGGGCACTCTCTCACCCTCAAAATATCATATTTTTGCTCAAAATATAGTCCTATGCGTATATATAACGAAGTAGGGTTGGGTTATAAAAACCCAAAAATGAAATTCTGGAACAAGGTATGCGGTCGCATATGCGACCACAGAATGGATATGTGGTCCGCATATCGACCGCACAATTTGGTGCCAAAAACTGGAAAAAAATTGCCTGGGTCTGCGATAACTATGCGGCCCGCGGACCTGTTCTTCGGTCGCATAATGCGCCACAGAACCTCCTTCCACAAAAATTCCAAGGCTTATTGTGCGACAAAACTGTGGCCTGCGAAATGGTTGTGCGGTACCCCGGTTTTTAGGAAAAATTTCACATGGCCTTATAATTAGGTATCCAAAAATGATAGTGGTGTTGTCAGTGGCATATCTTCCAGCATATGGTTTTCAGGTACCGAGAGGTCTAGTTAAGAGAGTAAAGAAGAGTTAAAGACAACGTGATGTCTCACTCTAGGTTCCAGAATAACATAAGGAAATCTATGGTGCTAGCAATTTAAAGGAAGGTTGCGAGTAATATAAATAGAAAAGATGGAATGCTGCCTTGGTAGACGAATAAGGGTGTAATTGTGATAAATGATAAGAGGATGACATTTAGGCCTTCGATTGAGTGATGATTCAAAGAGAAGTCATTTCATGAATTGCATGGGATTAGAATAATCACATAAGATGAATCACGTTGGAATGCTATGAAATATGGCTATTGATGTTTAGTATCATCCCTAGGTAGATCAGGCAAATAACTGCACATGTTCCCAATGAGACATGAGCCCTAGTGAAAATGTATTACGTAAGAGGCTTCAATTTATCAATGGTAGATTATAGATCAATATTAAGGTGAATCAACAATAGATGGATAAAAGTTACAAAGTATGAGATGAGATTAGGCTGTCATTCTTAAGATGAACAATAATGAGGAAGCATTAAAGGGCTTAGATTTATACATATATGATAAGCAGCGAGAGAGTAACCTAGAGTTGGGTAGCAGACCTCGGTAACAATAAACCAAAGTAAGTGTTATGGTATAGTCTAACCTACCTAGATGTAGTAAAACCATAAGCATAGATAACCGAGGCTATGAAACAAGATGTGGCAATAGTCATAAGTTTGACAAAGTATCAAGCGAAGAACTTCAACACACCTATAGATGCCTAGAGGGATAGCTTGTCTTAGATCTATATATGTTCACAAAGTGAGGCCTAGAGATTAGCTAAAAGTAGGAGGAAAAAAGGAGAGAAGAGTCACATAGGCGCACATACAGGAATAGAGTCATATATGTTGCACGATAGACGGTAGCAACAGTAGCGAGATTGGAAGAATTCTGACCACAGGTCATGGTGCAAGAAAGAGGTCAAAAGGGGGAAATGCCCTGGGCTTTAGATTTATTCACAAAATAGTTGTCTAGATGTCAAGGACAGTACTAACGTATTCGTAAGAGCTATAGGTTATGAGACTGATAAGCGCACCAGTCAACATTTGAGGACAAAATTTCCAAATGGGGTAAATGATGTTACACCCCATGTTTTCGTACGTGAGAGTACGTCGTAAGTTAATTAATATCAGCTCAGAAATGAGATCATATTTGAAAGTACATAAAGTAAGTTAATCATGTTAACTTGGAGGTTAAAAATATTTAATATCATGAACTACAAGTACCAAGAGGGTTGGAAGGCTTAGAATCTAAACGAATTGAAGAAAATAAGTTTCGTCGAAAGACGACAAGTTGGAAATGTTATAACATGTACTTTTGGGGTGAGACTCGGGTGCTCGAAATGATAAGGAGGTTATATTATGAGTTATTTTAGTCTTGTGATAGTCGTGTGTTATATTTTAAAGTCAAGCGAGTTGTGGAACAAAAGATGGAAAAGATCATCACAAGTTACATTCATAAATATGCTAAAAATTAGGTCAAATGTAGCTGAGCATTTATCCCAATGTACTTGGAATTACGGGATGATCTACCTACCAAATAGAAAATCAATGAGTCTAGTTTCCAACAAATTAAATCTTTTATTGATACAACATTGGAGTAGAGAGATATTCGTATTTTTACGAGACTGCGCAGACTGGTAGGTGACAAGTAGGTGCATCACCTACTTGCCAAAAGGAGAGGCCTCAATAAAAAGCTCAAGTCGGCCAAGAAGGGACTTTTAAGGACTTATTAACTCATTTCTTTCACTCATTTCTCAGACCAACAAAATCAGATTGAACCCCTGCAATTCCTCCCCAAAAATCCCACACAAACCCTAGGTAATTTCGGGTGATACGATGTGATTCTTGTGGCGAAAACCTCGGACAGCTTGCTAGTTCTCTTTATCCTTCTTGTAGCTGTGTTGGGGGACTTATTTTAGATGAATAAGGACTAGGTTTTGTGGGTTCTACTCAGTCCAAGATTAAGGTGTAACGAGACGAGTTTAACATGATTATTGGACAGATTGTGATAAGGTATGTTAAGGCTAAACCCTTCCTACATTTTGGCATGATCTCGTAATTACATGTGTTTGATAACGAGACACAGAGAGAAGTTCATACTCCTGAATTTATGTACATTATCCTAGTCTGATAAGTTATCATATTCTCTATTATTGGAACTTTATATTCAGTTAAGTATTTTCACCACCATCGAGCTATAATCGGTGGGCAGGCCCCTATTGGGTAGTATTACAGTATTTTCACCACCATCAAGCTATAATGGATAGGCAGGCCCCTATTGGGAAACCTCTGATCAGATGGTAAGTTATATACCGAGCATACTATTACCAAACGCCTATGAGCGAGCCCAGAATGGCTGAGATATAGAGCCTAGTATGGCCGAGCGCCTATGAGCGGGCCTACTATGGTAAAGCAGTTATATGTTCCGAGCCTTATAGGGTCGGACATTTATTTTACTTACTATATTGAGAGAGTTAAGTTATTATTTATAGGTAAGCATATCTTCAGATCATCTTTGACTCCTATTTACTTTTATTTATTATATTATCAGTTCAGTTTCAGCTTTCAGTTATTCTTTTGCCTTACATACTCAGTACATTATTTCGTACTGATGTCCTTTTTGCTGGGGACACTGCATTTTATGCCTGCAGGTCCTAATAGAAAGGTAGATAGACCTTCCCAGTAGACAGAGTGAAACATCAGCTTGGTTGGTAAGCTCCACTTCTTCAGAGTTACCAGGTCTAGACCTTGGAGTCCGTTTTATATATATACAGGTTTGATGGTAGGTCGAGGCCCTGTCCCGACCATGATACAGTTCAGCTATCTCTAGAGGCTTGTAGACGAGTCCTGTATAGTTTGTATATCAGTAGATATTCATGGCAGCCTCGTCAGCCTACACAATTATATATATATATATATATATATATATATATATATATATATATATATATATGAGCTTTTGGGTATGTTTACCCTCAGATGAGAGAGACGATTTTTTCATATGATTCAGAATATGTCCTCATCAGCCTAAGTTGAGGGTTACCCCTCCAGAGTTTACAGTTATAAAGTGGCACGCTTGGGCTGAGTATGGAACCGGGTACCGGTCACGCCTTTTTAGGTTTGGGGTGTGACACAAAAGCTCCATCCAACACGGACAGATACAACAGCAAAGGTCTTCCTGGCTCTGGCTGGACCAGCATGGGCGGCTTAGCCAAGTACTCCTTCATTTTATCGAAAGCCTTTTGACATTCTTCAATCCAGCTTGTCGCAACATCTTTCCCCAACATTTTGAAGATCGTCTCACATATCACCGTTGATTGTGCTATAAAATGGCTGATATAATTGAGGTGTCCCAGAAAACGCATCACATCCTTCTTGTTCTTTGGCGGTAGCAAGTCCTGAATAACTTTGATTTTTGACGGATCTAGCTCAATACCTGTCACGACCCAAACCGAAGGGTCACGACGGGCACTCGGTGCCTTACTCAACTGAATAACAACGTAGCATATCTTTCTTATCATACTGTCATTGATAACTGGGCCAATATGGCCACAACTCGTAATGTATAACTATAAGTGGCAGAGCACTTTGTCAATGAGCCATCTTTCTTAAAACATGAAAGAGGCCGCCAAGGCCTCTGACATAATGTACAATATGAACCACTGTCTACAAATCCTCTAAGAGTATTTGACATCAAATGGGACAGGGTACCGACCTACCCATAAGTCTGTAGAAAAATTCTGACACGATGACTCATAGACTCCGCTGCACTCCGAATGAGGTGGAGTCTTACCAATTCTTCGCTGAATGTTAACCTCATCTACTATGAGGGCTCGTCAAACTGATTGTCAATACCTTTAGGCATGAATGTAGTGTCCCCAAGCAAAAAGGGAGGTCAGTACAAATAATGTACCGAGTATGTAAGGAATGAAAATCAGTAAATAATAGACATGAGAGAAACATGGAGTAAAAAACTCGACATGTAAGTCTGGATAACTTTGTAAATCATGAAATACTTATAGTTCCATGCATATGCGTATGAATGTCATGTCGTGCATAGGTACATGTGTTCATAACATCATCAAGCCTTTCAGGGCATCCCATCATATCATCTCGGCCACTGTGGGCAAATCATCAAAGTATACCAGCTAATCAGGTGGTGGTGCGTATATAACGCCATAACCTTTTCCCATATCTCATATACATATAATATACGCGTATATAATGATATCTGGTCATGGGTCAATGTACATATATAAATGTATGAAATGCATAAGAAATACGTTAATAAGATTTCTCGGAATGTCACAAAATCAATATGCCTTTCGGATAAACTTTATCAAATATGTATTTTTTTGAGACTCATGAAAAGAAGATATAATAATAATTCACATGGGGAATCAAAAATATAGATACCCCTAGTACTTCTATGAATAGAGTCATTTATGAAAATTGTGCGTTTACTCATTTAGTTTGTATCGTATGGATCATCCCAAAAGAAAGAAGGGATAGCCTTAACATACCTGAACTGATTCTCTTGACAATCCCTCTAACACACGTTGATTATGACAAAACATGTAACAGCGGATCGAAGTAGGGGAAAATCCGTATGATATTCTTTGAGAAAGATTCTACCGTACTCCCTTAGAATCATAAAATCCCGTTACTATAACATTACGTAGTCTTGTATGATTTTTATAGCAAAACCACGTTGCCAACATCTAATCTCTTATGAATGAGTTTGCTGAAGCCTTCTTTGAACTTTGTAGAGATTCAATAATGAATTAGAGAGGTCTCTTTTAATATTTGAGTGTAGGCCCCACTTAGTAAGACTTGGCCCCCAAAATTCATCTAACTTTGCCACCTTACTTTGTGAATAAAGAGTCATTTGATTGACTATATCTTGCTGCCACGTTGGGGTTCAAGGCTAATCCAAAAGATTTTAATTAATCCTCTACCAACTTTTTAATTAACTTGGCAATCCCCCACTAGTCCAATAATTAACCAATTACCCACATAATTAAGAATTATCTCAAATTACTTAAAATACTACTTACTTTTAACACACCTTATAGACCTTACTATCATGGTCATCTAGTACTTTGTATGGCACTAGTCCATAAATACCGGGTATTATATCTTGGATCGTATTTTATCCCAAATTGTCAAACTTTGATGAAACTTATTTTCTTCGATTCGCTTACCCTCTCACCTTCACGAATTTACTTATCACTTGTTTGAAATAGTGTAATACTTATAATCTCAAAGTAATCTCATTCCCGAACTTACGTCGATTAACTTACGACGAAACTTTAACGTACAAAAATGCGGGATGTAACATCTCATTTACGAGCTTTCATCAATTTACTTATGGCGTACTTTCACGTACGAAAACATGGGGTGTAATAGAGCATATGCGCTCCCTTACCTTCAATTGACGGTACCCGGATCGCAAATCAATTTTGGAGAAGAACTTAGCACCTTGCAATTGATCAAACAAATCATCTATCCTTGGCAATGGGTATTTATTTTTGATTGTGACTTGTTGAGCTGCCAGTAGTCAATACGCATTCGCATCGATCCATCTTTCTTTCTGAAAAAGAGAACCGGTGCCCCCAAGGAGACACACTCAGTAGGATGAAACCTTTCTCTAGCAAATTCCTTAGTTGTTCCTTTAGCTCTTTTAATTCTGCTGGCGCCATTCTATAAAGTGGAGTGGATATAGGCTGCGTGGCTGGCATCAAATCAATCCCAAAATCAATCTTCCTGTCTGGAGGAATTCCAGGGAGCTCATCCGAAAAGACATTGGGGAATTCATTCACAATTGGTACAGATTCAAGGGTAGGCACCTCAGCAGTGGTGTCCGTAACTCGGACCAAATGATAAATATACCCCTTCCTGATCATCTTTGTGGCTTTAAGGTAAGAAATAAACCTACCTTTTGGCATAACATTATTCCCCTCCCACTCAACAGTTGGCTCGTTAGGAAACTCAAGCCTCAGAATTCTGGTCCAGCAGTCGAGTTTGGCAAAACATGAATAGAGCCAGTCCATTCCCATTATTACAACAAAATCAATCATCCCCAGCTCAATGAGATCAGCCATGGTATCCCGGCCACGCACCGTGACAACACAATCTCTATAAATCCGCGCTGCCGTAATAGACTCGCCAACTGGGGTAGATACAGAGAACGACTCATGAAACTGTTCCGGTTCTATCCCAAAGCTCGTAGCAACATAAGGAGTAACATAGGACAAAGAAGATCCGGGATCAATAAGGGCATACACATCATGAGATTGAACAATCAATATACCTGTGACGACATCTGGGGAAGCCTCTGCACTCTGTCAATCACTCATAGCATAGAATCGGCTGGGTCCTCCCGAACTCTATGCACTACCCCTAGTTGTACCATGCCCTGCGGGTGCTGAAGAGCCTCGAGCTGGAGGGTGTGCTTAAGATGTTGCAGCTGTAGGGCTGGATGACTGAGTTGTGCCCCTGCCTGCACCCCGATGGGATGCACGACACTCCCTTTGAATATGGCCTCTCATTCCACATCCGTAACATACTCGCATGTCCAGGTAGCAGACTCCCGAATGTATCCTCCCACATTTAGGGCATGGGGCCCTCTGTTGCTGCTGGAACCTCCCTCCTAATCGGCCCTGATGGTGGTACCCCCTGCTGCCCTGACCGGGCCTAAAGTGACTCCCCTGCTACTGACTGTGCCCTGATGGCGGGGCACTAGCTGAAGACTGAGCATAAGACTGGGATGGCCCTGATGATCCTCCCCGAATAGCTGATCTCCCACCTCCGAACGAATACCCAAGGTTGCCTACTGATCGGGCCCTACTACTACCTTCTCGTTCCATCCTGTGCTTTAATTTTTGAGCCTCTGTAGCTTGGGCAAATGCCACCATCTTTTCATAGTTCATGTCAGAATTTAGAGCAGCTGTGGCAGCCTTATTAATAACCAAAGGGCTAAGGCGCTGCACAAATTGACGCACCCTCGCCTCCATTGTCGGCGTCATATGAACAACATACTTTGACAGGCACACGAACTCCATGTGATATTCCCACACACTCTTACTACCCTGTTTAAGGGTCTCAAACTCCACAGCACGGGCTGCCTTAGTCTCGGCAGTCAAGAAATGGTCTATGAAGGCATCCGCGAACTCACTCCATCTCGTTGGAGGGCTCCCCTCCTCACGGGAATACTCCTACATTTCAAACCAGGAATATGCCACCCCTTTCAAACGATAGGAGGCCAACTCTACTCCCTCCATCTCAGTAGCACGTATAACTCGGAGGGTCTTATGTATCTCATCAATGAAATCATAAGGGTCTGCCCCGGGATCAGTACCTGTAAACACTGGAGGGTCTAACTGAAGGAACATGTTTACCCTGGAACCAGAAGAATCCCCTTGCGAGATAAATAAGATGGGTGCAACATTTGACCTCTGGGCCTGAGAAACTACAAACTGAGTCAACATCTAAATAGCTCCCCTAAGATCCCTATCAGAAATACCGGGACCTGGAGCTGGGGTTGGAGGTGGAACATGTATATCGACGGGAGGGATTGTGGCACCCTCCGCGGGTGTAGGAACTGGGGTAGTCTGTTCTGGAGTAGAACGAATCAGGCAGTGTGATAGTAGGGGGATTATCCTTACCCGCATTATCAAGTAAGGGATCAACAGCCACTCCTGGGGTGGCATTGGCTTCTTGACCAATTCTCGCTCTCTTCTTAGGTGCCATTTACTGAAAGTTAGAATAATGCACGAGTTAGGGGAAAACAACCTCACGTTCCGCTCTATCGCACGATATAGAACAACAATGAAGGGTTATCATTCTTAAATGTCCAAGTAGCCCCCTAATTATAGATGTGGTCGACAACACACCGATAAGAAGGGCTCTACTAGACACGGCTCCGAGACATCCTAGGACACTTTAAAACCTTAGGCTCTGATACCAAGTTTGTCATGCCCCAACCTCGGGGAGCGCGACCGGTGCTCAACCGAGTGAACCAGGTCGAGCAAGCCTATTAAACCTTTCCTACCCGACTCATTCATAATCCAAAAAGGGATCGCATCACTATTTGTAAAACAGGGGAGAAATCAGTTATATAAATATATAAATGTTGCTAGTTCATTTTTCCTTATATTCATTATGCCATAGTTGAGTTTCCAAAATACGACTAGATCCAACGACCACCCCAACATACATACATGAACCACATAAACGTCTACGGAGCCTCTAAGGGTACAAAAGAGCAACATGACAATGCCGGCAACAAGGCCCCGGCTATACCTCAAAATATAAAAACTTATACAAAAAAAGGACTACATGACCCTTGGGAGAAATGGGGCTCACCAAGGCTGCTGTGAGGAGAGAAAGAGAGCACCACTATCTGCGATCGGCATTATCTGCGTTGGAACCACCTACATCCATTCAAAGATGTAGCGCCCCCGGCAAAAGGGATGTTAGTACTGTCGAATAGTACTAGTATGTAAGGTAAACACCAATCTTAGTAGAATGAACAGTGAAACAAAGAGAAGGCAGTCATAATAATCAATAAGTACTTCATAGAAATACAAAGAAACACCAAGTAAGGATCACATAGTTTCCAATTCAATCTTTCCATCTTTTTAGATTAATAATCTTTAGTGCCAAAGCCACAACTCACAATGCCACCGTGTTTTTACACGGAGTCCGGTCTCGGCCCGACCGGCTAAGCCATCTCAAGTGAGACATATCCATATCCACCATGTAAATCAATAATTCCAACACAAATGCCACCATGTGTATAACATGGCGTCCGTTCTCGGCCCTATCGGCTAAGCCATCTTACTTGAGACATAACCTCTTTCAATTGTTCACTCAATTCAGATTTCTTTCCTATCTTTCGTTACATGGCACAAACAGCCTCATTTATTAAGTAGTTCTTGGCACTTGGGAACATTTTACAATTCAAGCCTTTCCCTTTTTATTCGTTCAAATAACATCATAATTCATGTCAATAAGTACCATCACATAAGGCATTGCGCACATAAGGGAAGGAGCTTGGAAAATCATAATTACGTTCTCTAATATCATGATGACATGGTAACCATCTAAAATAATTAGGGAACATAAATCGTTCAATCCAGCACACTAAGGCAAACAATTCTAGTATGATCAAGTTGGAACTTACACCAATTATTCGGACACCAGGAGTTCGATTCTAAGAAGAAGAGAGTTAGCCATACATACCTCAATTGTGCTTCTTTAGACTCTACAATTATCCGGAACCCTTAGCAACCTCAATCTATTTTAGTAATATACAAATTGAACCCAGAATTAGGAAAACATTCATTGTTCTAACTCACTTTTCCCCCACACTCTTTATCACACATGAATGCAAGATAAACCACCCTCATACCCATGAAGTATCACCCTAGTACCCCATTATAGATATGTTTGAAATTAAGAGCTGGGGTGATGAAGCCTTACCTTTTAGGATGAAGAATTCGGTGCTCTACTTGAATATTTCCAAAGCTTTGAGTGATGGTAGAAGATCAATTTGATGAAAAATTAGTCCCTCCCTCTAGAACCCTCTCTCTCACTCTAGAAATATCATAAATGAGCTTCAAAATAGACTAAAGGGGTGTTTTAATGGAATGGGGGTCGGTTTTTAAATTAAGAAAAATGTTACCCCGACACAGGTCTGCGGTCGCATATGTGACTGCATAATGGTTATGCGGTCAGCAAAGTGACCGCAGAAATGGCCCTCAGGGGCCTAAACTTTCGGCCCAGATATGCGACCAGTATGCAGTCCGCATACTTGTACTGCGGTCGCATAATGCACCGCAGAACTCCCTCCGCAGAAACCCAATAGGAATTATGCAAATAATATGCGGTCGCATAATCGACCGGAAAACTAACCTCAGATTGGCCAAACTTTCTGCTTCACTCTGCGGCCATTATGCGGTCCACAGAGTGATTATGCGGCCGCATAATGGGCCACGGAAACGCGTTCATCTGCTAAACATTTTCCTTTATAGTTCGTAGGGTACTATAGTAACGCAGGAATCTATCTTGGCACCACAAAACCCTGAGTTTTTAGTTAAAATTTTTACGGGTCCTTACAAAAGTAATTGCTTACATTTAAAGAAAGTTGAGAAGGAACAAAAGGAATTATTCGATCAGTGATCCAGAGTGAGTTACGTTATGAATGCACTTTAGATTTCAGAGTATTATCCATGCGATCATATATGTTGACAATCATACAGCCATAGAAGACTCTGGTATAAGTTAAAAGAAAGAATTGAGTCCAAGTCATAGACAATAGATAGAATTGTTAGAAGATTGTATCATGGATATTCAAAAGCGTCTATGAAAGACTGAAGTAATAACTAATACCAGGAGCTGCAGATCGGAAGATAGCTTAAGCCTACATGAAGGTTGATCAGAGGGAAGAGGAAACTAAAGAGTTACACCAACTAAGTAAATCAGGAATCTAATTATTGGACTCAGAAAATTATAGACCTCGCGATTGAGAATATTACAGGATCACTCTTAAATATCAGAGGTAAAAGAGAGATAATACAATAGCCATATTCTATAATGGCTCTACGATAAAGCCAATCAGAAGAGTACCAGCCTCATAAGAAGTCAATATGAAGCTCCCACCGGAGTGTGTATGCACCAGAGGTGCAAGTATTATAATAGAGCTTCAAGTCGCGGATGTGAATTATACCTATGTGGAAGGGAGGTCATGAAAGAGATAGAAGATGTGATGTAAGATTTTAAGATAAGTAAGGTAAAGGTGAACAACGTACGAGATACTCAAATGCAGTAGGTTGTGAATAGTCCATACTTCGGATAAAAGGCTAGAAGCGCGGGGATTTAGTATCCAAGAATGATAGCGGAATCATCAGTTGCATGTCTTCCAGCCTATGGTTTCTAGGTATCGAGAAGCCTAATTAAGAGAGTAAAGAAGAGTTAGAGATGATGCGATGTCTCACTTGATGTTCCAAAATAACACAAAGAAATCTATGGTACAAGCAAGCTGAAGGAAGGTTGTGAGTAATATAAATAGATATGTGTAGGTCGCAAGCTAAAGTATGGTAAAGCGACAAGGTTTTAGGAAGACACGAGTAAGGATAAGAAAGGGTAAGTGAGAAGTTGACGAGAATGGATAAGTTCTCAGGATTAAGCCCATGAAAACTAGAAGAGTTGATGGTTTCTCTATGTTATACAAAGCTTGGTATAGCCTGAATGAACTCAAAGGAGTCTAAGACTAATAGCATCGAGAGGAAATGGAATGCTGCCCTGGTAGTAGAATGAGGGTGTAATTGTAATAGATAAAGGATGACGTTTGGGCCTTCGATTGAGTAATGATTTAATTTCATGAATTGTACAGGATTAAAATACCCACATAAGGTGAATCACATCGGGATGCTATGAAATACGGTTATGAAAGCATGGTATCGCCCCAGGTGGATCAGTCTAATCATTTCAAATGTTCCCCGATGAGACGTGAGCTCTAGCGACAGTAGAAGGTTCAAGTTATCAGTGGTAGATTATAGATCAATATTCAGGTGAATCAACAATGGATGGATAAAAGTTATAAAGTATGAGATGAGATTAGGCCATCATCCTTAAGATGAACAGTAGTGAAGAAGTATTAAAGGACTTAGATTTATGCATATGGGATAAGCAACAAAAGTAACCTGGAGTTTGATAGCAGACCTCAGTAACGGTAAATCGAGGTAAGAGTTATGGTATAGTATGACCTACCTAGATGCAGTAAAGTCATACAGATGAATAACCAGGTCTATGAAATAAGATATAACAATATTCGTAAGTTCGACAAAGTACCGAGCAAAGAACTTCAGTATACCTATAGATGCCCAGAGGGACATCTTATTAAGCTCTGTATATATTTACCAAGTAAGGCCTAGAGATTGGCTAAAAGCTGAAGGAAAGAGGAGAGAAGCATCGGATAGGCGCGCATACAAAGTTAGAGTCGTACAAGCTGCATGAAAGAAGGTAGCACATTTACGAAATTGGAAGGATTCCGACCATAAGTCATGGTGTGAGAAAGAGACCTAAAGGGGGGAATGCCCTGGTGTTTGGGATTCATTCACATAACAGTTGCCTAAATGGAAAGAAGAATATTAAAGTATTCGCAAGAGCTACGAGTTATGAGAATGATAAGTGCATCAGTCAATATTCGAAGACGAATGTTCCAAAGTGGGGAATGATGTTACACCCCATATTTTCGTACGTGAAAATACGCCATAAGTAAATTGATGGAAGATCAAAAAATGTGATGTTACATCCCGTATTTTCGTACGTTAAAGTTTCGTCGTAAGTTAATCGACATAAGTTCGGGAATGAGATTATCTTGAGATTATAAGCATTATACTATTTCAAACAAGTGATGAGTAAATTCGTGAAGGTGAGGGGGTAAGCAAATCGAAAAAATAAATTTTGTCAAAGTGTGACATTTTGTGATAAAATACGGTCTGAGCTATAATACCCGGTATTTATGGACTAGTTCCATACAAGGTACTACATGGCCATGATAGTAAGGTGTATAAGGTGTGTTAAAAATAAGTAGTATTTTAAGTAATTTGGGATAATTCTTAATTATATGGGTAATTGGTTAATTATTGGATTAGTGGAGGATTAATAATTTATTATGGAAATGGGGGAATTATTGGATAAGACTTGATGACAAACGTGCCAGCCCACCAATGCCCATATAATAACTCATTGGTTTTCATGAGTTGGTGGCATGTTAGGAGAAGTTTTGTATAAAATAATCTGCAACATATAAAGCTCCTCAAAATTACATTATGGAGATGTTTACTACAAAAGCAACAAATGGATTTATAAGGCTTATGGCAACGTGAATTCTCTCCAGCAAACTTATATAAAAGAATGTCCAAGTTAAGCAACAAGAAGCCACAAAATTCATACAGGATTAGATGATAGCAACGTAAATCGCTTCAAGAATTTAGTACGAAGTTATACTGTGTAATAGCAACAAGATTTGCAAGTTCTAAGGGAGTACCGTGTAATCTTTCTCAAGAATATCATATGGATTTTTTCCTACTTCGATCCGCCATTACGTGATTTGTCGCAATTGACATATGTTAGAGGGTGTGTCAAGAGAATCGGCTCAGGTATGTTAAGGCTATCCCTTCTTTTCTTTTGGCATGATCCAAATAAATCAAATAAAACCAGCAAAATACGCAAATTTCATATGTGAATTATTCTTGATTCCCCATGTGAATTATTATTATATCTTTTGTTCATGGGTCTCAGAAAAATATGTATTTGATAAAGTTTATCCGAAAGGCATATTGATTTTTTATGACATTCCGAGAAATTTTATTAACGTAATTCTTATGCATTTCATGCATTTATATATGTACATTGACCCATGACCAGATGGCGTTATATACCCGTATATTATATGTATATGGGATATGGGAAAAGGTTATGGTGTTATATACGCACGACCACCTGATCAGCTGGTATACGTTGATGATTTGCCCCAGTGGCCGAAATAATATGATGGGATACCCTCAGAGGCTTGATGATGTTATGAACGCATATCCCTATGTATGGTATGACATTTATATGCATATGCATGACATTATAAAAATAAAATGATTCACAGTGCTATGCAGACGTACATGTCGAGTCTTTTACTCCATGTTTCTCTCATGTCTATTATTTACTGAATTGCATTCCTTACATACTCGGTATATTATTTGTACTGACGTCCCTATTTCCTGGGGATGCTGCATTTTATGCCCGCATGTAACACCCCGGAAAAATCTCACAAATGATTAACTTCTTTTTCATTCTCATGGTTTTGTGGCATAAATTTCTTGTGTCAAATAAAGTTAAGAGCGTAATGTAACTTTGCGTATCTTGAAACCCATATCACATTCAGGCTGCTAGAATATTCTAATTTTGAGTTAAACTGATTTTCACTACATTCCAAGAGGCGACTGGTGTCACATAAGTGTTATCTCTCTTTGAGGCCTACCATTGCCAAATAAGGCACAAATGGAATGAAACAATTGTTGATGTCCTTTTCATGACTCATTTCTTTTAAATCTCAGAATCATGAACATTTTTCTTACATTATCAATGCCTACTAGGCAACTCTAAGTCCCATTTGTCGAATCAATAATGTCATCACAATGATTAACTATGTCAGCGCTATTGGTAGTAACCTTCATGTCTCTGAGGATATAACCTCCTGAAATGCCGTGCTCGGCACATTGATGGATTCTTGAATAATTCCAGCCCAATCTCGAACCTCGTTGTTCCTATTATAGTAAACCTATGGGAGGTTATAGGTTCAAGCCTGTCAAAGAAGAAACATCATCCCATGATCAAATATATTGGATGGAAAATTTTATGGTAATATTCAGGCTAGCACATCTTAGAGTAATTGTTGGGGGTCGCAAAAGTTTTAGTTTAGGTGTTTGGTGTAGAGATTTAGAATTGAAGAAAATGAACGGGTTATTCTAAAGATTTTCTCTATGAATATGTTATGTGAATTGCTAATAAAGGTAAAGTATGTGTAATCACAATAGGCCTTATGAAATCTTGAAGGAAATAGGCTAAACTATGAGTATGATGTTTCCCTATTATTGTTCTCCGTATACCCGGTGTTTCATATGTCTATGTCTAAGAAAGTGATGTTAATGGATAATTGGATTATGAGGAGCAACTATTTGATATCCGTGTTAGATAAGTCCGAAAGTTAAGATTGTCTCCGTCAAGTGCTATGGCTAAGCCTGTGAGTCAAGGAGATCACCTCGCAGGTCTAAAGTGTTGAGGAAAGGAAATTTCTCACTTGTTTGTAGAGCCAAATGGTTGTGGTTCAAAAACGTACCTTCTATGCATTATGGTTTAGATGTGTACATTTCCTGTAAAGATACCACTTTGGTTAATGTAATGCCCTAATGTTGAGATAGGTGTAGTCGATATATACTATGATGCGTTGTTGAGTAATGGATATATTGTTAGGATTGATTTCAGGGATTCTCTAACAGGTGGATAGGCCTAGTTACAAGGGAAACTCTAGCGAAATTTTTGGAAATTTTGGGAGTTAGTCAAATATGGGGCTGCTCGAATATGGTATGAAACAAACTGAGTTGCATAAGATGCTAATGACGGATTTTTACCCTCATTCGAGGAAGAATGATCCTAAGCAGGGGAGAATGTAACACCCCGGAAAAATTTTGAAGTACTTAAGTGTAAAGCCCGGTAAAAATTTGCAAAGAAAATAATATTTTATGGTGCCGGACTAGGCTTACGTAAAGTAAAGGAAATTTTTTGGCGGAAAAGTGCATTTCTGCGGTCCATTATGCGATCGCAGAATCACTCTGTGGACTGCATAATGGCCGCAGAGTGAGGTAGTTAATTGGGTCGGTTGAAAGCAATTATGTGGTCGACTATGCGACCGCATAACTGTTATGCGGTGTAATATGCGACTGCAGAACTTGTTCCGAAGCTTCATTTTTGGGTTTTTAAAACCCGACCCAATTTCGTTAAATACACTCTTTGGGTCATTTTTGAGGTATAATCTGATATTTTAGAGTGAGAGTGAGTGCCCTAGAGTGAGAAGGTGTTCCTCAATAATTGATTCTTCAATTCTTGCTCACGTTTTGGATGATTAACGAGAGAAACTCACTAGGTCTTCATCCTAGAGGTAAGATTCTACACCCTAACCCTCAATTTCGAATTTTGTCTAGAAATGGGTAATAAGCAAGATAATTTCTTGGCAAGAGGGTTGTTTATTTTATATGCATGTGTTATCAAAGGGTGTAGAAATATTGTTGAGCTAAAAATGGTAAAGATTGGGTTGTGGGATGATGGAATCCTCCATAAAAGGACCTTGAACCTTAATCCACACTTAGTATTTGCTAAAATGCTCAAATGAGCTGAGACCATGAATATCTTCCTAATTATGCTTCAATTTTGTTATGTCTCAAATAGATTGGGATTGCTAGAATTTCCGGAACGTTGTAGTAATTTAAGTAAAGCTTAATTGAGGTATGTTGGCTAAACTTTCTTTCTTGGAATTAAATTCTATAATGTTTCCGTGAGTTTCAAAGTATGGGTTGCATATTAAAATGTGGTGGCTTGAATCGTATTTCAAATGAAAGCTAGTATGCCAAATTGTGTGCGAAAATCTCAATATTTTTAAGACTCTTAATTGCTCATATGTGTACCTAAAGTCTTGATTGGGAATGTCTTATTGTTGATAACCTACAAAGATGGTTGGAAGTGAAATCAATAAATTGGGAATATAAAGTGTGGCCAACGTGCCAATAGTGAAAGTTATACTTGTGACCAATGGTGTCAATGAAATGAAATAATGTGAGAAAGATTATGAAATGAGATTTGACTAAACTATTCCAAAATTGACTTCGACAATATAATCGGCTAAAAGTTTATGAACTCAAGTGATGCTCGTATGTGGCTGTTTTAGCTAATGCTATGCTTTGTAAGTCTTTTTCTATGTGTTTTGCGTTCTTAAATATTCATGAGTGGAAATTGTGTATGATTTTAACTTGTGCTTCGACTGCCAATCATTTTACTCCATTTATTGGAAAGAAATCGATTGTATTTAAAGCCTTCATTACTAATGAATTTAAAGTTGTGATTTTCGGAATATTCTACTTGTTGATAATTATGATGATGATCTATGAAAGGGAAGAGATGAAAGTGCGGAATATGAAATACGGCCATTGCGCCAGGAATAAAAAAATCATATGTATGGCCAAGAGAGCCAATGAAATAATAATGTTGTAAGTGGTTGAAAGTACGGATTAGGTGATATGTAGTGTGAAAGGTTATGAGATGTATGTATTTGTACTTTTGTTTCCAATATGTTATGAAACCCTATGAATGGTCTATGAAACGCATAGGTATATTGTGTATGAAACCCTATGGACAGTCTATGAAACGCATAGGTATATTGTGTTATGAGACCCTATGGACGGTCTATGAAACACATAGGTATATTGTGTTATGAAACCCTATGGACAGTCTATGGAACGCATAGGTATATTGTGTTATGAAACCCTATGGAGTTATGAAATCCTGTGGACAGTCTATGAAACGCATAGGTACATTGTGTTATGAAATCCTGTGGACGGTCTATGAAACGCATAGGTACATTGTGTTATGAAATCCTGTGGACGGTCTATGAGCGCATAGGTACATTGCGATATGAAATCCTGTGGACGGTCTATGAACGCATAGGTACATTGTGTTATGAAATCTATTATGATATGAAATCCTATGGACGGTCTATGAAACGCATAGGTGCATTGTGTATAAGAGGTATAGATGTACGGTATGAATAAATACTATGGACGGTCTATAAAACGCATAAGTGTATAATATGATATGTGAATACTAAGGACGGTCTAATGAAACACTTTATTAATGCAGACAATAGGTGCCCTTTTTGTTGTCCTTGTTTGTACAGGTTATTTCAATTACATTATATTATGTGTTCCACGTATAGATCATATGGGCATTCTATTTTGAAAGAGGATTTCTAGCTATACATACTAGTGCTATTCGACAGTAGTAATGTCCCTTTTGCCTGGGGCGCTGCATCTTTAATGGATGCAGGTGGTTCTACAGCAGGTGGCATTGATAAGTGATAGCAGTACACTCCTTTCAGCTGATTTGGTGAGCCCCACTTCATTTCGGGGTCATGTATCTTTTGTTTCTCATGTACTTTGTGGTTGAGGTATAGCCGGAGCCTTGTTGCCGGCATTTCCATATTACTCTTCAGTTGTACTTAGAGGCTCCGTAGACAGGTTGTGGGTGGTATTTGATGTTGGGAATTGGATTAGTACTGTTGGTATTTAGCAACATGTTTTTCATTAAATCTATAAACTCGTACTATTTTGGAAATATTGAATGATGCTGTTAATGGGAATGAAATGGAAGCGGTTAATGAAATCTCTTTAGTATTTGATTAACGGAGTACATCTCCTCTTTATTCATGGATGAATTTGGGTAAAATAAAATCTAACAGGCTTGCTCAGTCGGTTTCACTCGGTTGAGCGCCGGTCGCGCTCCTCGATTTTGGTAAGTGACACCGCAGGTCTCGATAGACAGGTTGAGAGTCCTCCAAGTAGGCGATCAGCTCAGCGGAAGATGTTGGTGCACTCCATTTGCTCCGGAGTTGCTTATTTGGTCAGTATAATTTAGATGTGTATTGTTTGGTATGGCGGGATCTGTCCCGACCTTTATGACAATTATGTATTCTTAGAGGCTTGTAGACAGATGCATGTATATGAAAGGTTGTATGGCCTTGTCGGCCTATGTTTAGTATATGACTGATCGTTTTGGGTCTTATAGGCCAGTATGTCATATTTATAAGTTTATTCCCTCATGCTTTACTCTGGTTTCTTTACCTATGACGGAATGATACGAAATATACATTATGTTGGTACTCAGTTGAGTAAGGTACCGGGTGCCCGTCACGGCCCATCGGTTTGGGTCGTGACAACATCTTACTCATAATGCTTTATTATCTCTCTTCTTATTTCCCTGCGAATATTTCTGTCTTTCACTTTATTCTGAAAATTTCAACAAGACATTCTTTTGCTTTTAGCTCCCCTTGCTCCATCCACTGGCTCTTCGGGTTGCCTAACATTCTCTCGCTACTAGGGACGGGAGCCACACTAAGATAATATTTATCCATTCCAGGCTTCCAGTGCCTATCTTTGTAGTACTCATATCTAATTGTACTTTTTTAGAGTGCACCATCTGGGTGTCTTACAAGGAGATCTATTAGCACATTTTCAACATCCTTCAGAAATATCAATTAACGCAAACAATCCACCCACCATCTTGGGTTACTCTAACCCCAGCCAGATCATGATATCCCGTCTTTCTCTTAAGCCATATTTGTTAGTTTTCACAGGGCATAACTGAGATGGGTGTGGCCGATTGTACATACATCTATTATTGTTGAAGGTAACTCAAAATGCTTATATCTCTCTTCTGGAATGGTAAATACTGATAATCTTCATTAACTGGGCGCCTCGTACCCTTCTTCACCTTGCTTCTTTTACTTGTTGAAACTTGTATCTACCTTCTAAATCTCTCATTTTTTTCACCATATGGGTGGATATATATTCTTGCCATAGGGCTCCTTAACAAGAAGCGTACACGTCTTAGTACACACATGATCTGCTGAAGACCTTACATTTACTCATCATAAGCATCATGCAAAATCGAGTTCCTCTGACTCAACTCTTCCACATCCACATGCAATCTCTTACCAACTGTCTTTCTGGATATAGGTATCGTTGTATTACGAATAAAATAGAGTTTAATAGTTTGAATTCTTACAACTGATCTCTACCACACGATCTAGAATAGGAAGAAAGAGTGACAGTCCTAAATGCCCTGTAGCATCCTGCTTATAAGTGTGGTGCACAACACACCCATAAACAAGACTCTACTAGGCACGGCTTGTAGACTCCCTAGGATAGAACTGTTCTGATACCACTTTTGTCACGACCCAAACCGATGGGCCGCGACGGGCACCCGGTACCTTACATAACCGAGTACCAATGTAACGTATCTTTTCGTATCATACTATTATAGGTAAATGAACCATAAAGGTTGTCATGAGATGACTAGAATAAAGCATGAGGGAATACTCAATATAGGGTGACCCAACTTGATATACCGACTTATACATATGACGTACGGGCCTATAAGGCCGGCATGATCCTTAATATACTCAAAACATAGGCCATACAAGTATCCATATGTATGACATCTATCTACAAGCCTCTAAGAGTACATAAATATCATAAAGGCCGGGAAAGGGTCTCGCCATACTAATCTATACATGTCAAAATCATACTGACCAAATAAGCAACTCCGGAGCAAATGGAGCGCACCAACATCTTTGGCGGAGCTGATATCCTACTTGGAGGACTCTCAAACTGTCTATCGGGACCTGCGGGCATGAAACGCAACGTCCCCACGCAAAAGGGACGTCAGTACAAATAATGTACCGAGTATGTAAGGAATGAAAATCTGTAAATAAAAGACATGAGAGAAACATGGAGTAAAAGGCTCAACATGTAAGTCTGAATAGCTCTGTGAATAATTTCATATTTATAATGTCATGTATATGCGTATAAATGTCATACCATGCATAGGTGTATGCGTACATAACATCATCAAGCCTCTGAGGGCATCCCATCATATCATCTCGGCCAATGTGGGCAAATCATCAACGTATACTAGCTGATCAGGTGGTGGTGTGTATATAACGCTGTAACCTTTTCCCATATCCGATATATATATAATATACGCGTATATAACCCCATCTGGTCATGGGTCAATGTGCATGTATAAATGCATAAAATGCATAAGAAGTGCATTAATAAGATTTCTCGGAATGTCATAAAATCAATATGCCTTTCGGATAAACTTTATCAACTACGTATTTTTTTGAGACCCATGAATAGAAGATATAATAATAATTCACATGGGGAATCAAGAATATAGACACCCCTAGCACTTCTATGAATAGAGTCATTTATGAAAGTTATGCGTTTACTCGTTTCGTTTGTATCGTATGGATCATGCCAAAAAGAAAGAAGGGATAGCCTTAACATACCTGAACCGATTCTCCTGACAATCTCTCTAACACACATTAATTGCGACAAAGTATGTAACAACGAGATCGAAATACGGAACAATCCATATGATATTCTTGAGAAATATTGCACCGTACTCCCTTAGAATCGCAAATCCAATGTTGCTATAGTATTAGGTAGTCTTCGTATGAAATGTTTGAGGCAATCACGTTGCTATTGCAAAAATATATTTGCTGAAGCTTTCTTCTTAAGATGTGAGCAATTCAATTATGAATTAGAAAGGTTACCTTTAACCTTTAGGTGGGCCCCACTTTGATAAGATGACTAAGCCACCAATCTCTCTTAATGTGCCACCCTATAATGTGGACTTAGGAGTCACAATTTGGCTTCCACATTAAGCCTTAATTAATCACCCACCAATTCCTTAATCAACTAGTTAATCTCCCATTAACCAATAATTAATCAATTACCCATATAATTAAGAATTATCTCAAATTACTTAAAATACTACTCACTTTTAACATACCTTATACACCTTACTATCATAGTCATATGGTACCTTGTATTACACTAGTCCATAAATACCGGGTATTATAGCTTGGACCGTATTTTATCTCAAAATGTCAAACTTTGACGAAACTCATTTTCTTCGATTTGCTTATCCTTTTACCTTCACGAATTTACTTATCGCTTGTTTGAACTAGCATAATACTTGTAACATCAAAATAATCTCATTCCTGAGCTTACGTCGACTAACTTACGACGAAACTTTAATGTAAGAAAATGTAGGATGTAATATCTCATTTCCGAGCTTTCATCAATTTACTTATGGCGTACTTTCACATACGAAAACATGGGGTATAACAGAGCATCTGCGATCCACAGTCCACATATGTGGAATCATCCTTCCCAGCCACGCACCGCATCTGCGGCCACCCTACCGCTTCTGCGGTCTCGCACCTGCGGCCAGACTAATTGCAGGTGCGAAAATAGCAGACCAGACCTGCCAAACATCAAGGAAAAGATCCGCAACCATAAGAAACACACCCGAGGCCCCCGGGATCTCGTCCAAACATACCAACCAATCCCAAAAATAACACGAACCTACTCGAGGCCTCAAATAACATAAAACAACATATAAATCACGAATCGCACCTCAATTCAAGCCTAAGGAACTTATGAACTTCCCACTTCCAAAACTAATGCCGGACAATATCAATTCAACTCGGAATGACCCCAAATTCTATATACAAGTCCCAAATGACACAACAGACCTATTCCAACTCCCGAATCCACAATGTAAACTCGATATTAACAAAGTCAACTCCCAGTTAAACATGTGAACTTTCCAACTTTCACCCTAGGAATAACAAAATCCAAATTCAGACACACGCTTAGGTCCAAAATCCTTATATGAACCTATTAGAACTATCAAAATACTATTCTGGGATTGTTTACTCAAAAGTCAAACCTTGGTCAACTCTTTCAACTTAAAACTTTCGAATTGAGAATTACTCTTCCAAATCAACTCTAAACCTCACGAAAATAAAAACCAAGCACACTTGCAAGCCAAAAAGCATAATATAAAGCTACTCAAGGTCTCAACCTGCCTAACAAAATGCTAAAGCTCAAAACGCCCTATCGGATCATTACATTCTCCCCCACATAAACATACATTTGTCCTTGAATGGGCCAAGGGTCATTGAAAAGTTGTCATTATCATTGTATAACTCATCATATACATGCCCATGGGTGATCTCACGTCACCGCAAACCACATAAGGCCATTACACCATCCGAACCTTAGCTTAAGAATCCATATGACCAAATTCTAACTTCTCAAGATCTGATTCTTATATACAGCGTGTGTGTGTGTGTGTGTGTGTATACGCGCACACACACACACATACTGTGTCAATCTCAACAAGCCATATCAAAGCATAAGTACATATCCAAGATGTAACCGCACGACATGCCGTATCACTCACTTACCCATAACGATATTTTCCTGTAACACCCTGAAAAATTTTGAAGTACTTAAGTGTAAAGCCCGGTAAAATTTGCAAAGAAAATAATATTTCATGGTGCCGGACTAGGCTTATGTGTTGAGGATTATAGAAATTCTTCGCGGCGAGCTTCCCACGGCTCGTACTTTTTGGGTTGAACAATGTACCGGAAAGTAAAAGAAATTTTTTTGGCGGAGAAACGCGTTTATGCGGTGCATTAACCGCAGAAGTGAGCAGGAGAGGGCAAAATCTAGCAGTAGCTATGTGGTCGACTATGTGACCGCATAACTGTTATGCGGTGCATTATCCAACCGCATAACAGTTATGAGGACAGCATACTGACCGCATACACAAACATATTTTTGATCATTTTGTTAGCAATTATGCGACCGATTTGCGGTCCGCATAACCACTATGCGGTCGCATATGCGACCGCAGAACCGTTCCGGAGCTCCATTTTTGGGTTTTTAAAACCTGACCCAACTTCGTTAAAAACACTCTTTGGATCATTTTTGAACTATAATCTGACATTTTAGAGTGTGAGAGAGTGCCCTAGAGTGAGAAGGTGTTCTTCAATAATTGTTATTCAATTCTTGCTCAGGTTTTGGAAGATTAAGAAGGGAAGCTCACTAGGTCTTCATCCTAGAGGTAAGATTCTACACCCTAAACCCTAATTTCAAAATTTTCTAAAAATGGGTAATTAGCAAGATAACTTTTGGGCATGAGAATTGTTTATCTTACATGCATGTATTATCAAAGGGTGTAGAAAGATTGTTGAGCTAAGAATGGTAAAGATTGAGTTGTGGAATGATGGAATCCTCCATAAAAAGGCCTTGAAACATTAATGACCATCTAGTGTTTGATAAAATGCTCAAACGAGCTAGAACCATAATCATCTTCCTAATTTTGGTTCAATTTATTATATTTCTAAAATAGATTGAAGTTGCTAAGAATTCTGGAACGTTTTAGAGTTTAAGGAAGCTCAATTGAGGTATGTTGGCTAAACTCTTCTTTAAGAATTAGAATTTCCATTATCCTTGTAAGTTCCAAAATATTGATTACAAACCGAGTATTCCGATAAGTTTTGTGAAAAAGATATATGTTCAATTTGTGTTTCAAATGCTCTTATCATATTGCATTATAAATTGAGTATGTGTTTCAAACTATGGATTGTGTATCCACATGTTATAATTTCAAGTCGTGATTTATGTGAAAGTTATTATGCCAAGTTATGTAGAGATTGGGATTTTGATACACCTCCACCCGCATATATTGGGGTGAGGCGGCATGACTGCTTTGTGTAGGGATTATGGTATTGTGGGACTGCACCTCCACCCACATACATTGGGGTGAGGCGGTACGACCTCTTTGTATAAACTTTTGGTATTGTTGTGGCACCACCACCCACATATAGTTTTGGTATTGTTGTGGCACCACCACCCGCATACATTGGGGTGAGGCGGCATGGCCGCTTTGTGTTGGTATTGGTATCGTTGATGCATTTCCACCCGCATACATTGGGGGGAGGCGGCATAGCCGCTTTGTGTAGGTTCTTGGTATCATTGATGCATTTCCACCCGCATACATTGGGGTGAGGCGACATAGCCGCTTGTGTAGGTTCTTGGTACTGTGGTTATACATCCACCCGCACACATTGGGGTAAGGTGGCAAGGCCGCTTGAGTAGAGTTGTGGTATTGTACATATACCTCCACCTGCATACATCGGGTGAGGCGGCGGGGCCGCTTTCTGTGAAGAAGGTTACAGAGGATCTCATCTTAAATCCTATAAATGTTATTGATAGCTCTTAATAAGCTTGCTCTGGTTTAAACGGTTACCTATATTATACTATTGCCGTACTGGTTCATCATATTCATCTTATTTTTTTGAATTCTTAAATTGGTGTTTAGTTTTCATACTAGTACTATTCGACATTACTAACGTCCCTTTTGCCGGGGGCGCTGCATCTTTAAATGGATGCAGCTGGTTCCACAGCAGGAGATATTGATCAGTGATAGCAATACACCTTCTTCCCAGCTGACTTGGTGAGCCCCACTTCATCCCGGGGTCATGTATCTTTTGTTCTTTGTGTATTCTATTTGAGGTATAGCCGGGGCCTTGTTGCCGACATTATCATTATACTCATCTTTATCTATAGAGGCTCCGTAGACATAGTGTGGGTTGTATAATGGTGCTGGGGAAGTCAAACTCGTGTGTTGTGCTTGAATTACTATTTCCACTTCAGATTATGAAAAATGTGTTTGGAATTGAGACTTTAAAATAAAGTAACTGATGGTAAGAAATTGGTATTGTAGACATGATCACTTTATTTGTTGATAAACGAAAAAATATATATTATCACTATTCATTGGTATTATAGACATGACCACTTTATTTGTTGATTAACGAAAACATATATATTATCACTATTCATGAATGAGTTTGGGTTAGAAGGAAATCTAATAGGCTTGCTCGGCCGGGTTCATATGGTTGAGCGCCGGTTGCGCTCCTCAGTTTTGGGGTATGACATTTCCAACCACAATAGCTGCTCATAACAAAATCCGGTACATATATTATACCTCATGTCAAATAAAACTGTGGTCCAAACCTTGTAACACTGCTAATGATGCCAAAAATGTATAGAAATTCATAACCATCCGCCGAATCAATAAATCATGGAGTTCTCTCGCCTAATGATAACCATTGCTAAATTATGAATTGATTAGTGACATTCTTCCAACAAACGTAGATCATACAAATCTGATTGCACTTATTCCAGGTCAAAAAACTCGTGTCACCCGGTACAAATTGCTCAACCAACGGGCCACATCTAATACTATCAAGAACCTCATATGACACGACCCATTCACAACAACAAGCACGTATAGTGCATAAGCATAACCATGGAAAGACAGATAGCATGATGTGCTGTAAAAGGCCAAGAACGACTAAGGTGCAATAAGCAGGTCAACATCTAAGAGCCCTCTCGCTCATACATCGCCACAAGGACTAAAGAAAAACAACAACATGCGGGTGAATAACCGAGTTGGCCCCAAACCGATTTGGGACTAAAGAAAAACAACAACATGCTAGAATAAAATCCATTCCGTGTAATGACACACCCATAGAAAATGTTACACTAAGCAAACACATCCAGTACAATAAAGAATACACATTCTCATTAGGCCTACCAATGCCCCCAAACTGATTTGGGCCATTCCAAGATAAGTTAATAGCCATCAAAAAGTCCACGGTGGCTCTAACCATTACACATACAATCCACTGTGAAATACTGAATGCACTTCCTCTATCCGCGACCAGGGGTATAGTCCACCTCTCCACAAATAAAATCTTCAAACTGCGAGAATACCAAAATCCCCATACCTAATCACCAACTCTCCCACTTAAATGACTGACACCGACACACATACACAACCACTCCACATGAGTTTCTCCCATAACCTTCCATAAAAAAAAGCAGAACCTGAGCATCAATGGCAACCAACCATGCGATTTGTGTATTATAAGCCAAGCATCTGCAAACCGATACACAATACATCTACCATAAGACGCGGCCTTCTCAGGTGATACGAATGTAAGGCCCCGTAAAATTTTACCAAGAATTTTAGGTTTGTGGTGCCAAGGTAGGCTAATGTATTGGACGGTTGTAGATAATTTTCGTGATGAGCTTATTTTGGGTTGTGAAATGCATTGCGGAGTTGGAGGGAGATGTTTACAGAAGATGGTGATTTTGCGGTCCAGTATGCGAATGTAGATCAGTTCCGCGGGCCGCGGGCCGCGGAATCGCCGCGAAGTGGAACAGGAGAAGCCTAATTTTTGAGGTCATTTTGTGGTCCATTATTTGACCGCATTTCCGTTTTGCAGACCACTCTTCCATCGCAGAGTCAATATAAGAATTTTTGAAGGAGGATTCCCCGATCTATTTCGCGGCCGCAGAATTGATTTGCGGACCGCATATCTATCGTAGATCGAACCAGGACAACCCAGGTTTTTGAAGACCATTTCGGGGTCCAGTCTGCTGACCGCATACGTGTTTCACGGTCGCATATGTGATCGCAGATCGGGTTCGGAGAGTCCATTTTGAATATTTTATAACCCGACCCTGTTTTAATAAAAATCCATTGGGGCTCGTTTTGAAGGCAAAAACCTGTTGTGTTAGAGAGGAGGGAGTATCTTAGAGAGAGAGAGAGAGGAAGAAGCTCAAACCACCTTGCTCATCAATTCATGGCCAATTTTGAAGATTCAAGGGAAGCCACTCTCTAGACCATCAACTACTACTGATATTGCTAGAAGTATTGGGACGTTGTAGTAATCTAAGGAAAGCTCAAGCAAGGTATTTTGGCTAAAACCCCTTTCTAGAATCGGAATCCATTAGTTCCTCGTAAGTTCAAATTGTTGTTGTTTAAACTTCTATTCCTACTGTTCCAAATTCCTTTGATGATTGAAATACTTATGTGCTCGAGTCATGTTCAAATTTCCCTATCATGTTATGCTCCTCCTCCGTGGGAAAATGTCCAAATATGTTTGTTGTAACTAATGCATAGGATTTGAATCCATGTTTCAATTGTAAATCAACATGCTCTCCTTTGTAAGTGTTACCAACATGTTTGAGTTCTTACATACTCATGAGTTAAAGCTAAAGACATCATGCTCCCCTTTGGGAAAAGTATTCCAAGAATAAATGGTGTATTAATAACTTAAGATTCTAGTTTGTGTTTCAATTGTCAATCATTATGCTCAACTCTTTGAAAGAAATTCAATGTGCTTTAGTCACTCATTACTAATGAACATAAAGCTATGATTTCTGGAATGTCTATATGTTGGTGTTTATGATAATGATCATTGGATGTAAAGAAATGAAAGTATGAAATATAAAATGCGGCCATCGTGCCATGGATGAAGAACATTATGTATGGCCAGGAGTGCCAACGAAATGAAGATGTTGTGAATGATTAAAAGTGCTAATGAAGCAATGGATGGTATGAAAGTCTATGAGATGAATATAGTTATATTTCTATTTAGATTATCCTAAATAAATAAATACTTTTTGGGAGTATCATTAGCGAGCCTAGGAAGGGTGGGTTCTTAAGGCCCACACCCAAAACTACACGTGCCAGTGTAGGAGTTGATTGAGGGGTAAATCCCTATTATACTCTGTTGAGATTATTCCCTTTAATTGGGATGAATTTATTGCTAGCATCAGTCTTTGTCCCCATGTCGACCCACATGGAATTGTTGGGAGATGACTTAGACGATCGGGCGGAGATCAGACACCGTGCCGTGCAAATGGTGGTTCCTTCTTCTTATCATTATATTTGATTTGTATCACCATTTCTATCCATATTCATTAGTGGTGATATGGCTTAGCCGATCGAGCGGTGATCGGACTTCGTGTATTATGTAAGGTGGGATGATTGGGTATTCATGTCCATCCGCACACATTGGGGTGAGACGGCTTAGCCAATTGGGAAGAGGTTGGACTCCGTGCTATAAGCACAATGGTGGATTAGTGCTAATGATATCCAAACTAAATTTGTTAATACTTAATTGGAATTGGTTGTGATTTAACTTGGCATTTAGTATTACTTGAGTTTCTTATTGATTCCATGTTTCTCCCCTTTTATGTTGGTACTCTACTCCATGAAAGGGTATTTAGTATTACATACTAGTACTATTCCATATGTACTAACGTCCCTTTTGTTGGGGGCGCTACATCTTTAGCGGATGCAGGTGATTCCTCGGTAGGCGGTTTTGATCCTCGTTAGCAGCTTACCCTATTCTCAGCTGGTTTGGTGAGCCCTATTCTACTTCAGGGCCTTATGTCATTTGATTTTGCACCTTGTGTTTTGAGGTATAGTCAGGACCTTGTCGCCGGCACTTCCATATTGTACTCTTGTCTCTTAGAGGCTCCGTGGATGTAAGGACCCGTAAAAATTTAAACCAAAAAACTCGGGGTTTCGTGGTGCTAAGATAGATCCCTGTGTTATATTAGTAGAAATTCTTCTTAACAATCCATATGCCGAAAATGTTTCGCAGAAGAACGCATTTCTTTTTGGATTGAATAGTACCCTACGGACTGATAGGAAAATATATCGCATAAAAACGCATTTCTATGGCCCATTATGCGGCCGCATAATCACTCTGCAGACCGCATAATGGCCGCAGAGTGAAACAGTAAGTTTGGCCAACTTGAGGTCAGTTTTGCGGTCGATTATGCAACCACATAATCGATATACGGACCGCATCTCGATCGCATAATCCCTCTTGAGTTTTTGCGGAGGGAGTTCTACGGTGCATTATGCGACCGCAGAACGAGTATGCAGACCGCATACTGATCGCATACCTGGGCCGTAAGTTCAGGCCCCTGAGGACCATTTCTGTGGTCAATTTGCGGACTGCATAACCATTATGCGGTTGCATATGCGACCGCAGACCTGTGTCGGGCACCCATTTTCTTAATTTAAAACCCGACCCCCATTCTGTTAAAACACCCATTTAGCCCATTTTAAAGCTCATTTGTCATATTTCTAGTGTGAGAGAGAGAGAGGGTTCTAGAGGGAGGGCCTAATTCCCACCCATTAATCTTCAACCATCACTCAAAGCTTGGAAATATTCAAGTAGAGTATCAAATTCTTCATCCAAAAAAGTAAGACTTCATCACCCCAGCTCTTAATTTCAAACATAGCTATAATGGGGTATTAATAAGATGGTCCATGGGTATGAGGGTTGTTTATCTTGCATGCATGTGATAAAGAGTATGGGAAAAATAAGAAGTGAACTATAACCATGAACATTTTCCTAATTTTGGGTTCAATTTGTATATTGCTAAAATAGATTGAGGTTGCTAAGAGTTCCGGAAAATTATAGACTCTAAAGAAGCGCAATTGAGGTATGTTGGCTAAACTTTCTCTCTTTGAATTGAATTTCATAATGTTTCTGTAAGTTTCAAAGTGTGGGTTACATATTAGAAGGTTATGGCTTTGAGTCGTGTTTCAATGAAAGATAGAATTGTCTAAAAGCTTTTGTACTAAATTCATGCCCATTAGTGGTTGCTTTAACTAATGCTTTGATTTATAAATATATCCAGTGTGATTCGAGTTCTATAGACTCATGTGTTAAAATTGTACATTGTCATTTCTGGGGGAGAGTATTGCAAGAGTAAATGGTGTATTGACTGTTTATGATTTTTCATGTGTGTTTCTATTGTTGGTTGGTATGCTTCATTCTTTGGGAAGAAATCATTTATTTTTAAAGTATATGATTTTTAAAGTATATGGTGATATTTGAAATTGAAAGAGGTGAAAGTGTGGAATATGAAATACAGCCATTGTGCCAGGAATAAAGAATCTCGTGAATGGCCTAATGAGCCAAGGAAATATTGTCGTTATGAATGACGGGAAATACTAATGAGAATTCATACAATGTGAAAGATGTTGAGGTGAGTACAATTGTATTTATGATATTTCTGTTTGCAAATCAAATCAAAACTATTTTTGGGAGCATCATTAGCAATACCGAGGAAGGGTGGGTCATAAGGCCCATACCTGAAACTACACGTGCCGGTGTAGGGGTGGATTGTGATATTATTCCCCTTAATTGGAATGAAACTAGAACCTTTGTGGATTGGAAAAGTCAACCCGCACGGCATATGTGGGAAGGCGGCCTAGCTGATCGGGTGGAGATCAGATGCCATATTGCGCATATGGTGGTACTACTCTTGGTAACAACTTTCTTTTTCATCACATGTCAAACCACATTGTTCGTGGGGAGATGGCCTCGCCGATCGGGCGTGATCGGACTCCGTGCTAACAAAGATGGCGGTATATCGGTGCTAATGATCACCCAACCAAAATTATATATGAAGTTTGTATTTTGAAAATTATTATGTTTTAACTGGACGTTTGGATATTGTTGATTGTGACTTGGTGTTCCTATGTGTTGCCTTTTCTTATATGGGCATTTTATTTTGAAAGAGGATTTTTAGCCATACATACTAGTGCTATTCGACAGTACTAACGTCCCTTTTGCCGGGGGCGCTGCATCGTTAATGGATGCAGGTGGTTCTTCAGCAGGCGGCATTGATCAGTGATAGCTGTACACTCTTTTCAGCTGATTTGGTGAGCCCCACTTCATTTCGGGGTCATGTATCTTTTGTTTCTCATGTACAGTGTTTTGAGGTATAGCCGGGGCCTTATTGCCGGTATTTTCATATTACTCTTCTATTGTATTTAGAGGCTCCGTAGACAGGTTGTGGGTTATGGTTGATGTTGGGAATTGAACTAGAAATGTTGGTACTTGGAAATTATGTTTTTCATTAATTCTATAAACTCGTAATGTTTTGGAAATTATGAATGAAGCTACTAATGGGAATGAAAAGGAAGTTGTTAATAAAATATTTTCAGTGATTGATTAATGGAGTACATCTCCTCTGTATTCATGGATGAGTTTGGGTAGAAGTAAGTCTAATAGGCTTGCTCGGCCGGGTTCTCTCGGTTGAGCGCCGATAGCGCTCCCTGAGTTTGGGGCGTGACAGTAGATGTACTGTGGATTGTATTTTGACTTGGGATCACATACTATAGATGTTTTTGTATCTGTTGGGTGTTCCAATCTAAACTATGAACATGTAATATTTTGGTAATTAATAAATGAACCTCTAATAAAAATGAAATTTGGTATCATACATACAATTCCCTTGGTTGGTTTAACTCTTTATATACTTATCCCCAAATTATTCTTGGGTAGGGTTGAATGGTAGGCACCAAGTAGGCTTGCTTGACTAGGATATCTCGGTTGAGCGTCGGTCGCGCTCCGAAGGTCGGGGCGTGACAACGAAGCAGCGCTAGAACACTCTTAAACATCCGAAATCTCCCATGCTGACCAGAACTCATGACCTCCCTATAAAAAGTGAACCTCAACCTTGTTCCTTCAACCACAATTCCATACAACTCACTGCATCTATCACGCAAAAATGCAAAATCACGTGGATCCCATTATCAACACTGATTCACGAACATGATACACACTCTATCAACCAGAAACCTTTTATTAAGCTCAATTTAAAAGGAAATCACAACACACAACAAATTTCCATGTCTAAAGAAGACACCAACCGTAAATCATGATCACAACATCATAAACTCTTTGGAACCCACATGTACATAAGCAATCCAGCTAAACTGAATCCTTTTAGATCACCCAAGTCACACCGACTACCGAACCCCATGGTATTACTACAAACACCTAGAAAACCTTATAATACCCAAAGGATCCGATCATTTCCACTATCATTCTAAGCCAAACGACTACTAAACATACCCAACTTCTTCAGATTAATCATGACACATTTTCACAGCAACACAACTCATTCCCAGTACAGTATGTACCTCAATCAGAATTCATCCCAAGTAATCCCAACATGCAAATTTCGCTGTCCTAAAGCTCATGAGCCACTTATTCCCTCTTATACATCCAATAGTACCGCAGCCGGAATGCCTGTTCTAAAGATGCTTTCTATAAATCTAAATATGTTTCTTCTACCTCTTAAATACTGCTTCGCATAATCAATAATGATACAGAAATTCTCCAAGTCTATTCCACAACCCACCCAATCTCGAATCTTTAATCACACACAAATTCGAAAATCCTTAGATACCACATATTAACTCTTAAATTCATCAGAACGTTCTTAAGAGTCACACACTATGTCCGAGTCTCGAATGCATAAATAATTATGCCGACCGATTAGTGCTCCGATATCACATGAATACACCCAAATGAAATAACTATGCGAATCCTTCCCTTGCTCACTAACTTACAGAAGAATATTGAACCGGAGTCCTTCCACAATTTCCATATAACACTAAGATGAAATACAACACGCTCCCATAAATCCCTTTCTCGAATCATCCTCGAAGTCATTCTCCTAGAATTATATCTAACCCACAAACATCCCTGAATCTAGAATCTATCACAACACACGACTAGGTAACCCAATCTTCGCTGGTAGACTCCCCTACTTGGCATCAAGCCACTACCACATAATCCAAGAACCCGTAATGACCACTCCTCCTAATCACCATGATCCTACACTGTTACTCAGGCGAATTCCTCATAAGTCCAAGCCTCAGCAACCATAATGCATCCAAATTTATCATCCCAAAAGCACATTCAACCTCATGACAATCCTGCCATCTTCCTCAAGCGATCCAGACATACATCGCAACACATACACTCCACTAGATAGAAGGTGAAACTCTTCATTGGAACCTCATAAGAAATCATGCAACCCCTAACTTTCTCATAAGAGATACCTCGCCTGTGCGACCTCATATCAATATCTCTCTATGACCTGCCATGGTACTATGTCACGTAAACAATGACTCTTTCCGAGTCCACACTCATCCACAAGCTGCAAAAATCTATTTCATTCCACCAATGAACAACTAGAAGACCCTTCAACATATCCCAACTCAAGACGGTTTGCACACCAAGATGATAATCAAGCTTCAAATCCTCAGTAGCTCAAGCAAACGCTTCTCGTCAAATTCGAAGTCTCAAAAGGTAAGAAGCCACAACTAATATGCAAATGCCCTCTGTATTCCATAATTACCCACATAGTATAAAACACCCCCAAAATCCGTTGCAATCCTAGCACAAAATCCACAATGTCGCGCCCCCATTTCATGACCATTTTCCAAGGTACCCACTTGGTCTCTGAAGCTTATTCATGATCATCTGACAATCAGACACCATGAAACTTGCTCAAAAATGTTGCCTTACCACTACCACGAGCCTCCTCCAGAATAATCTCCTTCGAATCATCAACACTGAGAATGCAAATCCGACCCAGAAGTCACAACACAATCCATACAAAGACCACCTTCTTAGCAGTACCTCACACATAGAATCCCTGATGGTGAGCAAATAGAAGCTATCATATCAATAATGCTTAATGCAATCAAGCAAGGATGGCTGCAAAACAACACAAGCGATAACTCTACTCAACTTAGAAACACCCAATCTCATGAATCTACCGACTAGGGCCTGAACATCCAGAGTCCAAATGCCTCGCCTCCGAAGGAACATATGCCAAACTGTGAATTGTGAACCAAGTAATCCTTCTCATGGGCTGCTATAGCTATAGCTTAAGAAATCGCCCAACCAGTCTACTCCCATACTGCGTCAAGACCAATATGTGAATCATAATAATACACTGTATAAGGCCCCAAACCCATGGGCAACATCAACACTAGGGATGCAAAAAATGGCAACTCATTCGCAGAGCGATAATAGTGGTCTAATCTCATAATACGGGGAAATACATGCCGTACCACATCTGTATCATCATCACAACTTGCCCGTGCCCAACCGATATCGAGTACTGATAATCACTTACAATGAGTAGGAAGGAACTAGAGATATAGGCTTCAAGCCAAGATAAAGTCGCACGATAAGAAATCAAGAAAGGAGAAGTTTCCTAAAGCCCTATAGGCTCTCGTAGATAAGTATAGACGTCTCCGTACCGATCCTCAAGACTCTACTAGGCCTGCTCATGACTCATGAGACCTATGCAACCTAGTGCTCCAATACCAACTTGTCACGACCCAAAATCCCACCTAAGTTGTGACAACACCTAGCACTGCTTGCTAGGCAATCCAACAATGTCACAATAACGATAAACTCAAATAACAAAATCTAATGATCTCAACAACGGAATAATCATAAAATATCTGAAATAGCAACAATAACGCAACTACAATCATCCACTGATCTGGTGTCAATGTGTAACACCCCAGAAAATTTTGAAGTACTTAAGTGGTAAGCCCGGTAAATTTTGCAAAGAAAATAATATTTCATGGTGTCGGACTAGGCTTACGTGTTAGGCTTACGTGTTTGAAGATTGTAGAAATTCTTTTTGGGTTGAACAATGCACCGAAAAGTAAAGAAAATTTTTTGGCGGAAAAGTATATTTCTACGGTCCATTATGCGATCGCATAACCGATATGCGGACCGCATAATGGACGCAGAGTGAGGCAGTTAATTGGGCCAATTGGAAGCAATTATGCGGTCGACTATGCGACTGCATAATTGTTATGAGGTGCATTATGCGACTGCATAATGGTTATGCGGACCGCATACACAGACAGTTCTTTTGGCAATTTTGTAAACAACTATGCGACCGATATGCAGTCCGTATATCGGTTATGCGATCACATATGCGATCGCATACCTTGTTCTGGAGCTCCATTTTTGGATTTTTAAATCCCGACCATATTTCATTAAATACACTATTTGGGTCATTTTTGAGCTATTATCTGACATTTTAGAATGAGAGAGGGTGCCCTAGAGTGAGAAGGTGTTCTCCAATATTTGTCCTTCAATTCTTGCCAAAGTTTTGGAAGATTAAGAAGGGAAAACTCACTAGATCTTCATCCTAGAGGTAAGATTCTTCCCCCTAACCCTCACTTTCGAATTTTGTGTAGAATTGGATAATTAGCAAGATAATTTCTTGGCAGTAGGGTTGTTTATTTACATGCATGTGATATCAAGGGGTGTAGGAATGTCACGCCCCAAAATCGAGGAGCGTGACCGGCGCTCCACCGAGTGAACCCCGCCGAGCAAGCCTATTAGATTTCCTTCTACCCAACTCATTCATGAATAAAAAGAATATATATATTCATTAATTGCAAAATAAAGTTGTCATGCCTGAAATTACCAATTTCTTGCCATAAGTTTCATCATTTTTAAAGTCTCAAATGGACAAGTAATACAACAAAAACATAGCATAGTTTAACATTCTCAGCACCAAATACACAACACATACTATGTCTACGGAGCCTCTATGGATAAAGAAGAGTACAATGATAATGCCGGCAACAAGGCACCGGCTATACCCTAAACAAAAATACACAAAGTACAAAGGATTCATGACCCCGGAATGAAGTGGGGCTCACCAAGTCAGTTGGGAAGAAGGTGTACTGCTATCACTGATCACTGTCTCCTACTGTGGAACCACCTGCATCCATTTAAAGATGCAGCGCCCCCGGCAAAAGGGATGTTAGTATCGTCGAATAGTACTAGTATGAAAACTAAACACCAATTTAAGAATTTAGAAATACAAGATAATTATGATGAACCAGTGCGGCAATAGAATAATATAGATAACTGTCTCAACCATAGCAAGCTTATTAAAAGCTATCAACAACATTTATAGGATTTAAGATGAGATACTATGTAACCATCTTCACACAAAGCAGCCCCGCCGCCTAACCTGATGTATGCAGGTGGAGGTGTACGTACAATACCACAACTCTAATCAAGAGGTCTTGCCGCCTCACCCCAATGTATGCGGGTGGATATATAACCACAGTACCAAGAACCTACACAAAACAGCTATGCCGCCTCACCCCAATGTATGCGGGTGGAAATGCATCAACGATACCAATACAAACACAAAGCGGCTATGCCACCTCACCCCAATGTATGCGGGTGGAAATGCATTAACGATACCAATACCAACACAAAGCGACTATGCCGCCTTACCCTAATATATGCGGGTGGAAATGCATCAACGATACGAATACCAACACAAAGCGGCTATGCCGCCTCACCCCAATATATGCGGGTGGAAATGCATCAACGATACCAATACCAACACAAAGCGGCTATGCCGCCTCACCCCAATGTATGCGGGTGGTGGTGCCACAACAATACCAAAACTATACACAAAGCGGTCGTACCGCCTCACCCCAATGTAAGCGGGTGGAGGTACAGTCTCACAATACCATAATCCCTACACAAAGAGGTCATGCCGCCTCACCCCAATATATGCGGGTGGAGGTGTATCAAAATCACAATCTCTACATAACTTGGCATAATAACTTTTACATAAGTCATGACTTGAAATTATAACATGTGGATACACAATCCATAGTTTGGGACACATCCTCAATTTATAATGCAATATGATAAGAGCATTTGAAACACAAATTGAACATATATCTTCATCATAGAACTTATCGGAATACTCCATTTATAATCAATATCTCGGACTTACAAGGACATTGGGAATTCCAATTCTTAAAGAAGAGTTTAGCCAACATACTTCAAATTCTTCCCTTAATGATACTACAACGATGCACTACACTAATCAACTTCAATCTACAATAACAACATCCAATGAGACCAATATTAGTAACAAATCCCATAGGTTCAATGTATTCATAAATTTCATCGCCAAGATTACCATTCACTTTCTCTCTTATTTTCTCAAAAGTACTATTCATGCCATAAACTAGAGATTTATAATCCAATCTTTCAACTATTAAAACTTGTAAGAATTGATTCAAATACTTCTATCTACTAATAATAAATGACTTTGAAGCATTGGAATTACCTCTAGTCGATCAATCTTGAAAAATCACAACTTTAGTGATTTTTGTGTTCTTGAGGACTTGATGATGAAATCTTGTATTTAGATGTAAGAATGATGTTAGAACTCATGTATATTGAGTAATAATCAACCCAAAACATCATTAACAACTCCCCCTGGTTGATTGGACTTGATTTGAGCTCAAAATCATCCCTTCACCTCAAGAACCCTAACCCCCAAATACTTAAAATATCCTCCTTTCCCGACCTTGTATTTATAGGCCCAGATTTCTGTGTTTGCGATGCGTCCTTGGATGCTTCGCATCCCCACTTCACTCCTCTTTGAAGATCTAATGAAGACCTAGATGCTTTGGCAGCACTTCACTGCCATCCTCTCTTTCGGACGCAGCCTCGGATGCTTCGCATCCGCAGGCTCCTCCGCCAGCCTTTGGTAATTTGGTCATAACTTCTCGTAGGAATGTCTAAATGACAAACAGTTTAAAGCGTTGGAAAATAGCTCAAAGACATTTAATTTGATATGTCATACATCACCTAACTCCTTACATATATATATATATATATATATATGCTCGTCCAAAGTTTGGTCTTGTGCGTACTCATTTGGAACTTTAGTCTATCATGAAATTTCCAAGTTGACTTGGACTTAGGGCTCTCCCTAGACCCCACATCACTTATAATATGACTCGTACACTTATTATCGTATCCAATTGATATCCATCCCATTAATAGTTCTCGTTTGTACACAAAATAATATAATTAGCGCACATCAACTTTCTTAATAGCGCTTAAGTACTTCGAAATTTTACGGGGTGTTACATTCTCCCCCACTTAAGAACATTCGTCCTCGAATGTTTCACAAGTCACTTCTAAAATAGAGTTATCCTTATACCTCCAACCATTATACATAGGAACTTATAACTACATCGATCTCATACTTCCTTTCCAAAATTTTAACTTACTTATGGCCCTTAGAATTTGGCTATCTTTACAAATTCGTAAAAATTTCGGTAGAGTTTCCCCTGTAACTGGGCCTGTCTACCTGGCAGAGAACCCCAGAAACCAATCCTAACAATATATACATAATCCAATGATGTAAAATCATACAAAACAACACCAACTATGGCCTCATAAGCAATATATTTCCGCAAAGGAACACCCTTAATGCCAATTGTTCAAATGATACAAAATTCATAGAAAGCAACTCTTAGAATATTTTTCATGGATCACAACTTTATAAATACATGGCTCTTCAAACAAATAAGGATACATTTTCTTTATTTCCTCCTCGGCCTCCCAAGTAGCCTCTTCCACGTGTTGGTTTCGCCATAACACTTTTACAGATGTAATTTCTTTATTTCTCAACTTTCGGACTTGCCGATCAATAATAGAAACCAGAATCTCTTCATAAGTCAACTTCTCATTTACCTCAATAGTCTCAACCGGAACAATGAGTGTCGGATCTCCAACTACTTTCTTTAACATAGACACATGAAACACCGGGTGTACTAATGACATCTCTGGTGGTAGTTCAAGCTTGTATGCCACCTCACCGATCCTCTAAATGATTTTGTACGGTCTGACATACCTCGGACTCAATTTCCCTTTCTTACCAAATCGCATTACACCCTTCATGGGGGAAACTTTCAAGAATACCCAATCATCTTCTTGGAACTCCAAATCTCTACGACGAACATCCGAATAGGATTTCTGACGATTCTGAGCAGTCTTCAACTACTCCTTAATGATTTTAACTTTTTCCATAGCCTGATGCACAAGGTCTGGCCCTATCAAATCTGCTTCCCCAATTTCGAACCACCCAATGGGAGATCTACATCTCCTACCATATAAAGCCTCGAACGGTGCCATCTAAATGCTAGCATGATAGCTATTATTATATGTAAATTCTATGAGTGGTAAATGATCATCCCAACTAATTTTGAAGTCTATAAAACAAGCGCGCAACATATCCTCAAGCGTCTGAATAGTCCGCTCTACCTGCCCGTCAGTCTGCCGGTGATAGGCTGTACTATGATTCACATGAGTGCCCATACCTCGCTGAAATTTCTTCCAAATATTAGCAGTGAATTGTGCTCCTCGATCAAAAATGATGGAAACTGGGGTTCCATGCAACCTGACTATTTCTTTGATATACAACTGAGCATACTGCTCCACTGTGTCGGTAGTCTTAGCCGGCAAAAAGTGTGCTAATTTTGTGAGTCAATCCACAATCACCCAAATTGAGTTAAACTTGCGCGGAGTGCGTGGTAATCCTACAACAAAGTCCATATTAATCATTCCCCACTTCCACATTGGAATTTCTATGTTCTGTGCCAACCCACCGGGCCTTTTGTGTTCGGCCTTCACTTGCTGACAATTTGGACATCTTGCCACAAAATCTGCCACATTCCTCTTCATATCATTCCACCAATAGACTTCCTTAAGATCATGATACATTTTCGTAGAACCTGGGTGCACGGAATACCTAGAAGTGTGAGCTTCAGTCATAATTCTTTCCCGGAGACCATCCACGTTTGGAACACATAGTCGCCCTTAGTACCTTAGGGTACCATCATCCATGCCAAGAGAAAAACCATAGTTTTATGTTTTTGAATCTCCTCCTTCAATTGCACCAACAATGGATCGTTGTATTGCTTCTCTTTGACTTCCACAACAAGCGATGATTCAGCCCTATTTTGCAAAATTACCCCTCCTTCACTAGAGTCCACAAGACGAATTCCCAAACTAGCCAATCGATGAACTTCCTTGGCCAACAGCCTTTGACATGCCTCCAAGTGAGCCAAACTACCCATAGATTTTCGGGTAAGAGCATCTGCCACAACATTGGCTTCCCTGGATGATATAGAATATTGATATCATAATCCTTACGTAACTCATGCCATCTTTTCTACCTTAGATTCAATTTCTTCTATTTGCAAATATATTGAAGGATCCTTTGGTCCGTGAATATGTCCACCTGGACCCCATACAATTAATGACGCCAAACCTTTAATGTAAAATCACAGACGCAAGTCCTAAGTCATGTGTTGGATTGTTTTTCTCATGATTCTTGAGTTGCCTAGAGGCATAAATGATCATCTTGACATATTTCATCATTAGTGGTACATCTATATTAGATTTCTCTTTCATATGTCCTCCTAGGAATTGAGTTCTACAAAAATTTCCTTGATACAGTTACAATCTTATTAGTACTTGCAACTTGTTTTTCCAAATTTCTCAACAAAAGACATTACTAGGTCAGTTGTCTTATGGGGCCATCTGTTTCAAATGAATAACATCTACTAGCTCACGCGCACACCTTGATAACATCAACCCGCATGGCATTGCCTCAATATGTGAAGTAACATCGTGCTCAGATCTTTCTTAGCCACCCTCTTCTCTCATCATAAGTCTTATAGGATTTTAAGAAACCACTCTACTTCCCTTATAAACATTCTCACGATTCCTCTTTACTGCTAAACACTTCTCAAAACACATATCGACACCTTTCATATATATATTCAATAAAAAAAATCATTGGCTCGAACATGATGTTTTCTGAATCTTGAGATCCTCCTAAATTCTTTCACGACGACTTCTTGTTTTCCTTATAAGTGTAGGACTTAGTCCACCTGTTTCCAACCTCGATGAGTAACACACCTTATTCCTAGTATTGTAGTCACCACTAGTGTTTCCTGGTATTGCAGCCTAAGAGCTATCATGTTAAACATGTTTGGTTCGTAACAATTATGCATCCTCTTTCAATCTGTTTCAAACATTTCCCCTTTGGTCTAGACAATATATTGGTACTATATTTTCTTTGTGACTGGAGCATTCACTCCCATCCCATTTTGCCCTTAATTCATAGTTGACAACCTTATTGTGCCACACACTTGTTTGCCTCACATGAACTCGTAGTATCATTGTGCCTGGTTTGTTGAGTTTATCACACTACCACTTCATCACCAGTAGTCTCACTTTCCAATGTAATATGTAGACATGAACTCCCTCTATATCTTTTAGTAGATATTCAGTGCCACTCAAGTCGGTTGCATTACAGTTGATCCTTTATATCTTCTATTAACACTTGTGCTCTAGGCGAGTCCACCATTCTAATACGAACTAAATTTATAGATTTTTCTTCCAATTCTTCTCGCCTCATTCTTCCTAGTTAGTGAATAGCCATGCGCTCTTCCATACGTTACGTGGTCTTTTCCCTTAGTTGGGAATTTATCCTGTTCGCCTCTCGATACTTGTTGGGATATATGTGGGAAACTGTGTTCATTTGTGTACCACTTAAAACTTCCTTGCTTGTAAGATTCTTAAAAGAATCTCCATCAAGTCCAGATGCACTCGGGTTATTATAACATCACATTTATCTCTCCCACTCGTTCTATCTTTCTTAAAGCCTTGGAACTTTAGCTAAATCGAAAATCCGTGATTAACTCATTCTAAGAACTCGCAAGTAATTCATATTTGATCTGTAGTACTTCCTTGGGTTCCATTGTCCCTGACTCTTTAACAAGTATAAAATCCTTTTGCAAACCTTACTCTTAGTTTCTAGTATCGTTGACCTTGTCATGTGTATTGCCACGTACAAAGAATTTACATTTCCTAACCTTCCACATTATTTTTGTACTAGTGGTTTATCTTTTGCATTTCCTTTCAGAGAATCACGTTATCCCTTACCACTTTTCTAGACTACACATGTCTTCAACAAAATATCCAAACATCATAGCTACATGGCCCTACTCTCGTTTTATTGCACTTAAGTAGCCTCAGCATGGTCCTTTCCTCCCCAATTGGGGTGAATGTTTCACATTTCGACATCAGTCTTGAATTTAGCAATTTGACGGACACATGTTTCACATCTATAGTCCTCTTGTATATGATTGACTATTAGGGAGATTTAAGTCCCCATGGTATTAACCTCATAAGTTCTTTACTCTTATTCAGCCACACAGGCCTGAGATCCAAATCCCTCGTGTCAATATCCTTTTTGGAGTGTAACACCACTTCGCACATTCCTGGGATTTTTATAATATTCATAGTGCTAGGGTCTTCTCATTGTGGGTTCACTTAACTCTCCTTTCATAACTTCTTGTCTCCCGTGCGAGAACTACACATTTATCATTACTCTCCAGGCCATGCCTTTCATATATCACGTGCCTATGTAACAAATTTACATCTTAGAATCATACACATGGTTCCCACGCTATTCACATGTACTAGTTAAGCTTAGGTCTCATTTATCACGTCAATGCCTCTTTGGAGGTGGGTAATCACTTCTAGCACTCTTCTCATATAAAGTATGCCCATGGTAATATATACTTGTCTCATATGGCCATACCATTCATTCAACATGATACATGTGCCATCTGTTTAATATTCAAACCTTTACCCATTCGTCATGTCACATGACAACATTACTTGGAATAAACCAAAAGAGCTTTAAACTTACCTTGAACCTCAACGTATGAGTTAGAGGAAGAACAATTTCACAACCAGTTTCATCGCACAATTCAGAATATCAAAGAAGGGTATTATTCCTAAATGCCCATGTAGCATCTTAATTATAGATGTGGTCGACAACACACCGATAATGAGGACTCTACTAGACACGGCTCCGAGACATCCTAGGATACTTTATAACCTTAGGCTCTGATACCAAGTTTGTCACGTGTTAAAACCGAGGAGCGCGACCGGCGCTCCACCGAGTGAACCCAGCCGAGCAAGCCTATTAGATTTCCTTCTACCCAACTCATTCATGAATAAAAGAATATATGTTTTCATTAATTGAAAAATAAAGTTGTCATGCATGAAATTACCAATTTCTTGCCATAAGTTTCATCATTTTTAAAGTCTCAAATGGACAAGTAATACAACCAAAACATAGCATAGTTTAACTTTCTCAACACCAAATACATAACCCACACTATGTCTACGGAGCCTCTATAGATAAAGAAGAGTACAATGATAATGCCGGCAACAAGGCCCAGGCTATACCCCAAACAAAAATACACAAAGTACAAAGGATTCATGACCCTGGAATGAAGTGGGGCTCACCAAGTCAGCTGGGAAGAATGTGTACTGCTATCACTGATCACTGTCTCCTGCTGTGGAACCACCTACATCCATTTAAAGATGCAACGCCCTCGGCAAAAGGGACGTTAGTACCGTCGAATAGTACTAGTATAAAAACTAAACACCAATTTAAGAATTTAGAAATACAAGATAATTATGATGAACCAGTGCGGCAATAGAATAATATAGATAACTGTCTCAACCATAGCAAGCTTATTAAAAGCTATCAACAACATTTATAGGATTTAAGATGAGATACTATGTAACCATCTTCACACAAAGCAGCCCCGCCGCCTAACCTGATGTATGCAGGTGGAGGTGTACGTACAATACCACAACTCTAATCAAGAGGTCTTGCCGCCTCACCCCAATGTATGCGGGTGGATATATAACCACAGTACCAAGAACCTACACAAAACAGCTATGCCGCCTCACCCCAATGTATGTGGGTGGAAATGCATCAACGATACCAATACAAACACAAAGCGGCTATGCCGCCTCACCCCAATGTATGCGGGTGGAAATGCATTAACGATACCAATACCAACACAAAGCGACTATGCCGCCTTACCCTAATATATGCGGGTGGAAATGCATCAACGATACGAATACCAACACAAAGCGGCTATGCCGCCTCACCCCAATGTATGCGGGTGGTGGTGCCACAACAATACCAAAACTATACACAAAGCGGTCGTACCGCCTCACCCCAATGTAAGCGGGTGGAGGTTCAGTCCCACAATACCATAATCCCTACACAAAGTAGTCATGCCGCCTCACCCCAATATATGCGGGTGGAGGTGTATCAAAATCACAATCTCTATACAACTTGGCATAATAACTTTCACATAAGTCACGACTTGAAATTATAACATGTGGATACACATTCCATAGTTTGGGACACATCCTCAATTTATAATGCAATATGATAAGAGCATTTGAAACATGAATTGAACATATATCTTCATCACAGAACTTATCGGAATACTCTATTTATAATCAACATCTCGGACTTACAAGGATATTGGGAATTCCAATTCTTAAAGAAGAGTTTAGCCAGCATACCTCAAATTCTTCCTTTAATGATACTACAATGATGCACTACACTAATCAACTTCAATCTACAATAACAACATCCAATGAGACCAATTTTAGTAACAAATCCCATAGGTTCAATATATTCATAAATTTCATCGCAAAGATTACCATTCACCTTCTCTCTTGCTTTCTCAAAAGTACTATTCATGACATGAACTAGAGTTTTATAATCCAATCTTTTAACCATTAAAACTTGTAACAATTACTTCAAATACTTCTAACTACTAATAATAAATGAGTTTGAAGCATTGGAATTACCTCTAGTCGATCAATCTTGAAAAATCACAACTTTAGTGATTTTTGTGTTCTTGAGGACTTGATGATGAAATCTTGTTGGTTGATTGGACTTGATTTGAGCTCAAAATCGTCCCTTCACCTCAAGAACCCTAACCCCCCAAATACTCAAAATATCCCCATTCCCCAACCTTGTATTTATAGGCCCAGATTTTTGGGTTTCGGATGCGGCCCTGGATGCTTCGCATCCCCACTTCACTCCTCTTTGAAGCTCGGATGCGGACCCTGATGCTATGGCAGCACTTCACTGCCAGCCTCTCTTTCGGACGCGGCCTCCGATGCTTCGCATCCGCAGGCTCCTCCGCTAGCCTTTGGTAATTTGGTCATAACTTCTTGTAGGAATGTCCAAATGACAAACGGTTTGAAGCATTTGAAACTAGACTCAAAAACCTTTAATTTTATAGGTCATACATCACCTAACTCCTATATATATATATATATATATATATATATATATATATATATATATATATATATATATATAACTTTAGTCTATCATGAAATTACCAACTTGACTTGGACTTAGGCTCTCCCTAGACCCCACATCACTTATAATATGACTCATACACTTATTATCCTATCCAATTGATATCCATCCCATTAATAGTTCTCGTCTGCACACAAAATAATATAATTAGCGCACATCAAGTTTCTTAATAGCGCTTAAGTACTTCGAAATTTTATGGGGTGTTACAAGAAAGATTGTTGTACTAAGCATGGTAAAGATTGGGTTGTGGGATGATGGAATCCTCCATAAAAGGACCTTGAAACCTTATGCACACCTTGTGTTTGATAAAATACTCAAATGAGCTAGAAACATGATCATCTTCCTAATTTTGGTTCAATTTGTTATATTTCTAAAATAGATTGAAGTTGCTAAGAATTCCGGAACATTTAGAGTGTAAGGAAGCTCAAGTGAGGTATGTTGGCTAAACTCTTCTTTAAGAATTGGAATTCCCAATATCCTTGTATGTCCGAGATGTTGATTATAAATGGAGTATTCCGATAAGTTCTGTGATGAAGATATATGTTCAATTTGTATTTCAAATGCTCTTATCATATTGCATTATAAATTGAGGATGTGTCCCAAACTATGGATTATGTATCCACATGTTATAATTTTTAAGTCGTGATTTATGTGAAAGTTATTATGCCATGTTGTGTAGAGATTGTGATTGTGATCCACCTCCACCCGTATATATATTGGGGTAAGGTGACATGACCGCTTTGTGTAGGGATTATGGTATTGTGGGACTGCACCTCCACCCGCTTACATTGGGGTGAGGCGGTATGACCGCTTTGTGTATAGTTTTGGTATTGTTGTGGCACCACCACCTGCATACATTAGGGTGAGGCGGCATAGCTGCTTTGTGTTGGTATTTTGGTACTGTGGTTATACATCCACCCACGTACATTGAGGTGAAGCGGCAGGGCCACTTGATTTGAGTTGTTGTATTGTACGTACACCTCCACTTGAATACATCGGGTGAGGCGGCGGGGCCGCTTTGTGTAAAAATGGTTATAGAGGATCTCATCTTAAATCCTATTAATGTTGTTGATAGTTTTTAATAAGCTTGCTATGGTTGAGACGGTTATCTATATTATTCTATTGCCGCACTGGTTCATCATAATTATCTTGCATTTCTAAATTCTTAAATTAGTGTTTAGTTTTCATACTAGTATTATTCGACGGTACTAACGTCCCTTTTGTCGGGGGCGCTGCATCTTTAAATAGATGCAGGTGGTTCCACAGCAGGAGACATTGATCAGTGATAGCAGTACACCTTCTTCCTAGATGACTTGGTGAGCCCCACTTCATCCCGGGGTCATGTATCTTTTGTTCTTTATGTATTATGGTTGAGGTATAGCTGGGTCCTTGTTGCCGGCATTATCATTGTACTCTTTCTTATCTATAGAGGCTCTGTAGACATAGTGTGGGTTATGTATTGGTACTGGAAAAGACAAACTATGCTATGTTGTGGTTGTATTACTTGTCCATTTGAGACTTTAAAAATGGTGAAAATTATGGTAAGAAATTGGTAATTGCTGACACGACCACTTTATTGTTTAATTAAGGAACACATATATTCTCTTTATTCATGAATGAGTTTGGGTAGAAGAAATCTAACAGGCTTGCTCGGTCGGGTTCACTCGGTTGAGCGTCGGTCGCGCTCCACAGTTTTCTGGCGTGACAAACTTGGTATCAGAGCCTAAGGTTTTAAAGTGTCCTAGGATGTCTCGGAGCCGTGTCAAGTAGAGTCCTTATTATCAGTGTGTTGTCGACCACATCTATAATTAGGATGCTACTTGGGCATTTAGGAATAATACCTTTCTTTCATGTTCTTGATCATGCGATAAAGCCGGTTGTAAGATTGTTCCTCCTTTAACTCCTGCGTTGCTCTAATTTTCAGTACATGGCACCTAAGAAGAAGGCAAGAACCGGCCAAAGAGCCAATGTCACCCCAGGAGTGACAGTTAATCCTATAGTTGATGATGCGGGTGAGCACCCGAGGAGTGAGAATATTCCTCCAGCTACTACACTGCCTGGCTCTACTACAACTGATCAGGCCGCACCTGTCCCTACTCCTACAGAAGGTGCAACGGCTCCTCCAACTGATATTCTAGTTCCACCTCTAGCTCCACCTTCCAATTTTGGTGTGTCTAATATTAATATTAGGGGAGCCATACAAATGTTGACACAGTTAGTGGCTTCTCAGGCCCAGAGATCGAGTGTTAGGCCTACTTCTTCCAGTCATCCAGGAGAATTTGCTAGTTCCAGGGTGAACAGGTTTCTTCAGTTAGATCCTCCAATGTTTACGGGTACTGATCTCGAGGAGGACCCCCAGGACTTCATTGATGACATGCACAAAACTCTCCGGGTTATGCATGCTACAGAGACGGAGGGAGTAAAGTTGGCCTCCTACCGCCTGAAAGGGGTGGCCTATTCTTGGTTTGAGTTGTGGGAGGAATCCCGTGAGGAGGGAAGCCCTCCAACAAGGTGGGGTGAGTTCACAGATGCCTTTATGGATTATTTCTTGCCTTCCAAAACTAAGGCAGCTCGTGCCGCTAAGTTTGAAAGCCTGAAGCAGGGTAGTATGAATGTGTGGGAGTACCATATGGAGTTTGCGGGCCTGTCCAAGTATGCTATTCACATGTTGCCCGAGTGCGCCGGTTTGCATAGGGCCTTAGCCCCTTGGTTATAAATGAGGCCTCTACAGCTGCCTTAAATTCTGATACGAACTATGGAAAGATGGTGGCATTTTCTCAAGCCACAGAGACCCGCAAATTGAAGAACATAATGGAGCGTCAGAGTAGCAGCAAGGCCCGGTCCGCGGGCAATTTTGGTGGTTCTTCCGGTGGTGGTGGTGGTAGGTCGGCATTCAGGGGAGGGTCATCAGGACCATCCCAATCATTCGCCCAGTCTTCAATGGGTGCATAGTCATCTGGACCCAGTCAGGGCGACATAGGACCCCACTAGCAGGGTCGGCCTGACAAAAGGTTTCAGCAGAGGAGGCTTCCATGCCCTAAGTGTGGGAGGATGCACTTTGGGTCCTGTTTCATGGACCTACCAGTATGCTATGGGTGTGGTTGGCAGGGTCACATTCAGAGAGATACCGCTCGTCCCGCCGAAATATGGGCAGAGGCGCGGCACAGCCAGCTAATTCTGTAGCTACTACATCCATAGCACCTCCAGCTCGAGGCACCCCAGCACCCGTAGGGCGTGGTGCAGCTAGAGGTGGTGCACAAAATTTGGGAGGACCCAGCAGATTTTATACTATGCGGAGACGTCAGGAATCAGAGGCTTCTCCAGATGTTGTCATAGGTATATTGACTGTCCAATCTTATGATGTATATGCTCTTATTGATCCCGGTTCCACTTTGTCATATGTCACTCCTTATGTTGCTATGGAATTTGGGATTGAACCAAAACCGCTTTATGAGCCGTTCTCTGTATCTACTCTGGTTAGTGAGTCTATTTTGGCCTTGCGGGTTTATAGGGATTGTGTTGTCACATTGCATGGTCGAGACACCGTGGCCGATCTTATTGAATTGAGAATGGTCGATTTTGATGTGATAATGGGGATGGATTGGCTTTATTCTTGTTTTTCCAAGCTTGATTAACGAACCAGGACTGTTAGGCTCGAATTTCCAAATGAGCCAGTTATTGAGTGGAAGGGTGATGATGTAGTGCCAAAGGGTAAGTTTATTTCCTACCTTAAGGCCACAAAGATGATAAACAAGGGATGTATTTACCATTTGGTCCGGGTTATAAACACCGATGGTGAGGCACCTACACTTAAGTCCGTGCTTATTGTGAATGAATTTCCAGGAGTCTTTCCGGATGAACTCCCTGGGATCCCACCAGACAAGGAGACTGATTTTGGGATTGATGTGATGCCAGACACACATCCTATATCTATTCCACCCTACAAAATGGCACCGGCAAAATTGAAGGAGCTAAAGGAGCAATTGAGAGATTTATTAGAAAAGGGTTTTATCCGGCCAAGTGTGTCGCCTTGGGGCGCACCGGTCCTTTTTATAAGAAAGAAGGAGTGTCACTGAGAATGTGTATTGACTATCGGCAATTTAATAAGGTCATAATCAAGAATAAGTACCCACTACCAAGGATATATGATTTGTTTGATCAATTGCAAGGTGCTAGGTACTTCTCCAAGATTGATTTAAGATCCGGGTATCACCAAATGAAGATCAGGGAGCGGGATATTCCGAAAATAGCTTTTAGAACCTGGTATGGGCATTTTGAATTTCTGGTGATGTCTTTTAGGCTAACAAATGCCCCAGCAGCCTTCATGGATCTTATGAATTGTGTTTTCAAGCCATTCCTCAACTCTTTTGTGATAGTGTTTATTGACGATATTTTTGTATATTCACGAAGTCAAGAAGACCATGCGGATCATCTCAGGGTAGTTCTGCAAACCCTGCATCAGCACAAGTTATATGCAAAGTTTTCAAAGTGTGAATTTTGGCTTGAATCAGTCATATTCTTGGGTCATGTAGTTTCTAGTGAGGGAATTAAGGTTGATCCTCAAAAAATTTCAGCGGTGAAGAATTGGCCGAGGCCTACAACTCCAACAGAGATTCGCAGTTTCTTAGGCTTAGCTGGATATTACAGAAAGTTTGTGGAGGGGTTTTCTACTCTTGCCTCTCCATTGACTAAACTGACGCAGAAGGCAATTAAGTTCCAATGGTCAGATGCTTGTGAAAAGAGTTTCCAGGAATTGAAAGCAAGACTGACTATGGCGCCAATGTTGATTCTACCGGAGGGTATAGATGGATTTGTGGTATATTATGATGCTTCAAGAATCGGGCTTGGATGTGTATTAATGCAACATGGGAAGCTGATAGCTTATGCTTCTAGGCAACTAAAGAATCATGAAAAGAATTATCCAACACATAATTTAGAACTTGCGGCGGTGGTATTTTCATTGAAAATTTGGCGTCATTATTTTAATGGGGTCCATGTGGATATATTCACAGATCATAAGAGCCTTCAATATATTTTCAAACAGAAGGAATTGAATCTGAGGCAGAGAAGATGGCCTGAATTATTCAAGGATTATGACATTGATATTTTATACCATCCGGGGAAGGCTAATGTTGTGGCGGATGCTCTTAGCCGGAAATCTATGGGTAGTTTGGCTCACTTGGAGGCATATCAGAGGCCATTAGCCAAGGAAGTTCACCGATTGGCTAGTTTGGGAGCTCGTCTTGCGGACTCTAGTGAAGGAGGGGTAATTGTGCAAAATAATGCTGAATCATCACTTGTTGTGGAAGTCAAAGAGAAGCAATACAACGAGGATTGTTGGTGCAGTTGAAAGAGGGGATTCATAAACATAAGACCATGGCCTTTTCTCTTGGCATGGATGATGGTACACTAAGCTACCAAGGGTGACTCTGTGTTCCAAATGTGGATGGTCTCCGTGAAAGAATTTTGGCTGAAGCTCACACTTCTAGGTATTCTGTGCACCCAGGTTATACAAAAATGTATCATGATCTTAAGAAAGTCTATTGGTGGAATGATATAAAGAGGAATGTGGCGGACTTTGTAGCAAGATGTCCGAACTGTTAGCAAGTAAAGGCCGAACACCAAAGGCCTGGTGGGTTTGCACAGAACATAGAAATTCCAATGTGGAAATGGGAAATGATTAATATGGACTTTGTGGTAGGATTATCGCGCGCTCCGTGCAAGTTTGACTCAATTTGGATGACTGTGGATCGACTCACTAAATCAGTACACTTTTTGCCGGTTAAGTCTACTGACACAGTGGAGCAGTATACTCAGTTGTATATTAAAGAAATAGTCAGATTGCATGGCACCCCAGTTTCCATCATTTCTGATCAGGGGGCACAATTCACTGCTAATTTTTGGAAGAAATTTCAGCAAGGTTTGGGTACTCAAGTGAATCTTAGTACAACCTTTCACCCGCAGACTGACGGGCAGGCAGAGTGGACTATTCAGACACTTGAGGATATGTTGCGCGCTTGTGTTATAGACTTCAAAGGTAGCTGGGATGATCATTTACCACTTATAGAATTTGCATATAACAATAGCTATAATGCTAGCATTCAAATGGCACCGTTCGAGGTTTTATATGGTAGGAGATGTAGATCGCCCATTGGTTGGTTCGAAATTGGGGAAGCATAGTTGATAGGGCCGGACCTCGTGCATCAGGCTATGGAAAAAGTTAAAATCATTAAGGAGCGATTGAAGACAGCTCAGAGTGGTTAGAAATCCTATTCGGATGTTCGTCGTAGAGATTTGGAATTCAAAGAAGATGATTGGTTATTTTTTGAAAGTTTCCTCCATGAAGGGTGTAATGCGATTTGGTAAGAAAGGGAAATTGAGTCCGAGGTATATCGGACCGTACAAAATCATTCAGAGGATTGGTGAGGTAGTATACAAGCTTGAGCTACCCCCTGAGATGTCATTAGTACACTCGGTGTTTCATGTGTGTATGTTAAAGGAAGTAGTTGGAGACCCGACAGTCATTGTTCCGGTTGAGACTATTGAGGTAAATGAAGAATTGACTTATGAAGAGATTCTAGTTTCTATTAACGATCGGCAAGTCCGAAAGTTGAGAAACAAAGAAAATGCATCCGTGAAAGTGCTATGGCGAAACCAACAGGTTGAAGAGGCTACTTGGGAGGCCGAAGAAGAAATGAAGAAAAAATATCCTTATTTATTTGAATAACCATGTAATTATGAGTTGTGCCTTATGAAAATGCTAAGGGATATTCCTATGAAATATATATGACTTGTACATTAGGTGTTAAGGGTGTTCCTTTCTGGAAATATATTGATGATGAGGCCACAGTTGGTGTTGTTTTGTATTATGTTATGTCATTGGAATATGTATATGTTGTTAGGTTGTGTTTCTGGGGCTCTCTAACAGGTGGATAGGCCTAATTACAAAGGAAACTCTAGCAAAATTTTTGGAAATTTAGGGAGTTAGTCGAATTTGGGATTGCTAGCTTGTGGTATAAAACAATCTAAGTTGCATAAGATGCTAATGACGGATTTTTACCCTCATTCGAGGACGAATGATCCTAAGCGGGGGAGAACGTAACACCCCAAAAAATTTCGAAGTACTTAAGTGGTAAGCCCGGAAAATTTTGCAAAGAAAATAATGTTTCATGGTGTCGGACTAGGCTTACATGTTTGAGGATTGTAGAAATTCTTTTTGGATTGAACAATGCACCGGAAAGTAAAGAAAAATTTTTAGCAGAAAAGTACATTTCTGCGGTCCATTATGCGACCACAGAATCACTCTGCACACCGCATAATGGACGCAGAGTGAGGCAGTTAATTGGGCCAATTGGAAACAATTATGCGGTCGACTATGCGACCGCATAACTGTTATGCGGTGCATTATGCGACCGCATAACGGTTATACGGACCGCATAGTGACCGCATACACAGACAATTCTTTTGGCTATTTTGTAACCAACTATGCGACCGATATGCGGTCCGCATATCAGTTATGCAATCGCATATGCGATCGCATACCTTGTTCCGGAGCTTCATTTTTGGGTTTTTAAAACCCGACCCTATTTCGTTAAATACACTCTTTGGGTCATTTTTTAGCTATTATCTGACATTTTAGAGTGAGAGAGGGTGCCTTAGAGTGAGAAGGTGTTCTCCAATATTTGTCCTTCAATTCTTGCCCAAGTTTTGGAAGATTAAGAAGGAAAAACTCACTAGGTCTTCATCCTAGAGGTAAGATTCTACCCCCTAACCCTCACTTTTGAATTTTGTGTAGAATTGGATAATTAGCAAGGTAATTTCTGGGCAGTAGGGCTGTTTATTTACATGCATGTGATATCAAGGGGTGTAGGAAGATTGTTGAACTAAGCATGGTAAAGATTGGGTTGTGGGATGATGGAATCCTCCATAAAAGGACCTTGAAACCTTATGCATACCTTGTGTTTGATAAAATGCTCAAATGAGCTAGAAACATGATCATCTTCCTAATTTTGGTTCAATTTGTTATATTTCAAAAATAGATTGAAGTTGCTAAGAATTCCGGAACATTTAGAGTGTAAGGAAGCTCAAGTGAGGTATGTTGGCTAAACTCTTCTTTAAGAATTGGAATTCCCAATATCCTTGTAAGTTCGAGATGTTGATTATAAATGGAGTATTCCGATAAGTTCTGTGATGAAGATATATGTTCAATTTGTGTTTCAAATGCTCTTATCATATTGTATTATAAATTGAGGATGTGTCCCAAACTATGGATTATGTATCCACATGTTATAATTTCTAGTCGTGATTTATGTGAAAGTTATTATGCCATGTTGTGTAGAGATTGTGATTGTGATCCACCTCCACCCGTATATATATTGGGGTAAGGTGACATGACCGCTTTGTGTAGGGATTATGGTATTGTGGGACTGCACCTCCACCCGCTTACATTGGGGTGAGGCGGTATGACCGCTTTGTGTATAGTTTTGGTATTGTTGTGGCACCAACACTCGCATAAATTGGGGTGAGGCAACATAGCCGCTTTGTGTTGGTATTGGCATCGTTGATGCATTTCCACCCGCATACATTGGGGTGAGGCGGCATAGCCGCTTTGTGTAGGTTCTTGGTACTGTAGTTATACATCCACCTGCGTACATTGAGGTGAAGCGGCAGGGCCGCTTGATTTGAGTTGTGGTATTGTACGTACACCTCCACCTGCATGCATCGGGTAAGGCGGCGGGGCCACTTTGTGTAAAGATGGTTATAGAGGATCTCATCTTAATGTCACGACCCAACTGGAGGGTCATGACTAGCACCCGGGCCATACTTGCTGAGCACCAACGTACATTTTATCTAACCTTCCTTATTATCTTTAAGGGCCGACAAGACCAATATAAATGAAAGACATGGATCATGAACATCCAACAATGAAAGATAATGTCATGAACATACGTAACATGGGACGACAAGACTGTCAAGAAACTATATATAAGGTACGAGCTACCATGGTGCCATGAAAGACTATACAACAAAAATCAGCCGACAAGGCATTCCAAACCATACATGAGTCGACACCTGTCTATGAGCCTCTAAAAGAACATAAGTGCTACAACATTGCCGGAACAGGGCCCCGACATACCCATAATGTCTATAACAAAAATGCATACCAAGACCACGGCAAGTCCGGAGAAAGGATCTTGCCAATAACGCTGAACCGGATAGCCTACTGTGATGGGGGAGCTGCGTCTACCCGTCTATCAGGACCTGCAGCACGACATGCAGTGTCCACAAATAAAAAGGACGTCAGTACGAATAAAGTACTGAGTATGTAAGGCAGAATAGCATAAGTAAGAACAATAATGTAAACAGTGATAGGGAATATACAACCTGTGACATCTGGGTACCTCTGAGGGCTACTGACATGAAATACATGATACATACATATATATATACATAAACGTTTAAAACATATGCCTTTGTGGGCATCATCATCATCATATCATACCCGGCCGTAATAGGCTCGGTAAAACGTACCCGGCCATCATAGGGCTCGGTAGAATCGTACCCGGCCATGTGGAGCTCGGTAAAACCCAACTGATCAGTGGTTGCACAATAGGTGCCATACCCGGCCGACTATAGCGCGGCTCGGTAGAGTAAAATAGATACATATATATGATGCATGCTGGACTCGTTGGAATCATATTTTGAACCTTTCGGAGTGACGTAAGGTCGGTATCCTTCGTACACGTTATTAGGATTAACTCTTCATCAAGAATCTTATAAGAATCAGGAACTACCAACAACATTGATAATATAAGAATAAGAGAAGTAACATCAATATCAATCGTTTCATAAGAAGGGCAGCAATGTAAGTACTGCTAGCTTCTAAGAGTAGAGTATCTTTGGGAGATCGTTCATTACATTATGTACAATCGGAGTCATGCAAAAGAATGAAGGGGATAGCCTCACATACCTTGTATATACTGCCCAACCTCAAGCTATGCAAATGTCACGACTCCTTAGTATACAATAAAAGAAATGACACTATCATTATCGTTTAAGCGTCGTAACTATTATGTATCGACCGCAACCTATTTTACGATGAAACGGACAGCACCTCCCCTATTTATATGACTTCACACAAGTCAATACAATCACCAAACTGCCCAAACAACATCATTAATAATCATATTGAGCCTCCAAAACAGTCCACCAACTAACAACATTACTACCAAGCCTTTCGATATATATTTCACAAGTTCTAGCATCAACGACTTAGCCACAACTTGGATAATCTTAAATATATATAGAGTAAGAGGTTCATTACCTTTAAACAGAAAGAACAACTCCAATTTGACCTTAATTTTCCACGAAATATCCCTTCAATTCTGCCACAAGAACAAGGAAGCGAAACTAGCAATTAATTCGGGTTTTTCGGCACTAGAATTACTTTAGAAGACTTGAAATCACCTAGGGTTGATATTAAAAACTTGAAGGTGTATTTACAGAACATAAAGCACTTAAAACAACCTCCCACACGAGCTGGAACAACACAAAAATCAGCAACAACAAGAAAAACAAGAAACTTACTAGCACCACGGGATTCCCGACATTTGATTTGTGTTGTTTGCCCTTTGTTTGGGTCTTGGATCATGAGAGAACCTTGAGAGAATGTTTTTAGGGTTATAAGGTCTGAATATACTGAAAAATAATGACTTAAAACGGGGTTGAGTTATCTTATATATGTCCAAATGTCTTAAACCGCCTTTGTGGGCCCCATAGAGAGCAGCTTGGCGCACTCTCGCAAAAACGCGAATATCTCTCTATTCCGAGATCGTATCGACGAACGGTTTAATGCGTTGGAAACTAGACTCATAGATCTTCAATTTGATAGGTAGATCACCCCATAATTCCAAGCACATTGGGAGTAAAATGCAGTAACATTTAACCTAAAGTTTAAGTTAAATTATAAACCTAAGTTGCGACAACTTTTATCGACTTTTGTTTCATAACTTGCTTGACTTCAAAACTTATGATACGGATATTATATGATTTAAATACATTAAAACATTACCTCTTGGGACAATTAATCACCTCTAGTGTTACCCGAAAATACGGGTTACAACATCCTTGATTAGCTTAACTTCAAATACTTGTTAACCACTCTTATACACCCTTGTATCGTTTAAGACCAATAGGATTAACTTATTATCATCTCAAAGATAATCTCTTCTTGGATTTACGTCGACTACCTTACGGCGTGATCTATGATATGCGAATTTGGGTTGTAACATCCTCTCCCCCTTAGGAACATTCGTCCTCGAATGTAAGGGTTTATGGGGTGTCTAACTCATCGTGGATTCCGACGGAGATTTCCGGCTGAGTTTCCCTTATAAAATGGACACTAGCCAAACTTGCAAGCAGTTAAACCCAACCTATGGCCATACAAGACTATACAAAGCATTATGGATATGTACATTATCTGCATATCACCATTTTGTATTAAAAAAAGAGTATTCACAAGCTATTGCTTACCTCATAGAGCCGTTTCACCTTATAATGCGTCCTTCTTTCCCCCGGTATCCTCGTTATTTTCACTCTGGAATAGGTAAGGGTATTTAGACTTCATCTCCTCTTCTGCTTCCCATGTCATTTCTTCTATATTCTTGTTCCTCCATAATACTTTCACGGAAGCTACATCCTTTGTTCTCAGCTTGCGGACTTGTCGATCTAATATAGCCACTGGCACTTCATCATATGATAGATCCTTTGTAACTTGTACATCTTTGATAGGGACGACCCGAGAAGGGTCTCCAATACATTTCCTCAACATAGATACATGGAATACCGGGTGGACAAATTCCAATTCAGATGGCAATTCTAACTCGTAAGCAACCTGTCCAATTCGTCGAAGAATTTTGTACGGCCCAATATACCGTGGACTCAACTTACCCTTCTTCCCAAAATGCATAACACCCTTCATCGGCGAGATCTTCAGGAAAACCCAATCACCAACCTCAAATTCCAGATCACGACGTCGGACATCGGAATAAGATTTTTGCCTGCTTTGTGCCGTCCTCAGCCGCTCTTGTATCAGTTTCGCCTTCTCAATGGCTTGGTAAATCAAATCTGGCCCATATAATTCTGTCTCACCGACTTCGAACCATCCAACTGGTGATCTACATCTCCTCCCATACAGTGCCTCATACGGGGCCATTTTAATACTGGAATGGTAGCTATTATTGTAGGCAAATTCTATAAGTGCCAGATGGTCATCCCAATTCCCCTTAAAATCTAGAACACATGCTCGTAGCATATCTTCCAGCATCTGGATGGTACGTTAAGCCTGTCCGTCAGTCTACGGATGGAATGCAGTGCTGAGATTTACTTGTGTGCCTAAACCCTTCTGAAAAGACCTCCAAAAGTTAGCCGTAAATTGAGCTCCTCGGTCTGATATAATAGATACCGGCACACCATGAAGCCTAACAATCTCCTTGATATACAACTTCGCATAATCTTCAGCCGTGTAAGTTGTCTTAACTGGTAGAAAATGGGCAGATTTTGTAAGTCGATCAACTATCACCCAAATGGAGTCAAACTTATGATAAGAGCGAGGTAATCCAATAATGAAGTCCATATTAATCACCTCCCATTTCCAGGTCGGAATCTCTATATTCTGAATCAATCCACTGGGTTTCTGATGCTCGATCTTTACTTGTTGACAATTAGGACACTGGGCTACAAATTCTGCAATAGACTTCTTCATGTTGTCCCACCAATACTGCTCCTTAACGTCATGATACATCTTTGTCGAGCCAGGATGGATAGAATATCGGGACTGATGAATCTCAATCATAATCTTCTCTCGCAACCCTGCCACACTAGGCACACATAATCGGCCCTGGTATCTCAGTGTCCCATCTCCTCCGATCTTGAAAGCTGTAATCTTACACTGCTGAATTCCCTCTCTCAATCTTACTAAGGTAGGATCTTCATATTGCCGTGCTTTTACCTCGGCTACCAAAGATGATTCTGCTGTATTCTGTACAGTAACACCTCCGTCATCAGAGTCCAACAATCTGATTCTCATATTGGCCAGCTGGTGAAGCTCTTTGGTCAACCCTTGTCTACCTGCCTCAATATGTATTAAGCTTCCCATTGACTTACGGCTGAGAGCGTCTGCCACAACATTAGCTTTACCGGGATGGTACAATATCTCGACATCGTAGTCTTTCAGTAATTCAAGCCACCTATGCTGCCTCAAATTCAACTCCTTCTGCTTGAAGATGTATTGTAAACTCTTGTGATCTGTGTAGATGTCAACATGGACGCCGTATAAGTAGTGCCGCCATATCTTCAAAGCATATATTACTGCAGCCAATTCCAAATCATGAGTCGGGTAATTCTTTTCATGCTTCTTCAATTGTCTTGATGCATAAGCAATCACCTTCCCACGTTGCATCAATACGCACCCCAAACCTATACCTGAGGCATCACAATATACCACATAACCTTCTGTTCCTTCTGGGAGAGTGAGCACTGGCGCGGATGTCAATCGATTCTTTAGCTCCTGAAAACTATGTTCACAAGCATCAGACCACTGGAACTTGGTAGCTTTCTGTGTTAACTTAGTCAATGGTGCTGATATAGAGGAAAACCCTTCTACAAACCGCCTATAATATCCTGCTAGCCCCAGGAAGCTGCGGACTTCTGACGGTGTTGTAGGTCTCGGCCAATTCTTCACTGCATCGATCTTCTGAGTGTCGACACTAATACCCTCATCAGATATCACATGGCCAAGGAATGCTACTGAGTTCAGCCAGAATTCACATTTAGAGAGCTTAGCATATAACTTATGATCCTGAAGAGTCTGTAATACTATCCGCAAGTGGCCCGCATGTTCCGCCTCCGAACGAGAATACACCAGAATGTCATCAATGAATACGATCACGAACACATCAAGATAGGGCCTGAATACACTATTCATGAGATCCATAAAAGCTGTTGGGGCATTTGTTAGCCCCGAACGACATCACCAAGAACTCAAAGTGCCCATATCTTGTCCGGAAGGCCGTCTTTGGAATATCCTTATCCTTAACCCTTACCTGATGATACCCTGAACGCAAGTCAATCTTGGAGAAATACTTGGCACCCTGGAGTTGGTCAAACAGGTCATCAATCCTTGGAAGTGGATACTTGTTCTTTATTGTAAACTTATTCAACTGTCGATAATCGATACACATCCTTAACGACCCATCTTTCTTCCGCACGAACAAGACTGGTGCACCCCAAGGTGAAGTGCTAGGCCTAATGAAACCCTTATCCAGCAAGTCCTTCAACTGCACCTTCAACTCTCGCAACTCTGCCGGGGCCATCCTGTATGGAGGGATAGAGATCGGTTGAGTGTCAGGCAACGCATCAATGCTAAACTCAATCTCCCTTTCAGGAGGAAGGCCTGGGAGTTCATCTGGGAAAACATCTGGAAATTCATTGACCACGGGGATGGATTGTAGAGTAGGCGGCTTCGCCTCCACATCCCTAACACGAACAAGATGATAAATGTAACCTTTTGAGATCATCTTCCTTGCCTTAAGATAGGAAATAAACCTACCTTTCGGCATAGCAATGTTCCCCTTCCATTCAATGGTGGGTTCACCCGGAAACTGAAACCTAACCATCTTCGTACGACAGTCAACAGTTGCATAGCATGAGGCCAACCAGTCCATTCCCATTATCACATCGAAATCAACCATTTCTAACTCAAATAAATTTGCCGAGGTTTGACGACTACAAATCATCACAGTGCAACCTTTATATACCCTTCTAGCAATCACAGAATCTCCTAACGGAGTGGATACCGCAAGTGGTTTACTTATCAATTCAGGTTCAATGCCAAACTTATTAGCCACAAAGGGTGTAACATATGATAAGGTAGATCCTGGATCAATTAGCGCATATACATCATAAGAAAACATAGACAATATACCTGTAACAACATCCGGAGACGATTCGAGATCTTGTCGACCTACTAGAGCATAGGTTCGATTTTGAGCACCACTTCGAACTCGGCACTGAACCTCTACCTCTACCACGACCTGTCGACTGCTGAAAACCTTGTGCTGGAGGTCGAACTGATGAGGAAGAACCAGACACAGATCCAGTCGGTCGAGCCATACCACCACCTCCTCTGTTAGGACAATCCCGCATCATATGGCCAGGTTGTCCGCAAGAATAGCACGCATCGAAACCTCGACGGCACAGTCCAAAGTGGTCCTTGCCGCACTGATCACAACGAGGTGTTGGGGGTCTCGTCTGACTCGTATCTCTATGAAATTGTGAACCTGATGCCCTCGAACTCTGACCTGAACCAGAATAGGTAAATCAATCATACCGAGGCCTATGAAACTGTGGAGGAGCACTAGCTACAGGTGGCGCCGAACTCCTCGAAGATTGGGGCCTGATACTGCCTCTGAACTCATCAGAATACCCTGCAAATCTCGCCCTCTTATGCTGGCCCCTATCCTGCTCCCTATCTGCCCTTTGCTGGCGCTTACGATCCTCTAGGGTCTGGGCATAAGCCTGAATACGGGAAATATCCATGCCCTCTACCAAGGAGGCTGTTGTGCACTTATTTATCAGATGTGGTCCCAACCCGTTCACGAACAGATGCACCCTATCACTCATTTCGGCCACCATATGGGGAGCATACCTTGCTAAAGAATCAAATTGTATACTATACTCTCGTACACTCATATTACCCTGTCGAAGGTTCAAGAACTTATCAGCTCTTGCTCGTCGTATCTCAACTGGCAAGTAGTGACGAAGAAAGGCCTCAGAAAATTCCTTCCACACGGCTAGAGGAGCGTTCGGACCCCTAGATCTCTCCCAACTATCATACCAGAAAACCGCTAAATCCCGTAATCGATAAGAAGCCAACTCTACTGCCTCCGTATCACTAGCATGCATAACCCGCAATGTACGATGAACCTGATCAATAAATGTTTGTGGGTCCTCCTTGGGATCTGATCCGGTAAACACTGGAGGGTCTAGATTAATAAAATCACGAACTCTCGCACTAACCGGTTTATCAGCAACACCGGTATTCTGCCTCTGAGCCTGAGCAGCTACCAAGCTAGTCAACAACTGCACTGCACTGCGCATATCGTGGTCTGTAGTGCCAGACGGTTGAACTGGATGTACTGGGTGCCTCCTAATATCCTCTGGAGGAGACGGAGAGGTATGAGACGGCATCTCACTCTGAGCCTCACTTTGGCCTGCTCTGGCTGGAGGGACCTGAATGTTACCCTCGCCCACAGCTGTATCAAGCCGTTTACTAATCGCTTGCTTCCTAGTCGAAGGCATCGCTGAAAGAAAACAATGTGAATATTAGATATGAACACTTACGACTCAACTCTACGCACGATCTAGATTTAGGAAGAAGGTAACAACCCTAGATGTCATGTAGCCTCCTGATTATAAATGTGGCGCGCTACACATCCATAATCAAAACTCTACTAGACACGGCTCATAGACAACCCCTAGGACAGACTTGCTCTGATACCAAGTTTGTCACGACCCAACTGGAGGGTCATGACTAGCACCCGGGCCATACTTGCCGAGCACCAACGTACATTTTATCTAACCTTCCTTATTATCTTTAAGGGCCGACAATATAAATGAAAGACATGGATCATGAACATCCAACAATGAAAGATAATGTCATGAACATACGTAACATGGGACGACAAGACTGTCAAGAAACTATATATAAGGTACGAGCTACCATGGTGCCATGAAAGACTATACAACAAAAATCAGCCGACAAGGCATTCCAAACCATACATGAGTCGACACCTGTCTATGAGCCTCTAAAAGAACATAAGTGCTACAACATTGCCGGAACAGGGCCCCGACATACCCATAATGTCTATAACAAAAATGCATACCAAGACCACGGCAAGTCCGGAGAAAGGATCTTGCCAATAACGCTGAACCGGATAGCCTACTGTGATGGGGGAGCTGCGTCTACCCGTCTATCAGGACCTGCAGCACGACATGCAGTGTCCACAAATAAAAAGGACGTCAGTACGAATAAAGTACTGAGTATGTAAGGCAGAATAGCATAAGTAAGAACAATAATGTAAACAGTGATAGGGAATATACAACCTGTGACATCTGGGTACCTCTGAGGGCTACTGACATGAAATACATGATACATTATATATATATACACATAAATGTTTAAAACATATGCCTTTGTGGGCATCATCATCATCATATCGTACCCGGCCGTAATAGGCTCGGTAAAACGTACCCGGCCATCATAGGGCTCGGTAGAATCGTACCCGGCCACGTGGAGCTCGGTAAAACCCAACTGATCAGTGGTTGCACAATAGGTGCCATACCCGGCCGACTATAGCGCGGCTCGGTAGAGTAAAATAGATACATATATATGATGCATGCTGGACTCATTGGAATCATATTTTGAACCTTTCGGAGTGACGTAAGGTCGGTATCCTTCGTACACGTTATTAGGATTAACTCTTCATCAAGAATATTATAAGAATCAGGAACTACCAACAACATTGATAATATAAGAATAAGAGAAGTAACATCAATAACAATCGTTTCATAAGAAGGGCAGCAATGTAAGTACTGCTAGCTTCTAAGAGTAGAGTATCTTTGGGAGATCGTTCATTACATTATGTACAATCGGAGTCATGCAAAAGAATGAAGGGGATAGCCTCACATACCTTGTATATACTGCCCAACCTCAAGCTATGCAAATGTCACGACTCCTTAGTCTACAATAAAAGAAATGACACTATCATTATCGTTTAAGCGTCGTAACTATTATGTATCGACCGCAACCTATTTTACGATGAAACGGACAGCACCTCCCCTATTTATATGACTTCACACAAGTCAATACAATCACCAAACAGCCCAAACAACATCATTAATAATCATATTGAGCCTCCAAAACAGTCCACCAACTAACAACATTACTACCAAGCCTTTCGATATATATTTCACAAGTTCTAGCATCAACGACTTAGCCACAACTTGGATAATCTTAAATATATATAGAGTAAGAGGTTCATTACCTTTAAACAGAAAGAACAACTCCAATTTGACCTTAATTTTCCACGAAATATCCCTTCAATTCTGCCACAAGAACAAGGAAGCGAAACTAGCAATTAATTCGGGTTTTTCGGCACTAGAATTACTTTAGAAGACTTGAAATCACCTAGGGTTGATATTAAAAACTTGAAGGTGTATTTACAGAACATAAAGCACTTAAAACAACCTCCCACACGAGCTGGAACAACACAAAAATCAGCAACAACAAGAAAAACAAGAAACTTACTAGCACCACGGGATTCCCGACATTTGATTTGTGTTGTTTGCCCTTTGTTTGGGTCTTGGATCATGAGAGAACCTTGAGAGAATGTTTTTAGGGTTATAAGGTCTGAATATACTGAAAAATAATGACTTAAAACGGGGTTGAGTTATCTTATATATGTCCAAATGTCTTAAACCGCCTTTGTGGGCCCCATAGAGAGCAGCTTGGCGCACTCTCGCGAAAACGCGAATATCTCTCTATTCCGAGATCGTATCGATGAACGGTTTAATGCGTTGGAAACTAGACTCATAGATATTCAATTTGATAGGTAGATCACCCCATAATTCCAAGCACATTGGGAGTAAAATGCAGTAACATTTAACCTAAAGTTTAAGTTAAATTATAAACCTAAGTTGCGACAACTTTTATCGACTTTTGTTTCATAACTTGCTTGACTTCAAAACTTATGATACGGATATTATATGATTTAAATACATTAAAACATTACCTCTTGGGACAATTAATCACCTCTAGTGTTACCCGAAAATACGGGTTACAACATCCTTGATTAGCTTAACTTCAAATACTTGTTAACCACTCTTATACACCCTTGTATCGTTTAAGACCAATAGGATTAACTTATTATCATCTCAAAGATAATCTCTTCTTGGATTTACGTCGACTACCTTACGGCGTGATCTATGATATGCGAATTTGGGTTGTAACACTTAAATTCTATAAATGTTGTTGATAGCTTTTAATAAGCTTGCTATGGTTGAGACAGTTATCTATATTATTCTATTGCCGCACTGGTTCATCATAATTATCTTGTATTTCTAAATTCTTAAATTGGTGTTTAGTTTTCATACTAGTACTATTCGATGGTACTAACGTCCCTTTTGCCGGGGGCGCTGCATCTTTAAATAGATGCAGGTGGTTCCACAGCAGGAGACATTGATCAGTGATAACAGTACACCTTCTTCCCAGCTGACTTGGTGAGCCCCACTTCATCCCGGGGTCATGTATCTTTTGTTCTTTATGTATTATGGTTGAGGTATAGCCGGGGCCTTGTTGCCAGCATTATCATTGTACTCTTCTTTATCTATAGAGGCTCCGTAGACATAGTGTGGGTTGTGTATTGGTACTGGAAAAGACAAACTATGCTTTGTTGTAGTTGTATTACTTGCTAGGCAAGCCAACAATTTCACAATAACAATAAACTTGAATGAAAAAACCTAATAATCTCAACAACGGTAATATCATAAAATATCTGAGAAAAATAACAATATCGCAACTATAGTCATCCCAATAATCTGGTGTCAACAAGTACATGAGCACTACAGAATCTCAAAATACATAGCCAAATCCTCAATACAACTATCTGATCGATACAACAATGATAACATAAATAAACAAAAGAGAACTTCAAGGTCTGTGAACGACATAACAGTTACCTCGTAGTTTCCACAAGCTAAAATCGGTGCAAACCTATTGCAATCACCTCTCTCGGTAGTACCTGGATCTAAACATGAAGTGTAGAGTGTAATATGAGTACAACCGAGCCCATGTACTCAATAAGTAACAAACCTAACCTTGGGCTGAAAGTAGTGAGAGCTCGGAAGAAGGTCAGTGTCCAACACCAATAATCAATAATAACACATGATAAAAGAAAACAACTCAAGAAATATCATCTTCAACTCGTTCAAAAATATGAAAAAATTAGACAGGCTTTCCAAGTATAACACACAAAGCCCAAATCTTAACATCAAAATCACTAAGACATGAGTTTAACAAGAAAACTGTGATTTCAAACTTTTAACAACAGGTAAGACATTTTATCTGCCATCTAGCATAAGGAAAATACATCTCTATGCCTACTGTTGATACCCAATTTGGCCCTCATATTTTATAAAATATTATATATACTTTCAAAATATCATTTTTGCGTCATTACTCAATTTACAAGAGCCAAATAAGTATTTTTTATAATTTTTCATAATTTTTAAAGCTTTAAAATTGATTTTCTCGCATTTAAATTGTTCAAATATTTATTAATTATCCTTTCAAATTATTTTGTGATGACCTAATTGTCACGACCCAAACCGATGGGCCATGACGAATGCCCGAGTCCTACTTGTCGAACACCCCTAACCATGCATCTAAGATATAAACATGAATTAAGGGTATGTCATGAATAACATCTATCAATAAATAGCTGAATCACGTGAATAACATACGTGAGAAAAACATGTCTAAAATACATATATACATATACATGCGGAATACGGTAGGGCAAGCCGACAAGGCTGCTATAGACAACTATATATCCAAAACTAGAAGCCGACAAGGCCACATACTTTCCAACTATACATGACTGTCTATAAACCTCTAATAGAGTGTACAACTGTATAAAGGATGGGACTGGGCCCCATCGTACCCATATCTACATACCAAACACAACGTACCAAAACTAGTAAGAGCTCCAGATAAAATGGAGCACACCAACTGTAACACCCCGGAAAATTTTGAAGTACTTACGTGTAAAGCCCGATAAAATTTGCAAAGAAAATAATGTTTCGTGGTGCGTAATTGGGCTTATGTATTTGAGGATTTTATAAATTCTTCACGGCGAGCTTGCTAGCTGCAGCTCGGACTTTTTGGGTTGAACAATGCACTGGAAAGTAAAGAAAAATTTTGGCGGAAAAGTGCATTTCTGCGGTCCATTATACGACCGCAGAATTACTCTGCGGACCGCGTAATTGCTGCAAAGTGAGGCAGTTAATTGGGCCAGTTGGAAGCAATTATGCAGTCAACTATGCGACTGCATAACTGTTATGCAGTGCATTATGTGACCGCATAATAGTTATGCAGACCGCATATTGACTGCAAACACAGGTAGATTTTTGGTCGTTTTGGACACTAATTATGCGACCGATATGCGGTCTGCATAACCATTATGCAGTCGCATATGCGACCGTAGAACCTGTTCCGGAGCTTCATTTTTGGGTTTTTACAACCCGACCCTATTTTATTAAATACACTCTTTTGGCCATTTTGAGCTATAATCTAATATTTTAGAGTGAGAGAGAGTGACCTAGAGTGAGAAGGTGTTATTCAATAATTGTTCTTCAATTCTTGCTCAACTTTTGGAAGATTAAGAAGGGAAGCTCAGTAGGTCTTCATCATAGAGGTAAGATTCTACACCCTAAACCCTAATTTTGAAATTATCAGAAAATGGGTAATTAGCAAGATAAATATTGGGCATGAGAGTTGTTTATTTGACATGCATGTAACATCAAGGGGTGTAGGAATATTGTTGAACTAAGCATGGTAAAGATTGGGTTGTGCGATGATGGAATCCTCCATAAAAGGACCTTGAAACCTTGTTTGCACCTAGAGTTTGATAAAATGCTCAAATGAGCTAGAACCATGATCACCTTTTTAATTTTGGTTCAGTTTGTTATATTTCTAAAATAGATTGAAGTTGCTAAGAATTACGGAACATTTAGAGTGTAAGGAAGCTCAAGTGAGGTATGTTGGCTAAACCCTTCTTTAAGAATTAGAATTCCTATCGTCCTTGTAAGTTCCGAGATGTTGATCACAAATCAAGTATTCCGATAGGTTTTGTGATGAAGATATGCTCAATTCGTGTTTCAAATACTCTTATCATATTGCATTATAAATTGAGGATGTGTCCCAAACTATGGATTGTGTATCCACATGTTATAATTTCAAGTCGTGAATTATTTGAAAGTTATTATGCCAAGTTGTGTAGAGATTGTGATAGTGATACACCTCCACCCACATACATTGGGGTGAGGCGGCATGACCGCTTTGTGTGGGGATTATGGTATAGATATGGTGATTGTGATACACCTCCACCCGCATACATTGGGGTGAGGCAGTACGATCGCTTTGTGTTGGTATTGGTATCGTTGATGCGTTCCCACTCGCATACATTGGGGTGAGCCAGCATAGCCGCTTTGTGTTGGTATTGGTACCGTTGATGCGTTCCCACCCGCATACATTGGGGTGAGGCGGCATAACTACTTTGTGTTGGTATTGGTATCGTTGATGTATTTCCACCCGTATACATTAGGGTGAGGCGGTATAGCCGCTTTGTGTAGGTTCTTGGTACTATGCTTATACATCCACCCTCATATATTGGGGTGAGGTGGTGGGGCCGCTTAAGTAGAGCTATGGTATTATACTTACACCTCCACCTGCATACGTCGGGTGAGGCGGCGGGGCCGCTTTGTATGAAGATGGTTATAGAGGATCTCATCTTAAATCCTATAAATGATATTGATAGCTCTTAACAAGTTTGCTCTGGTTTAAACGGTTAGCTATATCATGCTATTGTCGCCGTGACTCATCATATTCATATTGTATTTCTAAATTCTTAAATTGGTGTTTGGTTTTCATACTAGTACTATTCGACAGTACTAACGTCCCTTTTGCCGGGGGAGCTGCATCTTTAAATGGATGCAGGTGGTTCCACAGCAGAAGGTATTGATCAGTGATAGCAGCACACCTTCTTCCCAGCTGACTTGGTGAGCCCCACTTCATTCGGGGTCATGTATCTTTTGTCCTTTGTGTATTCTATTTGAGGTATAGCCGGGGACTTATTACCGGCATTATCATTGTACTCTTCCTTATCTATAGAGGCTCCGTATACATAGTGTGGGTTGTGTGTTGGTGCTGGGAAAGAAAAAATATGTTATGTTGTGGTTGTATTATTTATCCATTTGAGACTTTAAAAGTGATGAAGCTATTGGAAATGAATTAGTATTGTAGACGTGAACACCTTTTTGTCTAATTAATGAACATATGTATTATCTCCATTTGTGGATGAGTTTGGGTAGAAGGAAATCTAACAGGCTTGCTTGTTCAGGTTCACTCGGTTGAGCGCCGGTCACGCTCCTTGATTTTGGGGCGTGACAAACTTGGTATCAGAGCCTAAGGTTTTAAAGTGTCCTAGGATGTCTCGGAGCCGTGTCTAGTAGAGTCCTTCTTATCGGTGTGTTGTCAACCACATCTATAAGTAGGAGGCTATTTGGACATTAAGGAATAATACCCTTCTTTGATATTCTGAATCGTGCGATAAAACTGATTATGAAATTGTTCTTCCTCTAACTCGTGCGTTGAGGTTCAAAGTAAGTTTAAATTCTCTTTTGGTTTATTCCAAGTAATGTTGTCATGTGACATGACGAATGGGTAAAGGCCTAAATATTAAATAGATGGCACATGTATCATGTTGAATGAATGGTATTGCCATATGAGACAAGTATATAGTACCATGAGCACCCTAGCACTATGAATGTTATAAAAATCCCAGGAATATGTGAAGTGGTGTTATACTCCAAAAATGATATTGACATGAGGGATTTGGATCCCAAGCCTATATGGCTGAGTAAGAGTAGAAAACTTATGAGGTTAATACCATGGGGACTTAAATATCCCTAGTAGTCAATCATATACCGGAGGACTAGAGATGCAAAACATGTGTCCATCAAATTGCTAAATTCAATACTTGTGTCGAAATGTGAAACATTCACCCCAAGTGGGGTGGAAAGGACCATGGTAAGGCTATTGAAGTACAATAAAACGAGAGTAAGGCCATGCAGCTATGATATTTGGATATTTTGTTGAAGACATGTATAGTCTAGAAAAGTGGTAAGGGATAACGTGATTGTCTGAAAGGATATGCAAATGATAAACCACTAGTACGAAAATAATGTGGAAGGTTAAGAAATATAAATTCTTTGTACGTGGCAATATACATGACAAGGTCAACGATACTAGAAACTAAGAGTAAGGTTTGCAAAAGGGTTTTATACTTGTTAGAGAGTCAGGGACAATGGAACCCAGGGAAGTACTATAGATCAAATGTGAAAGGCTTGCGAGTTCTTAGAATGAGTTAATCACGGATTTACGATTTAGCTAAAGTTCCTAGGCTTTAAGAAAGACAGAACGAGTGGGAGAGATAGATGTGATGTTATAATAACCCAAGAGTGCATCTGGAATTGATGGGGAGTCTCTTAAGAATCTTATAGGCAAGGAAGTGTCAAGTGATACATGGATGAACATGCTTTCCCACGGATATCCCAACAAGTGTCGAGAAGCGAACAGGATGAATTCCCAACTAAGGGAAAAGATCACGTAACATATGGAAGAGTGCATAGCTATTCACTAACTAGGAGGAATAAGGCGAGAAGAATTGGAAGGAAATCTAAAAATTGAGATGGGTATGGTTATCGCAAAATAGTTCGTATGAGAATGGTGGAATCGCCTAGAGCACAAGTGTTAGTAGAATATATAAAGGATCAACTGTAATGCAGCCGACTTGAGTGACACCGAATATCAACTAAAAGATTTAGAGGGAGTTCATGTCTACATATTACTTTGGAAAGTGAGACTACTGGTGATGAAATGGTGGTGTGATAAACTTAATAAACCAGGCACAATGATACTATGAGTTCATAGGAGGCAAACAAGTGTGGCACAATAAGGCTGTCAACTATGAATTAAGGGAAAAATGGGATGGGAGTGAATGCTCTAGTCACAAAGGAAATATAGTACCAACATATTGTCTAGACCAAAGGGAAAATGTTTGAAACAGATTAAAAGAGGATGAACACTTGTTACGAACCAAACATGTTTAACATGATAGCTCATAGGCTGCAATACCAGGAAACACTATTGGTGACTACAATACTGGGAATAAGGTGAGTTACTCATCAAGGATGGAATCAGGTAGACTAAGTCCTACCCTTATAAGGAAAACAAGAAGTCGTCGTTGAAGAACTTAGGAGGATCTCAAGTTTTTAGAAAATGCCCTGTTCTGGCCAATGACTTTTGTTAAATTGAATATATATGAAGGGTGTTGATATGTGTTTTGGGAAATGTTTAGTAGTAAAGTGGGATCGTGAGAATGTTCACAAGGGAAGTAAAGTGGTTTCTTAAAATGCTATAAGACTTATAAGGAGGAAAAGGGTGGCTAAGAAAGGTCTGAGCAAGATGTTACTTCACATCAGAGGCAATGCCATGCAGGTTGATGTTATCAGGGTGTGCGTGAAAAATAATAGATGGTATTCATTTGAAATAGATGGTCCTATAAGAAAACTGACCCAGTAATGTCTTTTGTTGAGAAATTTGGAAAAACATATGGCAAATACTAATAAGATTGTAACCGTGTCAAGGAAATTTTTGTATAACTCAATTCATAGGAGGTCATATGATAGAGAAATCTGATATAGATGTTCCACTAATAATGCAATATGGCAAGATGATCATTTATGCCTATAGACAACTAAAGAATCATGAAAATAATTATCCAACACTTGACTTAAAACTTGCGGCGGTGGTTTTTGCATTAAAGCTTTGGCAGCATTATTTCTATGGGGTCCATGTAGATGTATTCACGGACCACAAGAGTCTTCAATATATTTTCAAACAGAAGGAATTGTATCTGAGGTAGAGAAGATGGCTTGAGTTACTCAAGCATTATGACATTTATATTTTATATCATCCAGGGAAGGCTAATGTTGTGGCGGATGCTCTTAGCTGAAAATCTATGGGTAGTTTGGCTCATATGGAGGCATATCAAAGACCATTGGCCAACGAAGTTCACTGATTGACTAGTTTGGGAGTTCGTCTTGCGGACTCTAGTGAAGGAGGGGTAATTGTACAAAATAGGTTTGAATCATCGCTTGTTGAGGAAGTCAAAGAGAAGCAATACAACGATCCATTGTTGGTACAATTGAAAGAGGGGATTCATAAACATAAGACCATGGCCTTTTCTCTTGGCATGTATGATGGTACACTAAGGCACCAAGGGCGACTATGTGTTCCAAATGTGGATGGTCTCTGTGAAAGAATTTTGACTGAAGCTCACACTTCTAGGAAAATTATAAGACTTACTTTTTTATGAATTTTTGTATCACTTGAACAATTGGGGTTAAGGGTGTTTCTTTCTGGAAGTATATTGCTTATGAGGCCACAGTTGGTGTTGTTTTGTATTATGTTACGTTGTTGGAATATGTATATGTTGTTAGGATGTATTTCTGGGTCTCTCTGTCAGGTGGATAGCCCTAATTACAAGGGAAACTCTGGCGAATTTGTTTTTGAAAATTTAGGGAGTTAGTCAAATTTGGGGCTGCTAGTGTGTGGTATAAAACAAACTGAGTTGCATAAGATGTTAATGACTGATTTTTACCCTCATTCGAGGATGAATGATCCTAAGCGGGGGAGAATGGAAAATTCCGAACTACTTAAGTGTAAAGTCCGGTAAAATTTGCAAAGAAAATAATGTTTCATGGTGCCGAATTGGGTTGAACAATGCACCGGAAAGTAAAGAAAATTTTTGGCGGAAAAGTGCATTTCTGCGGTCCATTATGCGACCGCAGAATCACTCTGCGGACCGCATAATGGCCGCAGAGTGAGGCAGTTAATTGGGCTAGTTGGAAGCAATTATGCCGTCAACTATGAGACCGCATAACTGTTATGCAGTGCATTATGCGACCGCATAGTGACCGCAGACACAGGCAAATTTTTGGTCATTTTGGACACCAATTATGCGACCGATATGCGGTCGCATATGCGACCACAGAACCAGAACTGTTGATTGCCGAACCAGAACTGTTGGATTCGAATTTCCAAATGAGCCAGTTATTGAGTGGAAGGGTGATGATGTAGTGCCGAAGGGTAGGTTTATTTCTTACCTAAAGGCCACGAAAATGATCAACAAAGGATGTATTTACCATTTGGTCCGATTACGGACACTGATGCTTAGGCACCTACACTTGAGTCTGTGCCTGTTGTGAATGAATTTCCGGGAGTCTTTCCAGATGAAATCCCTGGGATCCCACCAGACAGGGAGATTGATTTTAGGATTGATGTAATGCCAGTCACGCATCCTATATCTATTCCACCCTACAGAATGGCACTGACAGAATTGAAGGAGCTAAAGGAACAATTGAGAGATTTGTTAGAAAAGGGTTTTATCCGACCAAGTGTGTCGCCTTGGGTGTACCGATCATGTTTGTAAGAAAGAAAGATAGGACACTGAGAATGTGTATTGACTATCGGCAGCTTAATAAGGTAACAATCAAAAATAAGTACCTATTGCCAAGGATAGATGACTTGTTTGATCAATTGCAAGGTGCCAAGTACTTCTCCAAAATTGATTTACGATCCGCGTATCACCAATTAAAGATCAGGGAGCGGCATATTCCGAAAATAACTTTTAGAACCCGGTATGGGCATTTTGAGTTTCTAGTAATGTCTTTTGGGCCAACAAATGCTCCAGCAGCCTTCATGGATCTTATGAATCGCGTTTTTAAGCCATTCCTCGACTCCTTTGTGATAGTGTTCATTGACGATATTCTTGTATATTCACGAAGTCAGGAGGACCATGCTGACCATCCCAGGGTAGTTCTGCAAACCCTACATCAGCATCAGTTATATGCAAAGTTTTCAAAGTGTGAATTTTGGCTTGAATCAGTCATATTCTTGGGTCATGTAGTTTCTAGTGAGGGAATTAAGGTTGATCCTCAGAAAATTTCAGCTGTGAAGAATTGGCCGAGGCCTACAACTCCAACAGAGATTCGCAGTTTCTTAGGCTTAGCTGGATATTATAGAAAGTTTGTGGAGGGGTTTTCTACTCTTGCCTCTCCATTGACTAAATTGACGCAGAAGGCAATTAAGTTCCAATGGTCAGATGCTTGTGAAAAGAGTTTCCAGGAATTGAAAGCAAGATTGACTATGGCACCGGTGTTGACTCTACCAGAGGGTATAGATGGATTTGTGGTATATTGTGATGCTTCAAGAATCGATCTTGGATGTGTATTAATGCAACATGGGAAGGTGATAGCTTATGCTTCTAGGCAACTAAAGAATTATGAAAAGAACTATCCAACACATGATTTAGAACTTGCGGCGGTGGTATTTGCATTAAAAATTTGGCGTCATTATTTATATGGGGTCCATGTGGATATATTCACGGACCATAAGAGCCTTCAATATATTTTCAAACAGAAGGAATTGAATCTGAGGCAGAGAAGATGGCTTGAATTACTCAAGGATTATGACATTGATATTTTATACCATCCGGGGAAGGCTAATGTTGTGGCGGATGCTCTTAGCCGAAAATCTATGGGTAGCTTAGCACACTTGGAGGCATATCAAAGGCCATTGGCCAAAGAAGTTCACCGATTGGCTAGTTTGGGAGTTCGTCTTACGGACTCTAGTGAAGGAGGGGTAATTGTGCAAAATAGGGCTGAATCATCGCTTGTTGTGGAAGTCAAAGAGAAGCAATACAACGATCCATTGTTGGTTAAATTAAAAGAGGGGATTCATAAACATAAGACCATGGCCTTTTCTCTTAGCATGAATGATGGTACACTAAGGTACCAAGGGTGACTCTGTGTTCCAAATATGGATGGTCTCCGGGAAAGAATTATGACTGAAGCTCACACTTCTAGTTATTCCGTGGATCCAGGTACTACAAAAATGTATCATGATCTTAAGGAAGTCTATTGGTGGAATGATATGAAGAGGAATATGGTGGACTTTGTGGCAAGATGTCCGAATTGTCAGCAAGTGAAGGCCGAACACCAAAAGCCCGGTGGGTTGGCACAAAATATAGAAATTCCAATGTGGAAGTGGGAAATGATTAATATGGACTTTGTGGTAGGATTACCGCGCACTCCGCGCAAGTTTGACTCAATTTGGGTGATTGTGGATCGACTCACGAAGTCATCACACTTTTTGCCGGTTAAGTCTACCGACACAGTGGAATAGTATGCTCACATGTATATCAAAGAAATAGTCAGGTTGCATGGCACCCCAGTTTCCATCATTTCTGATCGGGGAGCACAATTCACTGCTAATTTTTGGAAGAAATTTCAGCAAGGTTTGGGTACTCACGTGAATCTTAGTACAGCCTTTCACCCGCAGACTGACCGGCAGGCAGAGCGGACTATTCAAATGCTTGAAGATATGTTGCGTGCTTGTGTGCTAGACTTCAAAGGTAGCTGGGATGATCATTTACCACTTATACAATTTGCATACAATAATAGCTATCATGCTAGCATTCAGATGGCACCGTTCGAGGCTTTTTATGTTAGGAGATGTAGATCTCCCATTGGGTGGTTTAAAATTGGGGAAGCAGAGTTGATAGGGCCAGACCTCATGCATCAGGCCATGGAAAAAGTTAGAATCATTAAGGCACGGTTGAAGACTGCTTAGAGTCATCAGAAATCCTATTCGGATATTCGTCGTAGGGATTTGGAGTTCAAAGAAGATGATTGGGTATTCTTGAAAGTTTCCCCCATGAAAGGGGTATTGCGATTTGGTAAGAAAGGGAAATTGAGTCCGAGGTATGTCGGACCGTACAAAATCATTCAGAGGATCGGTGAGGTGGCGTACAAGTTTGAGCTATCACCTGAGATGTCATTAGTACACCCGGTGTTTCATGTGTCTATGTTGAAGAAAGTAGTTGGAGATCCGACATTCATTGTTCAGGTGGAGACCATTGAGGCAAATGAGAAATTGACTTACGAAGAGATTCCGATTTCTATTATTGATCGGCAAGTCCGAAAATTGAAAAATAAAGAAATTGCCTCCGTGAAAGTGTTGTGGCGAAACCAACAGGTTGAAGAGGCTACTTGGGAGGCCGAGGAAGAAATGAAGAAAAAGTATCCTTATTTGTTTGAATGACCATGTATTTAAAGTTGTGATCTAGGAAAAATATTATAAGACCTACTTTTTATGAATTTTATATCATATGAACAATTGGCATTAAGGGTGTTCCTTTCTGGATATATATTGCTTATGAGACCACAATTGGTGTTATTTTGTATTATGTTACGTCGTTGGAATACGTATATGTTGTTAGGATGTGTTTCTGGGGCTCTCTGACAGGTGGATAGGCCTAGTTACAGGGGAAACTCTGGCGAAATTTTTGGAGATTTTGGGAGTTAGTCAAATTTGGGGCTGCTCAAATGTGGTATGAAACAAACTGAGTTGCATAAGATGCTAATGACTGATTTTTACCCTCATTCGAGGACGAATGATCCTAAGCGGGGGAGAATGTAACCCCTCGGAAAATTTCAAAGTACTTAAGTATAAGGCTTGGTAAAGTTTGCAAAGAAAATAATGTTTCACGGTGCCGGACTAGGATTACGTGTTTGAGGCTTATGAGTGTGCGAGCCGCGCCTCGGACCTTTTGGTTGAACAATGCACCGGGAAGTAAAAGAAAATTTTTGGCGGAAGTGTGTATTTCTGCGGTCCATTATGCGACCGCAGAACCACTCTACGGACCGTATAACCGCAGAGTGAGGCACTTAATTGGGTCAATTGGAAGCAACTATGCGGTTGATTATGCGACCGCATAAGCAGCTATGCGGTCGACTATGCGACAGCATAACTATTATGCGGTGCATTATGCGATCGCATAATAGTTATGCGGACCGCATAGTGACCGCATATACAGATAGTTCTTTTGGCTATTTTGCAATCAATTATGCGACCGATATGCGGTCCGCATATCGTTTATGCGATAGCATACCTTGTTCCGGAGATCCATTTTTGGGTTTTTAAAACCCGAACCTATTTCGTTAAATACACCCTTTGGGCCATTTTTGAGACATAATCTGATATTTTAGAGTGAGAGAGAGTGCCCTAGAGTGAGAAGGTGTTCTTCAATAATTGTTCTTCAATTCTTGCTCATGTTTTGGAAGATTAAGAAGGGAATCTCACTAGGACTTCATCCTAGAGGTAAGATTCTACACCCTAAACCCTAATTTCGAAATCTTCTGAAAATGGGTAACTAGCAAGATGATTTTTGGGCATGAGAGTTGTTTATTTTACATGCATGTGTTATCAAAGGGAGTAGGAAGATTGTTGAGCTAAAAATGGTAAGGATTGGGTTGTGGGATGATGGAATCCTTCATAAAAAGGACATTGAAACCTTATGTACACCTAGTGTTTGATAAAATGCTCAAATGAGCTAGAACCATGATCATCTTCCTAATTTTAATTCAATTTGTTATATTTCTACAATAGATTGAAGTTGCTAAGAATTCTGGAACATTTAGAGTGTAAGGAAGCTCAAGTGAGGTATGTTGGCTAAACTCTTCTCTTAGAATTGAATCCCACGATATTCATGTAAATATATAAGTCCCGACTGACTCATTATGAAACTTGCTATCCCGAGTAAGATTGGGTTGAAAAATATATGTTCAACAAGCATCCCAAATGCTTTATTCATGTTACGTTACCAATTGAGGATGTGTTAGAATATGGGCTGTGCATTAATAATGTTTCGACTTTAAGTCAAGTTCAAATAAAGGCTATTATGCCAAATTTTGTGAAATATCTCTATGTGCCTTAGACTCTAAATTGCTCACATGTGTATTACACACCTTGATAGAATTGTATTTGTTGTTGATGATGATAATGATATTTGAAATTGATAAGGTGAGCATGAAATACTAAATATGGCCAACGTGCCAAGAATGATCTTATAATTATGGCCATTAGTGCCAATGAAATGAAAAGATGTGAAAGTAATACGAAATGCGATAATTGATATAAAAAGGTTGATGTCTCAAATAAGACAACCTAGCCGATCGATTCGTGATCGAACACCATGCCGCACACATGGTGGTGATTGTGCTGGAAATTGTAATTAAAATGGTAATTGTGGTTGATGTCCCTAATGGATAGTCTAGCTGATCGGGTCGCGATCGGACTCCGTGTTAAAGACGGTGGTATTGATATTGAGAAATATTGTGGTTGATGCCTCTAATGAGATGGCCTAGCCGATCGGGTCGTGATCGGACTCCGTGCTGAGAGTACGGTGGCACTGGTTTTGTGAATAATGGTATTGTGAATAATGGTATTGTGGACAATGGTATATCGATACTAAAAATCTCCCAATGTGAGATGTGGAAATTAATTTGAACATTGTTTCGATCCTAAAATTGAGGTTTGATGTTGATTAAGTCTTTCATTGATATTATGATAATCTTATTTGTATTAGTTATCATTCTATTGAGAGGGTGTTTAATTATACATACTAGTTCTATTCGACGGTACTAACGTCCCTTTTGCCGGGGGCACTGCATCTTTAATTGGATGCAGGTGGTTCCACAGCAGGAGATATTGAACATTGATAGCAGTGCACCTTCTTCCCAGCTGACTTGGTGAGCCCCACTTCATTTCGGGGTCATAAATCTTTTGTACTTTGTGTATTCTGTTTGAGGTATAGCCGGGGCCTTGTTGCTGGCATTATCATTGCACTCTTCTTTATCTATAGAGGCTTCATAGACATAGTGTGGGTTATGTATTGGTGTTGGGGAAAGACAAACTATGTTATGTTGTGGATGTATTACTTGTCCATTTGAGACTTTAAAAATGATGAAACTATTGTAAATGAATTGGTATCGTAGACATGAACACATTTTCGTCTAATGAAACCTAACAGGCCTGCTCGGTCGGGTTCACTCGGTTGAGCGACGGTCGCGCTCCTCGGTTTTGGGGCATGACAGGTTGTGTCAGGGATTGATTTGTGATGAGTTGTGATGTCCTGGGGGCATTCTTGTTGTTGATAATTGTGTAGTGGTACACTTACCTGTGTGAGCTTTATCTTGTGAAAGCTGTGAGAAATTATTCTACGTGTTGTCCGTTCTTTTTTCTTATGCTTATTTCCTGGTATGGACTATGTTAGGACACTTGCACAAGCATACACGGTACTCTTATCGGATAAGAGGTGTTCTTGATATTTTGAGCATAGATGCACACCTTTATTTACTTGCCTTCTATGTGAGACTGAATCTATTGGCACGTGAGTCGTTAGTGCGGTTATGAGGTGTTATGATGGCACAGGATGCCAAGTATTAGGGTTTAGGTATTGAGACCTGTGATTGTCTGAGGTTCGGTACCTCGTGGAGTTGATGACTAAAAACCTAATGTAAAAGAGGTTGTAGTTGCTGAGTTATTACTTGTCCTTGCTGTATTTGTGATTCAAGATTTAGGTTGTGTTCCATTCATTTTTCTGTGTCATTTTTATGGTATTCCGCTGATACTTGTTGTTTCCTTTCTTATTGCCATTACTCTATTGTAAGCCATATTGCATAGTCTTTATGTAGATATCATATTTCTGATGTCCATATACTTTTACTTATTTAGTTAGTTTATTAGACCAGTGAGTGTCTTGACTGTTCCTCGTCACTACTCCACCGAGGTTAGTCTTGATACTTACGGGGCACCGCTATGGTGTGTTCATTCTACACTTTTGCACATTTTTGTGCAGATCCAGGTATTGTTCGTTAGTAGCTGTGCGGGTCGTTGCTGTGGAGACTCAAGGTAAACTAGCTACTGCGTTCACAGGCTTCGGAGTCACCTTCAAGTTTTTGTTTTGCACTGTTATTCTTATTTCTGGACAGTTGTATTTAGAAGTTTTCTAGCAAACACTCTGTAGAGCTTATGACGTGTACTATCGGTTTTGGGAATATTAAATTTTTAAGAGATTTCTATTTCCAATTGTTAGATATTATTTAAATAATGTTGTTGTTTTAATTAATGTTAGGCTTACCTAGTCCCTAAGACTAGGTGCCATCACGATACCCAACGGAGGGGAAATTGGGTCGTGACAAGTTGGTATCAGAGCTCTAGGTTCATAGGTGCTACGAGTCATAAGCGAGTTTAGTAGAGTCTTGCGGATCGGTACAAAGACGTCTGTACTTATCTTCGAGAGGCTACGAAACTATCATATTAGGATAGTTTCACTTCTTTCATTCCTATTGTGCGAGTTCATTGATCTTGAAGTTTTGAACTTTTATCATTTCCATTCTCTCACAGATGGTGAGGACATGAGCTACAGTTACTGATGACGTTACCCTTGGAGCAGATGTCGCTAGAGGCAGAGGCAGAGGCCGACGAGGAGTACGTGTCGCAGCCAGAGCACCTACCAGAGCAGCAGTTGAGGAGCCGCAAGTAGTTCCAGTTGGGGGGCAGGTATCGGAGGCGCCTGCTGTTACCCCCGGACATCAGGAGAACTTAGCACAGTTCCTGAGCATGTTTGGTACATTAGCTCAGACGGGGTTGATTCCGGTTGCACCAGCTATTTCCCAGACTGGGGAGGATCCCAGACTCCCATCGCCCACACCCCAGAGAAACGAGTTCATGTTGGTAAGGTTCCAGGTGTCATGGCAACATAGCCTGTGGCTCCAGTTCAGCCCGTGGTCAGGGCAGCAGCATCTGAGGAAGAGCAGCTTAGACTTGCAAGGTTCAAGAAATATGACCCTCCTACATGCAGTGGTTTCGATTTAGAGGGTGCACAGGGTTTTCTGGAGGAGTGCCATCGCATTCTCCACACTATGGGTATTGTTGAGACGAGTGGAGTTGCTTTTACTATGTTCCAGCTCAGGGGAGCGGCTTATCACTGGTGGCGAGCATATGAGTTGGGTAGACCAGCCGACTTAGCTTCACTTACATGGGTTCAGTTTTCAGAGATGTTCCTAAGAGAGTTTGTACCTTAGTGCCTTCGAGATGCATGGCGCGTGGAGTTTGAGCAGCTGTGCCAGGGCACTATGTCGGTATCAGAGTATGCCGTGAGATTCGGTGATTTGGCCAGGCATGCACCTGTTATGGTCGCCATAGTTAGAGAGTGTGTCTGTAGATTCATTGAGGGACTCAAGCATGATATTCGGTTCAGTATGGCTCGGGAGTTAGAGTCAGATGTTTCGTTTCAACAGGTGGTAGGGATAGCTCGCCGTGAGAGAGAAAACAGGCAAGATCAGGAGAGAGAGGACAGGGAGGTGAGGAGGCCTCGTAGACCAGAGAGATCTACTGGTCCTTATTTTGGAGGCAGGGTATGACATGGTAGAGGTTTTGTAGGTCAGCCAGTTCTATTTGCGCTTAAGGCTTCGCATAGTGTTTCAGGTGCTCATGGATCTCAAAGTACCTGTACCGCACAGTTCCCACAGCCACGTCAGCAGAGAGGTTGCTTCGAGTGTGGAGATACCAGCCACCGGGTGAGAGATTGTCCTAGACCCCGGACAGGTGTGTCACAGCGGAGTATTCAGGTGAGTACAGGTGCCCAAGAGGGGAAGGCCCGACCCATTGATGTGTTTCATATAGCAGGCTTGAGGCCACTGCACCAGATAATGTCATACAGGTATGCTTTTGACTTGTTACAGAGGGGAACCATTCGTATTTTGATTCGGTTCTGCTTATCGGGGCGAGTCCCCTATTTGTTGCCCCACCTATGGGTGAGTTCATGACTTAGTATTATGTTTATGTGTTTTCCCCTGTTGGGAGATTCTATGAGTGATAGCCGTGTCTATCATCGTTTTAATTCATTATTAAAAGTCACGAGACTAGAAGTGAGTTCATGTTGTCCATTATTGTAGGTTTGATGTGATTCCTAAGTAAATATGTTACGATTTGTGATTTGATACTTCTGGGGTGAGAGTTCAGTAAGTGTTGTGATTTTATTGGCAGAACTGAGTTAGTGGAAGATTTTAATTGGTATGATGTGTATTTAGCTTGTGATTCAGATTTGAGTATGAGACCCTCGCGATTCCATGTGATTTGGGATATTTGAGCCGGGCAGCGTGCCACGGTGGAAATTTATACCGCGATGAGATCCTTATGATTTGTTCATGTACTTTGATTTTTTTTCTATTTAATTTATTCGTATTATGGTACTGTTGGAGAGTTGTGCCGGTCGGGCGTGTTTGATATATCACTTAGGTGTTTCTCTTTTCATATTCAGTCATTTTCGTCTTGTGCTTAAATTTATGTTTTAGTTGCGGGGTGTATGCCCGGTGGTGTCAGTTGTGACTTGTTGAATCGGGTATATGGTTATGAGGTCTTCATGTTTCTTGCATCATTGTCAGCGTTGAGGAGGTTTGAAATGGGTCTCTAACGGATATGAGGCTAATTGCCGGTGCTGGTTTGATTTACGTGCAGCTATTGTGATCAGAAATGTTATTATGTGCCTATGTGTGGTGTGTCTTGTTGTGTGGTCATACCTTGTGGGTATAGGCATGAGTTGATACAGCTGGTTGAGACTGATACTGGTTATGGATTTAGAATCGGGTCTTTTGAAGATAAATGGAAGGTGAGAATTTTGACTCTTTATGCTTATCGGTGTTGACATAAAGGATGAATTACAGTTGGGTGGTGTCGTCAGGCTTATGTGGATTGGGGTGATGTGGGGTCGCTCGCGAGGTGTATGTTGGATATGTGCTTCCAGTGATTTAAGGACTTCGAGGCGATTCTTAGCACGTTCGAGGACGAACGTTTGTTTAAGAGGGGAAAGATGTAACGACCTGGTCGGTCGTTTTGAGAATTTAAGTCCCGTTCGGCAGCATAAGGCCCTAAGCAGCTTTGTATTGTGTGTATTGACTTGCGTGCGTGGTTGAATTCAGTTACCGGATAATTCGGAGTGATTTGGGACACTTGGTCCCTAAAATGGAAGCTTAAGTCTTAGGATTTTGACCGTAGTCGGAACTATATGAAGACGACTCCGGAATGGAGTTCCGTCGGTTCCGTTAGCTCCGTTGGGTGATTTTGGACTTAGGAGCGTGTCCAGACTGTGAATTTGAGGTATGTAGCTTATTTAGGCTTGAAATAGCAAAAGTCAAATTTTTGGAGATTTTGACCAGAAGTGGACTTTTTGATATCGAGGTCGGAATGCGATTCCAAGAGTTGATATGTTATTTGGGACTTGCCTGCAAAATTTGACGTCATTCCGGGTTGGTTTAATTGGTTTCGGCAGGAGTTTTAGAAGTTGGAAGTTTTGGAAGTTCATAAGTTCGATTCGTTGCATATCATATCTCAAACTCTGTTATCATTTATCTCACATCATATTATCATTGTTTGGGCTAATTGGAATGAGATTTGTGAGGCCAAGAGACTGAAGAGGATGATGACTGAGTGAGTTCGAGGGCCTGATTGTGCGTGTTATTTATGTGATCGGGCTGCACGCCGCAGCAGGCATTATTGATTCATGCCATGATTGGCTTATATTAGCTCTTGGGCAGGATCCGCCCCTCCTAAGTCTGACATACCAGTAGTGAGAAAAGGTACCTACTGAGTGCGAGTGCTGAGTGCGAGCGCGAGTGGCGAGTGATTGTGAGGACTTAGTGACTGGGAGGACTGAGTGATTGAGCATATGAGCATATGAGTTTATCACTCTGGTGCATTGCACTTGACATGCATACTTGGCACGTAGGCATAGAGATGCATTTCCTCATGTTGTACGGTATTGTGACATTCATGACTTGACATGCACATTGACATGTAGGCATAGAGATGTAATTTCCTCATGCCATCTGATAATGAAACATCCTATCTGTTGTTGAAAGTTTTTGGAAAAAATCACAGTTTTTCTGATATACTTATATTTTGGTGATTTCGGTGAAAAATCTAGGTTTTTACTATTATACCTGAAAAGCATGCCTATTTTCCGTAACTCTGAACGAGATGAGCTTCATATCTTTGGAGTTATTACTTTTACTGCTTTTTTTATATTGTTACAAGTTGTTTCTGGCTGTTGGTATTGGACTCTGACCGTTGTCCAAGCTCGTCACTACTTTTAACCTAAGGTTAGGTTTGTTACTTATTGAGTACATATGGTCGGTTGTACTCATACTACACTTCTGCACCTTGCGTGCAGATTTTAGATGTTGATGTTGCTGTGTATGGCGGGAGCTAGCACTGAAGATGTACCTGCGTTCCGGTCATAGCTACCTCTTGTTCATGGAATCTTTAGTATTATTAATCTATTCATGTATATTTTAAACAGATGATGTATTTATTTCATACCAGCTTTGTAAACTCTAAATCATATAAGCTCATGATTTGTACTACCAATCCTTGGGAAGTGTATAAAAGTTCAGTTATTTCATCATTTATTTTCTCAATAAATCTCTGTGAATTGGATTGTTGTTAATTGGCTTACCTAGTGGGCTGGGTTAGGTGTCATCACGACTAGTAGGATTTTGGGTTGTGACAGAAAATCCCGGAAGGATTCAAAGTACCTGAAACATACAAAGATTCCCGGGAAACTTGTTCGATAAAGCTTCAGAAATCCTTATATGAATTGAAGCAATCAGGGCGTTTGTGGTATATTTGTCCTTGTGTCTTTATAAAAAGATCTGGATCTGAATTTTTCATAATAACTGTGTATGTTAATGACTTGAATATCAGTGGAACCCCTGAAGAGCTTCCAAAGGCAGTAGATTGCTTGAAGAAAGAATTTGAAATGAAAGATCTTGGAAAGACAAAATTTGTCTTGGCTTACAAATTGAGCATTTGAAAAATGGAATTTTGTCCATCAATCAATGTACACTGAAAATATTTTGAAGTGCTTTTATATGGATAAAGCACATCCATTGAGTACCCCGATGGTTGTGAGATCGCTTGATATAAATAAAGATCCATTTCGTCCTCATGAAAATAATAAAAAACTTCTAGGTACTGAAATACCATATCTTAGTGCAATTGGACCATTAATGTATCTTGCTAATAATTCTAGACCAGATATAGCTTTTTCTGTAAGTTTGTTAGCACGATTTAGTTCTTCTCCAACACAAAGACACTGGAATGGTAATAAGCATCTATTCAGTTATCTGCGAGGGACCATTGATATCAGATTATTTTATTCATATGAATGTAGGTCACAACTGATTGGTTATGCAGATGCAGGATATTTGTCTGACCCACATAAAGGTCGATCTCAAACATGCTATTTGTTCACATGTGGAGGTACTGCCATATCATGGCGTTCAACAAAACAAACTATGGTTGCTACTTCTTCAAATCATGCAGAGATAATAGCCATTTATGAAACAAGTCGAGAATGTGTTTGGTTGAGATCAATAACTCAATATATCCAAAAGATAAGTGGTCTTTCATGGGGAAAGGATATCCCAATAACATTATATGAAGACAATGCTGCATGTATAGCTCAACTAAAAGGGGGATATATTAAAAGAGACAGAACAAAGCATATTTCATCAAAATTCTTTTTCACGCATGACCTTCAAAAGAATGGTGAATTAGATGTTCAACATATTTGTTCAAGTGATAATTTGGCAGATTTGTTCACTAAGCCATTGCCGACATCAACATTTAAGAAGTTAAGATACAAGATTCGAATGCACCATCTCCGAGATATCAAATAAGGTTTTTATCAGGGGCAGAATTACACATTGTACTCTTTTTCCCTTAACCAAGGTTTTGTCTCATTTTGAATTTTCCTGGTAAGGTTTTTTAATGAGGCAACTCTTAATGCGTATTACAAGATATGTGTACTCTTTTTCCTTCACTAAGATTTTTTCACTGGATTTTTCTTAGTAAGGATTTAATGAGGCACATTATCTATTAGTGGACATCTAAGGGGGAGTGTTATAAATTCTGCAAATGGATTCATCCACTTGCAATGATGAATGTCCTCCATAACAGGTTTTGGATCGGTTATGTATCCATAACAGGTTTTGGATTGGTTATGTATCCATAACAGGTTTTAGATTGGTTATGGATTCATAACAGGTTTTGGATTGGTTTTGTAACAACAAAATGTTTCTATAAATAGGTTTAGTGATGAACCTAGCTCACACACTTTGAAACAAAGAAATAAATCCTCTCTTCAAATGTTATCATTCTCTTCTATTGTTAGTCCTAGTTAATTACATAGTTTTTGCCATAATGCTTTTATTTCATAACAAATATACCTTAAGGGCGTCATTAAAATTGAGGAATTGACACGGTATAACAATACTTAACTATAATTGGCATTTTATTGGCCTTAAATTTACTTTGGCAGTGGTAGCCCAAAACATTTGGCATTAAATAGCTTAATCCCCAACAGACACAATTTTATAACCCCTCAAATATATGGGGGGATTTTTAAGATTTTGTCCACACTTCATGCTTGCAATGTATCCCTTCAGAATCGTAACTACCTAGTCGACACAAATATAAACAAATAAAATTATATTTCTTTCACAAATCAAAAGGGCTGCGAAGATTTTTCAACAATCATGGCAGTTGAATATCAATTTTTAAAATTTAGATTTAATAATTAGTGCTTTCTTCAAGAACAAATTTCTGTATTTTTAGTTTATAGAAATCAGTAGAAGAAGGTTTTTAATCTCTCTGTATAGAAGTACAGATTCAATGACTACTTTGCCGATTTTGATACAATACGGTAGACACTGGGATAGCAACAATCAATTTGTAGATTACTCAGTTGAAGGCGTGGTGATTAGTACAGATATAAAATTTGGTGATTTTGTTTCTACAATTTCAAAACAATTGATGGTTGACACCATAATTAATTTGATTGAAATCAAGTACAAATGCGATGATGATTCACCACCAATGATGATACACAATGATATGAGATTGCATGTATATAACGAGTTGAAGAAGAAAAATTATGTGTTTAATGTATATCCACTGTGTTTAATAGTGAAAGAGAGAGATATGCACGCTTTTAATCAAAACGAGAAAAATTCATCTGGCTGCCTACAAATTGCCGGTATATATGATATACATAACGGTGATACACTGCAGTTGATTGGCTTTCATAACGTAGATAATCCTTGAGTTGTAGATTTTGATGAAACTCCAATAATAGACGATCCTCTAAATGGTACTGTTGCGGAAGGCCAACTTTACAAGGACAAGAAAACACTGATGATTGTGTTGAAAAACTACGCTATTCGAAAAAAAATTCAGTTCAAGATTGATCGATCAAGTCCATCAAGGTATGAATGTATATCTAAATTTAATAATTGTATACAATCGTGAAGTTTTTATATTAATGATGCACGATAGTTTATCTAAATTTACTTACTATTGTTTAAATTTGAATATTGTTAGATACTGCCTGGTATGTGTTAATGACCGGTGCGCGTGGTTTTTCAAATCTTCATCTCTAAACAAGTCAAAAAAAATTAGGATTAGAAAATTCAGTAATGATTACATGTTCGGCGAAGGATAGATTGTTTACACAACGTGTACTGTTCCTGTAATTGGAAGAATTACATGTGATAAATATGTTGATCCTAAAATAGTATACACTGCAAAGGATATAATGAAAGACATGAAAAAATATTATGGTATTGACTTGAGCTACTGGAAGGCAAATAGATCAAAGAAAAAGGCACTTCAGTTTTTGAGAGAAGACCCAAGTGAGTCGTATGCAAAGTTTCTAAGCTACTTATATATATTGATGCATTCCAATCTCGGATCGATTTTGAGTTTGAGAAAATTGGATGAAGGACACTTCATGTATGCTTTTGTCGCATTATATGCATCAATTAAGGGATAGGAGTTTTGCAAACCTATTGTTGTGTTTGATGGAAGTTTCCTTAAAGCAACATACAGAGGGACGTTACTCACAGCTTGCTCGCAAGATGCTGGAGGTTTGTTTTAGCAAAACTCTATTGTATTTCATTATTCATATTCATGTATATCCATGTATCCCATTGTATATCAGAGTATCCTTATATGTATATATTTTCATCTTATGTGTATATCCATTTATACTTATATCTTTCTTTTATATTTGTGCGTATCGATTACACATTCATAGGTATTTATCTTCCCCTCTAATCTACCGCATGTATGTTATTGTAAAATATTGCATATTGAGGTCACCGCATGTATGTTATTGTGCATATGTATGTTATATCTGTGCATATGTATGTTATTGTTGACACGGAAAGATACAACATTACTTAAGGATATACAAGGTAGGACATCTCTGTTCTTGTTATACATACAACAATACAATATGTACATATAATTAGTCGTATAGTTATTAGATATACATATCAAAATATACATGTTTGTTCAATTAAATGTATACATGTTGTTGTACAATTAAGTATTGATGTACATGTGCATCTACTCGTTCAATGAAACCGATATTTGTCTGTTGTCTTGCTTATACGCACTATCGAGCGTTGACTCACATGTTGGAAAGACATGAGCATTTTGATTTAGTAAATAGATCTAAATTTTAAAAAAATAGAATAAACAGTAAACAAAACTACAAAAATTGCATAAATATCGAAATACTCGTGCTACATACTAGTAATTTCTTAATTTGACAAAAAAAGCGAAAGATACTTTTATCCTTTAAAAGATAAATAACATATTGAAAATATTGTACCATAGTAAGCTACAAATAAAACACAAATATTTACAGATCCCAAAATAAAAGATAACTAAACTAAAGAATAAGACTAATTATTTTTCAATATTACAGGAGCATTTTTTCTGAAACTTCTTTTAGAAAACTCTGGCTCACTTTCAACTTCATTCTCTTGTTTGGTTTTGCCATAGTCCCACAACAATATACCAAGTCATTTGTGATGTTGCTCTGCATCAAAGTCAAGTGGAATTGGTCTTTGATGGATAAAATACTCGGCAATGCCACATATATACCACAGTCACTGAAAAAGAAAGTTAAGAAAAGTTAAAAGGATTCAAAATCCTTTATTAATATATTATTATTTTAAGAAATAAAACAAATTGAAACTTAACATACGCATGTTCTTTTTTTTGGCAAATCATCAACCATGTGAATAGCTAACGGATTAGCAAGTGGTCTGTCTCTGTAGAGTTCATTCATCAAATAAATATCATGTCTCTTCCTGTAAAACCCTGTACTAGACAAGAAACGAGCAATCAACACTACATATGGTTCAACAGCCTCGCGAATTTTAGCATCATGTCCCGCTCCTTTGATGGAATCATACACATGTACTATCACAATCCCAATTTCCTTCCGTAGGATGTCGTGACGGTACCTAGTCTCTAAGACTAGGTAATCCTATCACTTACTAAATTAATAGAAGAATTCAACCATCAATGATAAATATGAAATAGAAATCTTTACACAGAACTTACAATTCGCAAAATCAGTAGTACAAGTCATAAGCTCTATTGAATTTGCTAGAAAGTCCCTAAATACAACTAGTATAAATAAATTTTATACAGTACAAGTAAAATATCAGAACGTGACTCTGAGGCCTGCGAGCGCGATGGCAAGTTTACCTTAAGTCTCTGCAGCAATGCTCGACCAGCCAGCTAATAATCAACAATAACCGTGGCACCTGGATCTGCACAAAAATATGCAGAAGTGAAGTATGAGTACACCACAGCGGTATCCAGTAAGTTCCCCTACTAGCCACGTGTTTTAAGCCCACCTTATCTCACCGCATGTGTTTCAATACCCAAACCTTATACCACCGCATGTATATCACTAATAACAAAAGAACGGCAGAAAACTCGTGCAACACAATAACAACCGCATGGCAGAAACCTCGTGCAAACACAATAACAACCGCACGGCAGAAACCTCGTGCAAACACAATAACAATCCATTCAACAATAACATACATGTGTGCCAAAACATAACAATTCAACAAAATGACTTTCACAAAATGTTCCCATATGCCACAATATTTTCTCAAAACAGTTTCAATATCACAACCACGCATAGCCCTCGGCTCAACAACACTGAATACAACATCAACAACAATAATAACACGAGAATACGGTAAGTAAATCAATAAACATATGTAACAATGGAGATAATAGTCTCAACAAGAAGAGTTCAACAAGGGAGAGGTAATGTGTAACAATGATTCCATGAAAGTGCAATTCGACAACAAGAGAGAGAGCATGAATCAATGACCCCAAATAAGAATACGTCAACAATGAAAGGGATAACAAACTTCCATTAAGGCTAAGCAATTACAAAAGAGATAATAATAATTTCAATTAAGGTTAAGCAATTATTAAAAGATAATAATGATTTCAATTAAAGTTAAGCAATTACGGAAAGGATAGCATGAGGATAAAAGAGGCAACAATTTCAGTTAAGGCACATAAAAGTTTAATCGGCATTAAGGGTAGAATATGAAGCAATTAATTCCAATTAAGACACGTAAGGGTGAATTTAGTAAATGAGGCAGTTAACATGACAAACAACTTCATATCTAATGAACATAAGAGCCTAAGAGTCCTAACGGTCAAATTTCCATAAATAAGCCTGAGCATGTACTCGTCACCTCGCGTACACGGCCTTCACATGACACAATTAGCACAAATGACTCAAATCATAAGGGGTAGTTCTCCCAAACAAAGTTAGGCAAGATACTTACCTCAAGGAAGCTAGACCGTTACACTAAAATGACCTTCTCGAGTGAAATAACCTCTGGACGGCTCAAATATAGCCAAAATAACTTCAAATCATAAATAAAACTCATATGAAACAATTTCGGATAATAAAGCTTCAATATTTAATAAAAACTAAAAGTCAACCCAAAAGTCAACCCCCAGGCCCGCAACTCGGAACCTGATAAAATTCACAAAACCCGAACACTGATGGTAGGCTAAAATCCCGTATTTTAGTCGCTTATTGCACTCTAATTCACTGGACTTTACTTGTGTTTGAGCTTTAATTGATAGTGTTTTGCACTTATTGTGTGTTTTATGCCTTGTAGGAGTGATTCTGAGTGATGTAGATGTTATGGAATGAATTCGAGCTATTTGGAGTTTTGAAGTCTGAGTAAAAGCCCAATGGATTAAGCCGGGATCGTGTTCGGGGGTCGAAAACCAAGTCTGGACGTCAAAATTGAGATTTGATCTGTACTCTAAGAAATCTTCACTGCCGCGGCACGTGGGGCGCCGCATGGGGCACCGTGCTTGTGCAAATTCCTATTGTCTGTCAGAAGTTAGCTCTCTGGATTTTCCCACTAATGCCCCGCATGGCGCGTAGCCCCATGCGGCGGCGCCTGTGTATTTTTTACAGAGTAAATAGCCTATTTCGGCTAGGAAAAGGTGATTTCGTCTGGGGCCGACCCTACTTGGTATAAATACATGGAAAAATATTATTTTCTTGACTTTTGACACATATTCGACCTAAGGAGGATAAGGAGGAGTTGGAAGAGCAAAAGCACAAGGATTTCATCATTCCTTCCTCACTCAAGACCCGAGTTTGGATCGAATTTATGTTTTCCTATACTCTAATTCTATTTGTGATGAATTACTCCATATCTATGGAGTAGTTCTCTTTAGGGTTTGATGGATTTGGTGTATTGATGATTGTTTGTGGATTATAACTCTAGTTTTATGTATTGAAGCATTTTGGATGATTTAATTGTTGCATCTTTATTCACTTGTTCATGTAATTGAGAGAGGCATAACTTGTGATATCTTTGCATTATATTATTGGTTGAGTTCATAGATTCTTCTAAGTAATCGAAAGAGACTAGTTGAATCATCGATAAAACCTATTTAGGAGGATAATCGAGATAGGTTCTCCTAAAGACCACTCCATTACGCATTCTTGCATATCTTCACGTGCTTAAATTGGTTCATCTTGTGAGGTTAAGACTTAACCAAGAGAGAAGTTTTAGCTGAACGTTTGAACTAATAATTGAGTGAATTCGAGAGACTCACTTAAATATTAGCAGTGAATTATATAGAGTTAGATCCCAAATAATTATCTTACACCTATCCTATCAAAGCCCTATATTCTCCCATTGATAACCTTCTTTGCTTGTTCCTTGTTGCAATTATCATTAGTTAATAGCTTTAGATTCTTGGTTAATTTTAGTTAGAAATCATATAAAACTCAATCACTGATTCTCTTGGATAGCAACCAAGCTAGAAACTATGAGAATACTGTTTAAATCCAATCCATGTAGATACGATATTTTACTATACTATATTTGATTAGCGAGCATAATTTAGGTGCGTGTTCTGAGCTCGCCAAATTTTGTCACCGTTGACGGGGATTGGCAATCAATAGTGTTTGAAATAGTTTATAGTGTTAATTCAGGAATTTTTCTTTTTATTTTATTTTCTTTTCTCTTTTTACGTTTGGTGTTCTTTGACTGTGCGCAAGTCACAGGTTTAGTGTGGTGCGTGACTCGAGCCTCTACGAAAGAAGTGATACCATATGAGCCAGAAATTGAAAAAACAACAGCGACAGCTGAGGAAGGAAAGAGATCTCACCGAGACATCAGAAAAAGGTTGGGAAATCCTCAACCAAAGAACTTATGGCTTGAAAAGGTGATGATAATGTAGATTTGGCTGCGAGAGAAGCAGCCCAATGAAGACAACAAACTGCACGGGATGCTGAGAAAGAAGCTATTAGAGATGCACAGATTATCTACGAAGAAGAGAAAGGTCGGAGAATTGCTCAAAATCAAACCTTGGATGCAGACAAGTTCGAAAATATAGCTCCTGGGCCGGGGAGACCACTTGGTGATTATGCTAGACCGATCTACAATCAAGGTTTATCAAGTGTTAGACCACCCCCAATTGCAGCAAACAATTTTGAATTGAAGCAAGGGTTGCTTCAAACTCTTCAGAATTGCTGTGTCTTTAGAGGTAAGCCAAACGAAGATCCAAATACATATCTAATGGACTTCGAGGAGATTATGAATACCTTTCAATACAATGGTGTGTCACGAGATGCAATGTACTTGAGGGCGTTCCCCTTCAGACTCAAAGATGATGTAAAATAGTGGCTTCGAAGCTTACCCACGGGATCGATTAGAACATGGGAGGAGATGACCAGAAAATTCCTTGATAAATATTTCTCCTCAGCTAAGACGGGCAAGTTTAGAAGAGAAATCCATAACTTCTGGCAGAAAGAGACTGAAACTGTTTTTGAAGCATGGGAGAGGTTTAAGGAGATTATTAGAAAGTGTCAACATAGTGGAATTGAACTCTGGATGCAACTCCAGGACTTTTGGATGGATTGACACCGGCCTCGTGTAGAACATTGAGCAATACAGCTGGAGGCCTATTGATGAAGAATACACCAGAGGAGATAGTCACAATATTTGATGAGTTATCTGAAGATGCTAATCAGTGGCCCTCTGAGAGTGCTGGAAGAAGAAGATCAACTGGTATTCACCAAGTTGATGCTACTACATCTGTGCAAGTACAGCTTGATGCTATGGCTAAAGAAATACGAAAGATGACCTTAGCCTCGATACAAAATGAGCCTCACGCAGCTTGTGATATATATGGAAGAGGACACCCTACTAATGAGTGTCAAGCCTTAATTGAGGAAATAATTGTTTTGGAAAATTATAATTTTAATGCAATGGGTCAGAGGCATCCCGGTTTTTCATGGAGTTCACCTGAAGGTACCGCAAATGCATGGCAACAAAATAACTCTAGACCCCAGGGACGAGGAGATCCAGTATTCCAAAATTAGCAGAGGCAGCAATATCAGCCTCAACAGCCCATTCAGCCTAGTCTAGAGGATCTAATGAAGGCCTTCATTATCAAGACATATGAGAGGCTGGACGCCCATGGAGCAGCTATCAAAGAATTGGGCACTGGTTTTCAAAACCTAGAGAGACAAGTGGGACAGATTATAACAATATTACTTGAGAGGACTCCAGGAACTCTCCCCGCTGATACTGAGAGAAATCCCAAAGAAACAGTGAATGCTGTAACTCTGAGAAGTGGGAAAGTGTTGAAAGATCCAACCCCGATCCAAAATGATGTGAAACATGAAAAAGAAAGTGGGGAGCAGATGAAGAAGGATGTTGATAAAAAGAAGAAGGGATAGATAAAAGCTGAGGAAAAAAAAAGAAGAGAGAAACTTCGAGAAGGGAGGAACATGATGAGAGCGAGCATATGCCGGCGCTACCTTTCCCTCAAAAGCTATATAGAGAAAAGCTGGACAAGCAGTTTGGGAGATTTCTAGATGTGCTAAAACAGATTCATGTAAACTTACCATTCATAGAAGTGCTTATGCCAGATTCTTGAAGGACATCCTTACAAAGAAGAGGAAGATAGAAGAGACCTCAGTGGTGAAGCTCACAGAGCATTGCAACGCGATATTGCAAAATAAACTCCCACAAAAGTGTGGAGATCCAGGGAGTTTTACTATACCTTTCTCTTTAGGAACTATTAATTTTGATGATAAGTATATATGTTATTCTGGTGCCTCATTTAATTTAATGTCTCTATCTATTTACAGGAAACTAGAGAAGGATATTGGAGAGATAAGGTCTGCACACATATCTTTGCATCTGGTAGACCAAACGACTATATTACTCGAGGGGATTATGAAATATGTGTTAGTTCGGGTGGATAAGTTCGTATTTCCTATAGACTTTATAGTGGTGAATATGGAGGAGAACAAGGAGGTCCCCCTTATCCTAGGAAGACCATTCTTAGTGACGGGTAGAGTAATATTGGATATACACGAGAGAAAACTCATGCTTAGAGTGAGTGAGGAGACTATGACTTTTGAGATGAATGTAGCAAACGGGGCACAAAAGGACAAACCAGTTGCGAGTGTTGAGTGGAAAGTGAAGGGCTCGAAAGAGAAGGTTGCGGTGAGTGAGAAAGATAAGTGTGGGGTGTACCCCAAAAAGGCTGAGAAGAAGTTGTCTGCATGGATATGTGCATTAGTTCGGGCGCGAGGAATGGAACCCGACTTCGACTCAGACCCCGACTAGATATTCAGGGAAGTTTCCTTTACCTTATGCTTTTTAATTGTGTGTCATGGGGATATGCCACAACTTAAAGTGTGGGGTGGGGGATATGTTGTATGTATACATGTATATTAGTTTTAGTTTTCTTTGTGTTAGTTGTAGTAGTTAGAGATAGAAAAAATTAAAAAAAAACATAAAACAATTTCAAAACTTTTGATTTTTTCCCGATAATGGATATCATTTGACAGGTTTCTTTAGGGATTAAAGTCGAAAGAAAAAAGACAAAAAGACTTTCTTTTGTAGGTAGTGTAATAATTTCCCCTTGGATTTTCTTTGTGTCGCGGTTCTTTTCCAAGGGTTTTGTTTGAATCGGGTGTAGTTAGTTTTCATTTTTGTTAGGAGTAGGAAATCTTTTGCTATGATTTGAATTAATGGTTGACCTTATTATACCTTGAGAATAGTAAGTGATTTAGTTGTGATGCTTAGGCTCAATTTTTGACTCTAGTATAAGTATCTTAAATTGTCTGATCTTAACTTTGCTTAAATGTTTTGACTAGAGTGTCTTGATAGTCCGATCCTGAGTGAGTTATGTGCCATGTGCGTGTGAGATTTTGTGTTACTCTGTGCATTACATTTGATGTCTAGAACTTGCCTCGTGTGTTTGCAAAGCGAAATAGTAGTTTTATTCAGTCTTGGAAGTAGTATAGGTATTTCTTTGTTGAGCCAGTTATATGTGTTTACCCAAATAATTGTTATGTATCTTAGTTAACCCCTTCGAGCCTGTGATCATATTTCTTTGGCAACCACATTACAAGACCTAACCATTTGATGTGAACTGACCATCTATTTGAACCTTTTACCTCTCGTGAGCACTTGAATTTGTCATGAACTTTTTAAAAGTAGAAGTGTGGGGTGGTTGGTTTGGCTTTTAAGTGGAACTATTGAAATAAGGAGAAAGGTGCAATGTTTTGAAAAAATAAGAGCCACTTGAATTGAAAAAGAAAAAAAAAAGTGTATGATTGTGAAAAATGTTCCTTGATAGTGGTAACTTGATGTAATTGTACTTAAAGAAGTAGGGAGTTAATGTATATTGATGTGAAGGTGGAGTTTTTATTTGACATAAGTGTGGGGTTTTGAATGGTTAATTGTATGTATTAAAGTGCTTAGGGAGGTGTAGTCACTATTATATCCAAAAGTATCCTAGCCATCCTGCAGCCTACATTACAACCGATTAAAGTCCTACTTGATCCTTGACTGAATGAGATCAATTAGTAGAGTATTACACTATGGGCAAGCCTATGGTACGTCTTTTGTGGCATATGAATGTTACTTTTGAGAGTGAGTGAATTTTTTCTATCTTAAGTTCCTAATTGTTCTTGAATTTTATTGTGTGTGGAACTACTCTCTATTGTTGTGTGAAGGCACTTGATTCATGAAGGAAAGGTAATGTCGTTGACCTCTATGTTATAGTAAGTGAGCAGGTTATGATAAATTGCATGGTGCTTTTGAGTCAAATATTGAGGCGAGGATTTACGATATTGTGCTTATTCTGTTTTAAATATTCTTGGTGTGATGAGTTATGAGAGTTGTTTAAAAAGGTTGTATCTATATGAAGTGTAGTTTGATTGCTCGAGGAAGAGCAATGGTTTAAGTGTGGAATGTTGATGGTAGGCTATAATCCTGTATTTTAGTCGCTTATTGCACTCTAATTCACTGCATTTTATTTGTGTTTGAGCTTTAATTGATAGTGTTTTGCACTTATTATGTATTTTATGCCTTGTAGGAGTGATTCCGAGTGATGTAGATGCTATAGAATTAATTCGAGCTATTTGGAGCTTTGTAGTCTGAGCAAAAGCCCAAGGGATTAAGCCGTGATCGTGTTCGGAGGTCAAGGACCAAGTCTGGACATCAAAAATTAAGATTTGACCCGTACTTTGAGAAATCTCCACTGCCGCGGCGCGTAGGGCGCCGCACTTGTGCAAATTCCTTCTGTCTGCCAGAAGTTAGCTCTCTGGATTTCCCCACTAATGTCCCACATGGTGCGTCGCCCCATGCGGCACGACTGTGTATTTTTTACAGAGTAAATATCCTATTTTGGCTAGGAAAAAAGGTGATTTCGACTAGGCCCGACCCTACTTGGTATAAATATGTGGGAAAATATTATTTTCTTGACTTTTGACACATATTCGACTTAAGGAGGATAAGGACGAGTTGGAAGAGCAAAAGCACAAGGATTTCATCATTCCTTCCTCACTCAAGACCTGAGTTTGGATCGAATTTATGTTTTCCTATATTCTAATTTTATTTGTGATAAATTGCTCCATACCTATGGAGTAGTTCTCTTTAGGGTTTGATGGATTGTGATGACCCGATAGGTCATCTTATGTTTTAAAACCTACTTCTATGCTATAAAGACTTAAATACCTCATTCTCGCTTTCCTTGATTTGCATGCGTAGTCCAGGTGTTTTTTCAAAAAGCTTTTATGTTAAAAACTGAGAAAATATGAAAATTTTACCTTAAAATACATTTGAGTTGACTTTGGTCAACGTTTTGAGTAAACGGATCCGGATTCGTATTTTGACAGTCTCGGTGGGTCCGTATCGTGATTTGGGACTTGGGCGTATGCCCGGAATCGAATTCGAAAGTCCCTAGCTCGAGTTATCGCACTTTGTTGAAATTTGAAAGTTAAAGGCTTAAGACTTTGAAATGTTTGACCAATGTTTGACTTTTTGGATATCGGGTCCGTATTTTAGTTTCGAAATATAGTATTGGTCCAATACTATATTTATGACTTGTCTGTCAAATTTGTTGAGAAATGAAGTTGATTTGACGTGATTCGAACGTCCGGTTGTGAAATTAGAAGTTCATGAGTTTTCTTAAAAATTTCCTTTGATTTGATGCTCAATTCATAGTTCTAGCTGTTATTTTGGCAATTTGATTGTGCGAGCAAGTTCGTATGATGTTTCTAAACTTGTGTGCATAATTGATTTAGAGCCCCGAGGGCTCGGGTGAGTTTCGGATAGGCTACAGAGTGAAATTGGACTTAGAAATATTGCTGGTGTGTTTTAGTTCTGGTGCAGGCCTCTAATCTCGCATTTGCGAGGTCAGGCTTTGCATTTGCAACCTCTGATGGGTTCGTATTTGCGAGCAACTCATCGCATTTGTGAAGAGTAGCTGGAGCACATCAAGTTCACATTTGCGAACAAAGCTTCGCATTTGCGAAGTGGGTCAGGGGGTACAGGATCGCAATTGCGATCAAACGGTCGCATTTGTGGACGATTAGAGTTGGCATTTGCGAAGCATTCATCGCAAATGCGATGAAAGCAAAGATAGGATGGACTTCGCTTTTGCGACTGTTTCTTCGCATTTGCGGGGCTCGCATTTGCGAATCCCAGGTCGCAAATGCGACATCTGCAACTGATCAAAATGGGAGTTAGACGGGATTTTTGTTCATTTTTCAAATTTCCAAAACAGGAAAACCCTAGAAGCGATTTTTCAAAGAACTCTTCTTTCCCAATTCATTGGTAAGTGAATCTAATCCATTTTCTTTCAATCTTTTACTACATTTCCTAAGATTTCAACCTAAAATCTTGTGTTTTCGTGGTGAAAATTGGGGGTTTGGGTAGAATTAGGAATTTTTGTAAAATGGGGATTTAGACCTCAAATTGAGGTCGGATTCCAAAATAAATTGCATAAACGGGCTCGGGGATGAATGTGTATTCGGGTTTTGATCTGAATTCTGGGATTGGACCAAGCGGGCTCGGGGGTTGACTTTTGTTAACTTTTTCAATAATGAACTAAATTGAATCCTTTGAAATCGTGGGTAGTTCCTAAGGCTTAATTTGAATCGTTTGGTTGGTAATTTGCTAGATTCCATTGGTTCTGAGGCTTGTTTGAAAGGAAAAGCTGCGATTGAGCTTTGAGTGTACCTTTGGAGCGAGGTAAGTGCCGTGGTTAACCTTGACTTGAGGGATTAGTACTTGTTTGTCTATTCGCTACATGTTTAGATGTTGGGTACAATGTATATGTGAGGTGACGAGTACTTATGCGTTGTTGTCGGGTTAAAGCATGTCGGCGAGATTTGTTCCTTGTAGTTATTGCTTACTATGATCTTGTTATCCATGCTTAGACTAGTTACTTACCAAATTGATCGTTCTTATCGTGTTTACGGGCTTTTGTGATAATTGATTATTGATTCCAAAGTTGAGATTGGTATTGTGGAACCATTGTTGAAGTAAGGCTTGTTCTTGTTGATTCTATCTCCCTGCTATTACTTGTTCATTGTTATATGGTAAGGGAGAGTGTTAATGCACGAAGGGTGATGCCGTGCCATATGGTGAGTGTTAATGCACGAAGGGTGATGCCATGCCATATTGCGAGTATTAATGCACGAAGGGTGATGTCGTGCCATATTGTGAGTGTTAATGCACGAAGGTGATGCCGTGACATATTATGAGTGTTAATGCACGAAGGGTGATGTTGTGCCATATTATGAGAGTTAATGCACGAAGGGTGATGCCGTGCCGTTTCTATTGATTTATATTGAGAGTGAGAGTAAAAGCACGAAGGGTGATGCCGTACAGTATCATTGTTTCATTGTGAGGTTGAGAGTAAAAGCACGAAGGGTGATGCCATGCAATTTTCTTCGTTGTGTTTAGTTGTTTTCACTGGTTAAAAGCATGTTGACTGTTCTGGTTATCATTTCCGTTATATCTATTATATTTTGTGCCCCTTTAGCATGTCCCCCTCCCAATAGTACATGTTTAGCTGTTATTGTTGTTTTCTTGTACATATACTGTTATCTGCACAAGTTTATTATGTGGGTGTCTTGTCATAGCCTCGTCACTACTTCGTTGAGGTTAAGCTCGACACTTACGAGTACATGGAGTCGGTTGTACTCATACTACACTCTGCACTTCTTGTGCAGATTTTGGTACCAGCCCTAGCTGACCACAGACTCGGCAGTCCGGACATGCTTATCGGAGATTCAAGGTAGATCTGCTGGCACCCGCAAACCTTGGAGTCCCTTCCTAGTTTCCTTATTTGACTGTTTATTTTCATTCAGAACAATTGTATTTTCCTTCAGAATCTGTTTATAGTAAATTTTAGAAGCTCGTGAGTTGTGACTCCAGATCCGTATTGTATCAAATATGATGGGCTTTATGTTATTCCGCATTTCAGTTTTAGCATCTATTTAGCTTAATTGATTCTGCTATTGAAATTTGACTAAAAATTGGTCTAAAGAATCCTCTAACGTTGGCTTGCCTAGCAAGTGGAATGTTAGGCGCCATCACGGTCCCGAAGGTGGGAATTCCGGGTCGTGATAAGTTGGTATCAGAGCACTAGGTTGCCTGGATCTCACAAGTCACGAGCAGGCTTAGTAAAGTCTGGATGATCGGTACGGAGACGTCCGTACTTATCTTCTAGAGGCTATGAAGTTTAAGAACAAATTTCACTTCTATTCTTCGCTGTCGTGCGATTATGTTCTCTCATTGCTAATTGAACTCTTCTGCTCTTATTCTCTCACAGATGGCTAGAACACGTACCACATCTTTAGCTGAGCAGCAGCCGGATCCCCTAGTGGCAGCTCCTACGAGGGATAGAGGTCGAGGCCGAGGCCGTGCCAGAGGCCGAGGCAGGGGCAGAGCTCAGCCCAGAGCTCGAGCAGCAGCACCAGCAGTGGAGCCTCAGGTAGAGTTTGACGAGGAGGTTCCATCCCAGACTGTTCCTGTCGGACTAGCTCAGGTCCCGGAGGGGTTCATCGCCACCCCAGAGCTTCAAGATGCTTTGGTCCGTTTGGTGGGCCTTATGGAGAGTGTGGCCCAGAATGGCACATTTCCCATGGCACCAGCCATCTCTCAGGCTGGGGGAGGTCACAAACTCCCACTACTCCCACTCCGGAGCAGATGGCTCCCTAGTATCAGGCTCCAGCAGCCCCACCAGTTGGAGTAGTTTAGCCGGTTGTTGCAGCACAGGCCGGTGATGGACCAGCTATGTCTTCTGAGGGCTTATTGAGGTTGGCAAAGTTCACCAAGCTCTTTCCAGTTCACTTCAGTGGTGCAACTTCTGAGGACCCACAGGATTATCTTGACCGCTGCCATGAGATTCTACGGAACATGGGGATAGTTATGACCAATGAGGTCGATTTTGCTGTGTTTCAGATGACGAGTTCCGCCAAGAGATGGTGGTAGGATTTACTATTGACCAGACCAGCAGGGTCGCCTGCTCTTACTTGGGACCAGTTCTCTTAGATATTTCTTGAGAAGTTCCTTCCACTCACACTGAGAAAGGATTTTCGCAGGCAGTTCGAGCGTCTCCAAAAGTATGTCCGTCACTTAGCATGAGACCCGTTTTGTAGATCTGGCCTGTCATGCTATTCTTCTGCTTCCTACCGAGAGGGTGAGGAGGTTTATTGAGGGACTTGCTCAGCCTATCAAGTTGCAAATGGCTAAGGAGACCGGGAGTGAGATTTCTTTTCAGACGGCTGCCAATGTTGCCCGGCGAGTCGAGATGGTTCTTACACAGGGGGGAGGTCAGGGGTCTGACAAGAGGCCTCATCAATCCGGTGGGTTTAGCGGTGCCTCGTCTGGAGGCAGGGGTACTTTTGGTAGAGGGCATCCTCCCAGGCCGTTTCATTCAGCACTCCAGGCATCCCACGGTGCTTCAGGTGGTCGTGGCCCTCATATGCCTTATTCCGACCAGCTAGCCTACAGTGCACCACCATCTCTTATTAGTGCACCTCTGCTCCAGAGTTTTCAGAGTGGTTACTTAGATCGACAGGGTCAGTTTCAGGGTCAGCAGTCACAGCAGCCGAGGTCCTGTTATACTTGTGGTGATCCAAGGCACATTGCTAGATTTTGCCCTCGTGCATCGAGCAGTTCACAACATCAGGGTTCTCGTGCCATGGTCCCGGCACCGGGTGCTTCAGTGCCCGCTCAGCAAGCTAGAGGTAGGGGTCAGGCAGCCAGAGGTAGTGGTCAGGTCGTTAGAGGTGGAGGCCAGCCAGCTAGGGGCCATCCTAGAGATGTAGATCCTAAGGGGTAGTTCTCCCACATAAAGTTAAGCAAGATATTTAGCTCAAGGAAGCTAGATTGTTACTCTAAAATGACCTTCTCGAGTGAAACAACCTCTGGACGGCTCAAATCTAGCCAAAAATAACATCAAATCATAAATAAAACTCATAGGAAATAATTCCGGATAATAAAGCTTCAATCTTTAACAAGAACTAAAAGTCAACCCCCGGGCTCGCACCTCGACACTCGATAAAATTTACAAAACTCGATCACCCATTCCGATACGAGTTCAACCATACAAAAATTATCAACTTCCGATATCAATTCATTATTCAAATCGTCATTTTACACTTTTGAAAGATTTTACAAATTTTCCGTAATTTCCAACTTAATTCTCTAATTTAATGATGAAAACAAAGATAAAACCATGAAATAAAATAAAAAGTGGGTAAAGATCACTTACCCCAATCAACCACGTGTAGAACCCCTCAAATATCGCTCAAATCTGAGGTCTATAGGTCAAAAGATGAAAAATGGACAAAACCCACAATTCTGGAAATATATTCTGTTGCCCAGTAATTTACATATAGCGATCGCGGAAATGCAATTGAGATCGCGAAGAAAAGCATGCGATCACGAAAAAAGGAATAGTTGCTGCCCCAAGAAATGTACAACGCAGTTGCGAATGAGTACATGCAATCGCGAAGGAGAAAATATACCAGCTGCTAGGGTTGTGTTACGCGAACGCAGAACTGCCCATGCGAGCGTGAAGAAACAAAACTCACACTTACGCGATCACGGACCACATACTGCGAACGCGAAGAAGGAAAATGGTCAGTCTCAGCACAACCTACGCGAACGCGTCTTGAACTATGCGATCGCGTATAAGGGACATCAGATATCAGGATCAGCCATCCAAAAACATGAGAAAATGCCCTGTAGCCCATCCGAAACACGCCCGAGGCCCCCGGGACACCGTCGAAATATACCAACAAGTTCCATAACATAAAACGGACCCTCTCGAGGTCTCAAATCACATCAAACAACATCAAAACTACGAATCACACCACGAATCGAACTTATGAATTTTCAAATCTTCTAACTTCTAAAACTCGCGCCGAAACATATCAAATCAACCCGGAATGACGTCAAATTTTACATGCAAGTTCCAAATGACATAACGGAGCTAATCAAACTCTCGTAATCGAATTCCGACCCCGATGTTACTAAAGTCAACTCTCGGTAAAACCTCTCAATCTTCCAAAACTTCAACTTTCCAATTTTTGCTGAAATGCTTCAAATTACCCTACGGACCTCCAAATCCGAAAGCACGCCTAAGTCCGCAATCACCATACGAAGCTATTGAAATCATCAAAATGCCATTTTCGGAGTCGTCTACACAAAAGTCAAAACTCCGATCAACTCTTACCGCTTGAGCTTCTAAAACAAGAATCATTCTTCCAAATTGACCACGAATTATCCAAAAACCGAACTCGACCACACATGCGAGTCATAACACATAATACAAAACTGCTTAAGACCTAAAACTGCTGAACGAGACGCGTTACAAGTACGCACCTATCCTTAAAAGTCAACCCACGCAAAATCCAATGCCATTCATCCTTCAAGCCTATAGGAATTAGTACATGATCGACGGTGTGCCATGGAACATAGAAAGACATGTATGAGCCTCGCATATACTTAGTTATTTCATAATCTTTAAGGATGACACCACAGTCCTTATTGCTCGCAAGAAATTGATCATACAACGATTTTACCTTAACACAGAACAAAAAATTTGTTGTGGTGAAGGACTTTCGAATATTAACATCATACTTTATTTTTTTTCTTAGATAGTAGAAGATGACATCAATATGCTGCAAAAGAAAAACAGATTTCATTCAATAAATATAACAAGTAAAGATATTTTTAAAAAAACCTAAGTATGTAAGCAAAGACAAATGTGTTTCAAGTTAAACATTGTATGATATACAATTAGTGTCTTGATATACACGAAATAATTGAATATAAACATATAGTTATGTGTGTTTACTGTTAGATATACATGTCAGGATATACATTACAAAAATAAACATGTTTGATATACATGTAGATATACACAATATACATACAGTTGAGTGTTTGAATATACATAGCGTGGTTTTAGCACGGTCGCTTAACAATTAATACTTGGCCTAATTATCTGATTTATTACATATTTAAAGCCTATTGTGCATTTTTACTTTTTAACCGCTTTTAATACTTACGGAATTTATTTGAACACGTCGCGATATTATGCACTTGTCATTTGGTACATGTTGCATTATACATGTCAGTTATACAATTAATTTCATGATGTATATGTGGTTATACATGACAGTACTACTTTTAATTATATATATACATAGAGTTATCTAAAAAATAATATTAGGAACAATAGGCATCACATTGTAAAAACTTTAATTTGTTATGCATCATAGAGTAAAACACCAAATAAGGGCATGCATAACAAGCAGAAAAGCAAGATACTAAAACTTTCTTCATGCGATATTGGTAAAATAAGTATTGTACACAAGGAGATAAAAATATCATAATTTCTCACTTGACAACGGAACATACAACTGCACAAAAGAATGACTCTCGAGTGATTCTTTTGGCATAAGGAGGCACACAGATAATCTTCAATTATACCACAATTCAGCCTATCATACTGTGCAATACCTAATTTAAGGAGAGATGTTCTCAATTTAGTTCATGTGAGATCCCAGCACCTTAAAAGCAAGAATAGAAAAATCAACTTGGTAAACTTGATATTCACCAGGAGCATAAACCATACATTAGTTCTCCAAAGTGTAACCATTCAGATAAACTATAGCAATAAGGAATTTAAGTGAGGGATCACTAGAACCTACTAATATACAAGTTAGTTTATGATATACATAGCATTATACATATCAGTTATACAATTAATTTCATGATGTATATGTGGTTATACATGACAACAATACTATTTATTGCAGATATACATAGACATCAACATGTTAGTTATACAAGTCAGTTTATGATATACATGGCGTTATACATGTTAGTTTATAATTAACATGTATAACAGAACATACATTGTGATTAACTTCATATATATATATATATATATAATCTAATGTACAAGGAGTACAAAAATCATACTGTGTCGCCCAAAGCTCGGCCACTGTAATTCAAAGTATGGAACCATTCTTTCTTGACAATATGATGATCTCCAAAGACATAAGGCTGAATCCGACTTTTTCCCTTTTTGTAGATCGCATCCACTCTAAAAATAATTACACATCAATCAAGAAATAAATTATTAAAATAATAAAATTTTAGCTAAATATAAAAAATAGCTTACTTGGGTTTCTTATATGCCCCCGCATCAACAAATTGACCAAAAGCCCAACGCAAAGCAAGATCAAGTTCAACCCCAATGTCTACGTTAAAAGAATGCTTAAGGTTAAAATATTGCTTATGCGCTAGTGCTGCAGAACTGCAATCTCCTGAATCAAGTGGCACATATAGAGACTTCTCATATTTTTCAATACGTCTTATTCTTGGGAATGGTTTTGGCACTGGGTCATTTGGCACCTCAACAGCTATTTGCACAGCACTTTGTTCAAGTATAACAATCTGACTCCCTTGGAATCGGATAATCACCACCACCAAACGTAGGAAAATCTTTCTGACATTCAGCCACAGTATCCATCCTATCTAATTAAACATGTCATAAAATATATTAAAATAACTTTACGTGTTGACTGTATAAACACGTAAAATAATTAAAAAATATAACATTACTCCAAATATACCGTGAAGAATACTAGTATCTCCCTGGTTGACTTGGCAAACTAAATTCATTTGGGCGGTCTCATGCACATGAACGACATCATTATTACCTTGGTCGTGATTGTTATTAGGAGAACCGATGTTTCCATTACCATGCTCATCAACCCTTCTATTACTCTGTTACACAATTAGTAAATATGATAATTTTATTAATTATATACATAACAATATGAATGGCTGAAATTTAAAATATTTAAATAAATTATTCTTTTTAAGATTAGAATACCTTTGCATCACTCTTCTCAGAAAATCTGTTATGAATATTGTTGTTTTCATCAAATAATGTAGCAAAAGAGTCCATCACATACTTCTTGAATGAAAAACATTCCTTACTAAGCTGAATACAATTAGAACAAAATAATAAAAAGTTATTTTTATAAAAAAGACATGAATGAAGATTCAAAAATATTAACTAGAAAGAATTCTTACCTTTTCAAAAGCATTCTCAGCATTCTCATCGGATCTTTGATCGAAATCGTGTGCGAGTATATTACCATTAAACACTTTCTCGAATGACTCCATCACATACTTTTTGAAAGACTCAAATTTCCTTCTCAGCTGAACAAAGTTAAAAAATAAAACTATTTATTGGTAAAATATTCACTGTGCTTCAACAAATGTAAGTTGAAAACAAACATACCTTTTCAAAGTCAATCATCCTATATTTTTCCTCCAAAAGGTTGTGATTATTGGGGGCATTACTATTTATATTTGTTTGCTGCTGGTTGTTGCTTCTTTTCGGAGGTGGCGTTATGAAACCAAATTCATTGATATTAACTTCAAAAATAACCTCACAAACAACATCTTTTTGTATAGCATATTCAATATTTATGGTCAAATATAATGCACCTAACTCATCCACGATTGCAGAAATATTTGTAAACACCAACTACAATAAACAAAAAAGTCAATAATTTATGATGGTAAGTACAAATATTCAGCATAAATATTGTATATCAAGCATTATACAATGAGTATTATTATGCATAGTAATGTGTATCATTGTATTTTAGTGTAAATCTAAAAATATCACAATTATTTAGCATATGTACAGAATACTTTAAAGTGCAAATATAAATTTCACAATGTTACCTTGTTCCTTGATTCTCCGAACATGCCGTTGCATTATTTCTCAAAGGTAGGTCTTTCTGTTACATTCCAATTTAGGATCCATGGCACTCGGCTTGCAACACGAGGGGTAATATTAGGGTCTACTTCAGAACAATACTCATAAATCCAAATCTGCAATGCAAGTAGTAAACCGCCAAACCTATGAAACTTCTTTAAAAATCTATACTTATTTCTCACCGAACCAATCAAAGCTTCAAATACAATACTCCCCCATGGAGACTGCTCGTATTCCCCACTCTCAATTAAATAAAAATCTCGATTACTAACAAAGGATCTTTTACTAATTGTGAAAAATAAGAAGGTGTATATGAAGTATAGTAACGAAATCTTTAGAGCGACATTAGTAGACTGCCATATCTTTGCCTTAAAACAATTAATAAGGTCGTCCTTTGATACTCTATCACGATCAGGAAAGTAGGCATCCTTGAGCCTATTTGATCCACTATAAGTTCCGTCATTGTTGACCTCACCAACACACCTTAGTCCAGATATAATTCCAAATTCTTTAATCCCAAAACACAAGGTACTATGATTGATCTTGACGTAAAATTCATGATCACTATCTTGAAACAACTCCCTTGACATTAAGAACCGTATAACTTGATTCTGAACAATAACATGAGGCAAATCAAGGAAATAGCCGAAACAAGTTTTCCTAAACATTTGAATCTGCTCATCAGTCAATTGCGACTTTAACTCATCAACAACCTCAACATTGGTATGTGAGCTCCAACAAGAAGGGAATAATTTTGTATCCAATGCGACACAAAAATCTCATTTCTACATTAAAAAAAATATTAATTATACTAAGCCATATATGTAGAAAGTGAACATCATTAAATTTTCTTCAGCTACATATCTTCAGAAAGAATAGTTCAATACCTTTTCATAAATCTCAGAGTTTAGCTGTTGCATTTTAATAGAATTCCAATTCTAAAAGAAAAGATACTAATACTAAATAAAAAGGGATTAAGAAAAAAGATGTAGTCAAGTATGGGGGTTCTATCAATACTTTTAGTATTCTGTATTAAACATGAAAGGGAAAGAGGAAAGATTAGTGTTAAAATTCACTCTAAACAAGGTGGGCAAGACAAGCTGATCACTTGCCAATTCCTAGACCATGATATGGAGTTAAAACACCCAAAGTCATTATGTAAACACGATATGGAGCTAACTATGCGAAAGGCGTAACATTCACTCTAGCACTAATAAGGAAAAATCTAATTTTTCTATTCTTACTGAAAATTCAAAGGAATTAACAAGCACTGGTAGCTAAAAAAATGGTGCCCAACCTTTTATTTCAACTTTTATATTCATATAACATCTAAGTATACATTAAGCAAGGATGCTAATGCTCAAATACGCTTTGCACGAAACCACAAGTTTAGCTGATAACTTTATTTAAGCAGTAGAAATGATCCCTGCCTAATTGTTCAAGCAGAACCCAAAAAAGAAAAGAACTATAGCTAACACTATGTGAAGGATAAATCGGATATAATACATTAAACCAATTGAGATTAAAAAATACCTTCAAAGGATGTTTATCACATTCAACTTCATCCGTGCTAACGCGCTTTCTCTTTTTGGGTTTAACAACAATATTTTGTTATATACCAGACACATTTGTTATTTTTTTTTTCTTTTGTCTTTTGTATACATTGCATCAACATATTTTTTCCTTTGATTGTCATGTCGAATATCTATTGCATGTGGTGAATTCGACCCCTTTAACACCGTAACTTCGAAATCTGAGTCATAATCAACATGAAGAGATAAGATTTGACCACTGTAACTTTAGATTTTGAATTCTTAGAGGTTGATTTTTACCCATCTTTCAACTTGGAATGAATGCTGATATTCTCGGCGAAATTCTACTTCAGACCCTTGATATAGAGAAATAGTTGAGAAAAAGATTAAGAAGAAACCATAACAGAGTATTTATCGGAGAAGAATAGAGAGATTCGGGGGATTTGAAAAATTTGGAATTTGAGGAAGATAGAGAAGAATAGCGTTAAAGAGGAAGAGAGGCTGAACGTTAGTTTTGATTTTGAATAAAAATACTTTTGGCTATGATATACCAATTAAAAAGAAGAAAAAGTTAAAATTGGGCTATATGGTGCAAATATCTAAAACTAGGGCTTTTTAATACCAATTCTCTTCCTAGGTTGTTACCATGCCATTTTTTCATTAAAATTTGGTTATGAAATAACGTATTTAACTTTAAAGTAGGTTGGGCCAGAAGTCCATTTCATTGTTGGGTTGTCCCTCATAAAATTCGTTTGCGCCAGGCCCACTTGCTGTTTGAAATATTTTTCGAAAATCAGCTGGGTCATACCCAACTCATATGTGACGAATTTCGCAGTCCATATTTGGCATTCTGAAAATTATTTTTGGGCCAGTGGAAGCCCATCTCGGTTTCTGGTTTAAGCTGATATTTCGGAAACCAGTTTACGCTGAAGTTGTCATGGGGATCTAAATAATTTCTGCAAAAAACTATGTAGAAGAGAGCAGTTTATCTGAGTCAATTAAAAATCCAGTTTGAGTTAGACAATGCTTTGCACCTGAAATAAACTTTAAACTTAAACCAAGTTATCATCGGGGAGCTACTATAATATGCTAACTCAATTTTCTGATTTTTAGTCCTAGAAACGAGTATGATCCTAACTTGATTAATTATCTGTACCTAAACAATTATACGAGAATTAAGAGAAGAAGAAACACGTAATATCACAATGTTAGTCATAACAATACAATGAAGGTACAACCATAAAAGACTAATAGCAAAAAAAAAAAAGAGCCCGGAACCAAAATAATGCATTTTTGGACTCAAGACACAAAAATAGGTGGAAAAAAAAGTTAGTGACCAAAATACATATAGCGCCCTTTTAAAGGGCGTTATACTTGAATTTGAAAAGACGGGTAAGTATAGCGCCATTTATTAAGGCGCTATAGTATAGCGCCTTAATAAACAACGCTATACCTACATAATAAATCGTCCCCTTCCCTTCCCCACCAAACCAGAACTCCCCCCTCCCCTCATTAAAACGTACAAAAACAGGCGGTCCCCCCATTAACGACTCAAAAAAACTCGAGTAGACCCCACCCGTCCCACAAAAAGTAAAGATTCTCGGTCCCACATCGTAACTAAGACGTTCTCTCGTTATGGGTTGCTCGTTTCGGCTCTAAATCGCCAAATCTTCAACTTTCCTAAAACCTTAAATCGAGGTATTCCGACTTAGTTTTTGTTGTAACTCGTATAAAAATGCATATTAGTTATTTTTAATGTGTTCTATGTTGTTTTGTGATTGTTTTTCGATTTAACTATTTTGTTATTTTTATCCGGACTATGATATTAGTGTGCTAAAAAAATTAGTGAAAATAGAGTAATTATTATTAGTTGTTAAAAAAAATATTAAGAAGTTACTTTTTACTGTGGTATATGTATTTTCGTGAATGTTTTCTGATTAAATTTATTTATTATTTTTATCTGGTTTAGATTATTTATTTGCTTAAAGACTAGTAAAATAGATAAAATGTTACTTTAGTTCCCTCTAGTGGTATCTTGTGGCCTAATATATTGCTTGTATTTGTAATGTAGTGCCCTTTTAGTGTAGTAAAATGTAGTGCCCTTTAGCGTAGTATCCTTGTAGTTATTGAAATTAATCATTTAAGTATCTATTATACCCAAAAATACGTCAAAATAGCTGATAGTTCAAACACAAATTCTGTCAAATTCTAGTCAACGATCGTAAGAAAATAACATGAGAAAACAACAATATTTTTCGGATACCTTGGTGCGATTGGGCCTCAAATTTCGAGCCCGAAACCCATATGTGAATATTTAATAATTAAATCTTATATAATTATAAAAATTAATTATTTAATTTTATTATAGTAAAAAATAAGTGAGTCATAAACAAAAATATATAATAATAAAACTAACATATAAATTAATAAAACTACTAACATATAAATAATAAACTAACATTTAAAATAACAGACATATTGAGTGATAAATCGAAAATATTTTCTCATCATGAACACAAGAATTCAGGATATCTTGGTGCTACTGGGCCTCAAATATCGAGTCCAAAACTCATATGTGAATATTTAATAATTAAATATTATATAATTATGAAAATTAATTATTTAATTTACAAACAAACATATAAAATAATAAAACTAACATGTAAAATAATAAAACTAACATGTAAAATAATAAACTAATATATTAAAGTAAAATAATATAATTAATCTTGTTTAATTTACAGTAGACGACATGGAGGTTCCGCCTTTGCATCCCGAACCTGCCAGCCTGGAGCTACTGTTGTTACAGGGCGATCATAGGTCGTCCCACATATGGGAGAGACAGTTACTGGCCAAGACTTTCTGCGCTAGGAGAGTTGACGATATGTGGGGCTTTCTCAGGGACCGCGCTCTCCATCCCCGTATAATCAGACGCCTCCAGGATACGGGCTTTTATAGGATTGTGGAGATCAGCCGGCTGCAGTTCGATTGGTCGTTAATCATGGCCCTGATAGAGCGGTGGCGACCGGAGACGCATACATTCCATTTGCCCATTGGCGAGGCCACCATCACGCTGCAGGACGTGGAGGTCATGTATGGGCTGCCTGTTGATGGACACCCTATTGCTCTGCCGCATGCCATGAGAGAGCAGATAAGTTTGCAGTACCTGGACATGCTGCAGCGGCTCACCAGTTTACAGCCACCGGAGGAGACTGCACTGGTTGGGGCCAGTCATCTACAGTTGATGACTGTCCGACAACATTTGGAGGCATTGCACCCTGATATCACAGACGATACACCGGAGCTTCATATTCACCGGTACACGAGGTTGTTGCTACTCTTTTATGTTTGGAGGGGTTTTGTTCCCGAACACTTAGGGGAACCTAGTTAGCTTGAGATTTCTTCATCATCTTGAGCGGCTAGATGATTTACCCCAGTACAGTTGGGGTGCTACTGTTCTCGGCTACTTGCACATGCAGATGTGTCGGGCGAGCATGGGCACCCAGTGTGACGTTGCTGGATTTTTGCCGCTGCTACAGGTGAAAACATATTCGAATACTCTATTCATTATAACATACCCAGTAAAAATATACCTTAAATTTTACGTCCACTTTGTATGTTAGGTTTGGGCCTGGGAGCGGTTCCTGCAGTTGCAGCCACCTCTACCACTATTAGCTCCGGGTGCACCACCTCCATTTCTCCCTCTAGCTAGGAGGTGGTTGATAGGCGGGGATATGGACGAGAGTACGAGGCTCGGCATAATCTCCCCTTGTGAAGGGATTTGTTGGATTTGTTGGAGGGCGCACAGGTAAATGTATACCTAAGTTTACTTGGCCTGACTTCATATGTGTTGCGTATACTCACGTTTTCTATTATTACTTAATAGTTCATTTGGAGGCCATACATCGACGAGCTAATAGCTGGTTTTCTCGATTATTGCTCGGCCGACCGAATTATGTGGAGCTCTTCCGTCCCGTTGATGTGCCTTGATATTGTGGAGCATCATGCCACCGAGCGAGTACTTCGCCAGTTTGACTGCCCGCAGCTTGTACCGCTACCGCCCGCCTGGCATATCACACATTACCAGCGGGATGATCGTTCCAGGATGGACTAGACATATATGGCATGGCTAGAGGTGCAGATCGATACTTGGGACCAGCGACATGACCTGATTTCGCTCCCCCCTCCACCTGACCGGATGGAGATTGAGCATGATTATATGGGCTGGTACCGCAGCGCTACCCGACTTTTCGTCGGGAATCCCATTTATCGCGCTGGCGGTGGGTACATTCCATACGCCGGAAGGCACGAGGTACTGGTATGTTATTTGGTATACTTACTTATAACGTTAACCTAGCGTTCCGTAATTTATATTTTACATGTTATGCAGGCTATTGGCCTACATCTGTTCCACCAGTTGGGACTGCAGATGCAGCAGTATACTGGCGAGGGAGAAGCCACTTTGCACGAGTATGGCCAGCAGGTTACCGATCTGGCTTCCCGGACATTGAGGTTAGCCCGAGATGATGAGCGATTAGGATACAAGGTTGAGTATGTGGCGCTAGAGCAGTACCATCGTGGGCCACTAGTGGGGCCAGAGCGTGGTCGACGTGGCAGGCGTGCCCCACGAGGTAGGGGTGTCCCACGAGGTCGTGGGGGTCGGTGAGGAGGTGGTCTCCAGCGAGGGGGCGTTGAGGCACCTGTTGAGGATGTTGGAGTTGATCAGCCAGGTGACCTCCATGAGCCAGACCACTATCACAACAGCATGCCGTAATTCAGCCTTCAGCTTCAGCTCATTCCAGGGACTTCGCAGGTGACCCCGTCATCTCCATTGTTGATCACCGGATAATTATATTCAGGAGCCCGACGAGACCATGGTAAGACAATTTAAATTTTTGTGATTTAACACGTACATTATAAAGGGTCCTTTAACGGGCAAACGGCCGTTAAGGTATAGCGCTCTTTAAAAGGGTGCTATATGTATTTTGGTGACTAACTCTTTTTTCCACCTATTTTTGTATCTTGAGTCAAAAAATGCACTATTTTGGTTCCGGACTCCAAAAAAAAAAAAGGGTGGCCTAGACTCCTATTTTGTGTTGACTGCTGTATAGGCCCAATTGGCCTCTATGAAACTTGGCAGAAGTGAAGATGTGCAGTAACATGCCCGCTTCTGATTTGGACAGATGTTAGTTTTCTTTGAAACTCCACAAAGGCTCCTAGATATCCATGTTACAACTAGAATGGAAGAGAAAGGAATTAGATGAATTTCAATCTCAACAGACAAAGTAATAAGCTGGATAAAGGTAATACAACATATCTTATTAGCCATATACTTCAACTGATGCATTTATATTCAAGAAATAAAGGATATGAAAGAAAACAATACCTTAGTTATCAAAAAAATTGTTTGAACCTTTCAAGACAACAACGTGCAACCCAATCACTTATGACTTCTCAAGTTGACGATTTAACAGATGTAAAGCTACAAACATAAGTCAAGTTCCCTACAGTAGCATGCATTTCCTATTTGTTTACCCGAAAAATCAGATAACGTTAAATTTGTGTATGGTTCTAAGGATATGTGATACAATTTGATACAAATCGTATAGAAAAATAGAAATATGTGTATTTTTGACTATGAGAATGGGAATAGTGAGCGAAAAAATGAATAAGGTACAATAAAACAAGCATGAGGAGATATCTTCCAATATGAGAAGTGATCTTTTGTTACAGTCTATTCTTTGTCTTCGTATGCTTACAAGGATTTTTCCTTTTATAATAGAGGGATCCTACTGTATTTATAATAAAATAAAGCATATAGTGGAGGACCCATGATGAATTGTCTCTTCCTCGATTTCCGCCAAGATTCTCTCTCTTAGTGCGGTTGTAATGGCTCTTGTCTGTGAGCTCGACACTGGCTCGAACTCGTTATTGGGTTGATCCCTCGGTTTTGGCTTGAGTTCGACCTCCGGGGTGGGCGTAGCGCATTTCTGACCTCAAAGCGATGCCTTGCGCATCGATTTGGTTACGGGCTCGATAAAAGTATCGAGTCGATTCCTGGATCAGCCTTCAGACTCGAGGCACGTTTGTACTGCCTTCGGAACTCATCCCAAAATCCCACTCCGGTTGCTTACCATTCGAACTCGATCGAACGTAGGAAGGCCGAAATCTATTTCGACCGTATGCAGATAGTCCCCTCATTTCTCAGGAAGGATGTGGTGAGAATCGATATGATCTTCGACGGTTTGATCAGGTTATAAGCTGACGTTTTCACAGGGCTCGATCATGACTTATGTGATAGCTGTCCCATCGATTTAGTCTTTTCAAGGTATTTAATGCATGTCAGACGGTGGTCGGCCACCTCTGGTATTAAACCGTCACGATGCAAGCCTATAAATAACCCCTCCATCTAACATTTACCACTTTTACGTCTTTCACTCTTCCAAATTTTCTTACCCTTTCTCTCTATTTCGCCTCTTGTAGAGCCATATACATCAACTTTTCATCTTCCTTTGCCTTTCTTTCTCTCATATCAATGGCCAAAACTTCGAAAACTGTACCTCAGAAGGAGAAAGCTTCTTCTTCACGGCCGTCCGGTGACAAGGCGCCAGTGGAGCCGCCTACCTATGAGTATGTTCCCGGCCCGTGTACTCTGAAGATCAATTTTAAGGTTGAGAATCCTTCATCCGTTCCGGGTCGATGTGAGCATGAGTCGATGTACATGTGCTCGATAACGGAGGGTTATCTCGAGGTTTTGAGGAAAGACTGCAACTGGAGTTCCGAGGTTGTGTTGCAAATTCTCTCCCCCGAAGAGAGCGTCATCACCCATGTGGAGGGGTTTTTAAGTGTTTATAGTACCCCTTCACGTTGGGTCCCGTCGACCCGGTGATCATCGATTTTTGCAAAAGATATCAGGTCACCCTTGGTCAAATTCATCCCTCTCTATAGCGTATAGTAACCTTACTTCGCTTCTTCTCCAACAAGGCCGGGGGGCTGGAATTTTTCTTGAATCACCTCATAGACTGTATCGGCCTCAAATCTTCCGAGGACTAATTAGGCTTCATCGTCGGGCATCAAAGGCTTTGATGTCGAGCATCGACAAAGACAAAGATCGGGGTGGGATGGGCCGTTATATCCGGGTGAGGACCCGTGACCTCATTCCGGAAGAGAAGATGTCGTTCCCCGAGGAATGGAATTTTGACTGTAAGTGGTTTTCATAAGACGTTGTTTTTCGTATCTTTTTCCGATTTTATCTGATGTCTTTCTCCGATATACAGCTGCCCCTTGGATGCCACAAGCAGTACCCAACCTCGAGGATTGGGTTCAGAAGTTAGCCTCGACTTTCTCTTATACCGAACGCGCTTGGCGTGATTTGGCAAAAGGTAGATGAGAGGCCAAGAATCATGGTAAGGGTTACTTCTCGTGTTCTTCGAAATATTTTTTATGCTCCATTCGTCACCAATTTCATTTCATGCAGGTGTAACCAAGGATGCCATTTTGAGGCCTTTGAGTGGTGAAGAAGGAACCAAGTCCCCGGTCCCGGAACCGGGGAAAGATAAGAATCGAAAAGCTATCTCTCGGTCAGAGAACCCCAAGCCCAAAACTCGAAGGGTGAGGAGGAAGGCAATCGCTCTTTCCAACGACGGAGAGAAGAAGAAGAAGAAGAAGAAGAAGAAAAAGATGATGCCTCGGCTCTGGTGATCCGATCTGCAAAGCTATCGAGGTCGCCAGAGCTTCTGAGCCGATGGCGGCTGTACCGGTCGGGATTGGTTTCGGTACCCCGAGTCTCGATCAGAGCATCCCGAGCGATTCGCTTGGGACTATGACAGTGGGTCATTTGCCTTCTCTTCCAACCTTTTCTGAGGAGGCGTTAAAGGAGGCTCGAGAATTGAAGACCCCCGATATGGGCGGAGGCTCTAGTGTAGGGGACCCTTTTCGGGATTGCTTTACTGGAGTCGATGATGCCTCTGACATTGGTGATGCTTCTCTTCTCCTAGAAGAGGCCCAACGTTTCATTTCTCGGGTAATGATTTTACTGTACTTGGTTTCTTCATTCTTTTCCAAACTTGACTTGTGTTCTTTCCCTACTGTGCAGGCCATTAGTAGGTTTCGAGTCAACCTCAGCCAGTGCGAGGTCGAGCTTCAGAAGGTCTCGGGGGAGAGAGATGCCCTGCGGCTTCTTTGCAGCCAAAAGGACGAGGCTATAAAGGACCTCCAAGCAGAGTTGGCTAAGGCTCGTGAAGAAGAGGCCGAACTAGATAAGCAGGTGAGCCTCGTTCTGTTAGAGTATGGGTTTGACTCAACTATGGAAGTTAACCCTTCGTTATCTCAGCTGCAGCAAAAGGTTGAAAAGATCGGGTTACTTCGGGAGGAAGTCGATCAAATCAAGGCTGAATGTAATCGGTGGAAGGAGACTATCGACTGCCTGGCTGCGGAAAAAGAAACCATCTTGGCCAAATTATTATCGGCTGATGTTTAGCTTCGAAGTGTCAAGCAAAAGGGTTCGGCTCAAGATAAGAGGATCGATGAGCTTGAAACACGGCTTGCTGAAGCCAAGGTGGAGGTTGAGTCGTCGAAAGTCATGGCGGACAAGTCTATTGCCGTGTATCGGGCTGATGCCGAGGCTGCTCAGATGGAGGCACGAGAGGCGGCAGATACTGCCGATACTCGAGCACATTGGGTTGCCGAACTTGCTAAGTTTCGGTCTCGGAGGGAGACCCTCGAGGAGATACACGCTCGAGGTTTCGACCTTGCTGAAGAGATAAAAAAAGCTAAAGATCTCGAAGCTGAAGCTGAAGCCTTGGATTCTGATGGCGATGATGATGATGATGATGATGATGATGATGATGGTAGCAAGAGAGAATCCGAGAACGGGGGGAGACCGATAGAGAAGAAACCATTCTTGAGGATGACCAGGAAGCTTAGTCCTTAGTTTTTACGTTTGTAATCATGTAGACGATTGTGTATATAAACAACTTTTCCGACTTGCTTCTATTTTGTGAAGACTTTATACATGCCTTATAAATGTTTTCACAAAGATTTAATCAACTTAATCAAATTCTGGATTTCGAAGCCTCTATAACCGAGCGAGTGCTTATTCAAATTTGAAGTGATGTAGCCCCTAGGCTTATAAGTCAAGTCAATGATTCGAACTTAAAAGTAGCCCGTAGGCTTAATAGTCGAGTGAATGATTCGAATTCGAAGTAATGTAGCCCGTAGGCGTAATAGTCGAGTGAGTGCTTGCTCAGACTCGAAATAAAGTAGCCAGTGGGCTTTAGTAGTCGATTGAATGATTCGACTAGGGATTAAGTGGCCCGTAGGCGTAATGGTCGAGTGAGTGCTTGCTCGGACTCGAAATAAAAGTAGCCCGTAGGCTTAGTAGTCGAGTGAATAATTCGAACTCGAAATAAAAGTAACTCGTAGGCTTAATAGTCGAGTGAATGATTCGAACTCGAAGTAATGTATCCCGTAGGTGTAATGGTGGAGTGAGTGCTTGCTCGGACTCGAAATAAAGTAGCCCGTGGGCTTAGTAGTCGAGTGAATGATTCGACTCCGGATAAAGTGGCCCGTAGGCATAATGGTCGAGTGAGTGCTTGTTCGAACTCGAAATGAAGGTAGCCCGTAGGCTTAGTAGTCGGATTTATCTTTACTCTGTTTGTGTAATAAATCTCCAAAATAGAGGAATTTTTCTTGGATATAAGATGTCGATAAAGAGGAGAACTTTCTTTTCAAGTCACTATACATGTGTTCGTGTTTCGCGCCTGGGTTCGGGCCAACTACATGAGGATGGTTCGTTTTGACCATTTGGCTCTTACAACTTTTCCTATTGGAAGCCCGTTGTTTGCGAAATAACTTTCTTGCTTCAAAACTTGATATATTTGAAGGCTAATGCCCCCCAGTATTCGAGGTCGATTGTAAAGAGGCCTCAGATACTGTTGTAAGTGCAGCACGATCTTTGGTTGCCTCGTAAAAACCTTACCGAAAAAACCCATTTGGGATAAAACCGGTCTAAGGGAAGAAAAGTGCAACGCGTGCTTTCAGATCTATGGTAAAGGATCCATCTTAGCTCCTGCTCGAACTTCTGCAGGGGTCAGTTTTGAAATGTAACCGAATATGAAAGGATCGTACCTTAGCAGTAGTATCGTTTTAGATATGACACATTCCAATTGCTTGATAGCTGTTTGCCGTTTATAATGCCGAGCCTGTATGATCCCTTTCCGACGTTCTCGAGAACCTGATATGGTCCTTCCCAATTTGGTCCTAGTTTTTCTTCATTCGAATTTCGGGTATTGATGGTGACTTTCCTTAGTACTAAGTCCCCGGGCTTGAAATGGTGGAGTTTGGTTCTTCGATTATAATATCTTTCGATTCGCTGCTTTTGGGCGGCCAATTGGACGAGAGCAGCTTCTCGTCTTTCGTCTGATAATTCGAGGCTAGTGTTCATAGCCTCGTTATTTGATTCTTCCGTCGTTTATCGAAATCTGGTACTGGGCTCGCCGACTTCGACTGGTATCAATGCTTCAGACCCATATACTAAGGAGAATGGGGTCGTCCCCGTACTAGATTTCGACGTCGTTCGATATGCCCAAAGGACTTCGGGTAGGATTTCTCTCCACTTTCCTTTAGTGTCGTTCAGCCTCTTCTTTAGGTTCTGAATGATGGTTTTGTTCGTTGATTCGGCATGTTCGTTCCCACTGGGGTGATATGGTGTTGATAATATCCTTCTTATTCTGTGGTCTTCGAACAATTTTGTCACTTTGTTGCCCACAAATTATTTCCCATTGTCACATACTATTTCGGCGGGTATCCCGAATCGGCATATGATATGTTCCCAGATAAAGTCTATAACTTCTTTCTCTCTTACTTTCTCGAACGCCTATGATTCAACCCATTTAGAGAAATAGTTAGTCATAAATAAGATGAATTTGGCTTTACCTGGGGTCGATGGCAGAGGGCCAACGATATCCATTCCCCATTTCATGAATGGCCATGGGGATAGGACCGAGTGAAGTTGCTCTCCGGGTTGATGGATCATTGGTGCAAACCTTTGACATTTGTCATATTTTCGAACAAATTCCTTCACATCTTTGCCCATATCGATCTAATAATACCCGGCCCTGATTATTTTTCGGACTAATGGATCGGCACCGGAGTGATTCCCACAAGTACCCTTGTGCACCTCGCGTAAGAAGTAATCGGTATCTCCTGGACCCAAGCATAGTCCATCGAATGTCCTTCGGTATAACGTTCCATCTGAAGCCACCATGAATCGAGCAACTTTAGTCCGTAGGGCTCTTGAATCTTTAGGTTCTGATGGGAGCTGTAACACCCCGAAATTTTTTGAAGAACTTAAGTGTAAAGCCTGGTAAAATTTGCAAAGAAAATAATATTTCATGGGGTCAGACTTTTTGAGTTGAACAATACACAAGAAAGTAAAAGAAAATATTTGGCAGAATAGTGCATTTCTGCGGTCCATTATGCGACCGAAGAATCACTCTGCGGACCGCATAATGGCCGCAGAGTGAGACAGTTAATTGGGTCAGTTGGAAGCAATTATGCGGTCGACTATGCGATCGCATAAATGTTATGCGGTGGCATAACAGTTATGCAGACCGCATAGTGACTGCATACACAGACAACTTTTTTGATCATTTTATCAGCAATTATGCGACCGATATGCGGTCCGCATATCCATTATGCGGTCACATATGTAACCGCAGAACTGTTCTGGAGCTCCATTTTTGGGTTTTTAAAACCCGACCCTATTTCGTTATATACACTCTTTGGGCCATTTTTGAGCCATAATATGATATTTTAGAGTGAGAGAAAGTGCCCAAGAGTGAGAAGGTGTTCTTCAATAATTTTTTTCAATTCTTGCTCAAGTTTTGAAAGATTTAGAAGGAAAACTCACTAGTTCTTCATCCTAGAGGTAAGATTCTACACCCTAAACCCTAATTTCGAAATCTTCTGAAAATGGGTAACTAGCAAGGTAATTTTTGGGCATGAGAGTTATTTATTTTACATGCATGTGTTATCAAAGGGTGTAGGAAGATTGTTGAGCTAAAAATGGTAAAGCTTTGATTGTGGGATGATGGAATCCTTCATAAAAAGGACATTGAAACCCTATGCATATCTAGTGTTTTATAAAATGCTCAAGTGAGCTAGAACCATGATCATCTTCCAAATTTTGATTCAATTTGTTATATTTCTACAATAGATTGAAGTTGCTAAGAATTCCGGAACGTTTTAGAGTTTAAGGAAGCTCAAGTGAGGTATGTTGGCTAAACTCTTCTCTTAGAATTGAATCCCACGATATTCATGTAAATTATGTAAGTCCCGAGTGATTCAATATGAAACTGGCTATTCCGAGTAAGATTGAGTTGAAAGATATATGTTCAACAAGCATCCCAAATGCTTTATTCATGTTATGTTACCAATTGAGGATGTGTTAAAATATGGGTTGTACATTAATAATGTTTCGACTTTAAGTCAAGTTCAAATGAAGGCTATTATGCCAAATTTTGTGAAATATCTCTATGTGCTTTAGACTCTAAATTGCTCACATGTGTACTACACACCTTGATTTGAATTGTATTTGTTGTTGATGATGATGATGATAATTGAAATTGATAAGGTGAGCATGAACTACTGAATATGGCCAACGTGCCAAGAATGATATTATAATTATGGCCATTAGTGCCAATGAGATTAAAAGATGTGAAAGTAATACGAAATGCGATGATTGATATAAAAAAGGTTGATGTCTCAAATAAGACAGCCTAGCCGGTCGGGTCGTGATCGGACACCATGCCGCACACATGGTGGTGATTGTGCTGGAAATTTATAATTTGAAATTGTGATTGTGGTCGATGTCCCTAATGGATAGCCTAGCCGATCGGGTCGTGATCGGACTCCGTGTTAAAGACGGTGGTATTGATATTGAGAGAAATTGTGGTTGATGTCTCTAATGAGATGGCCTAGCCGATCGGGTCGTGATCGGACTCCGAGCTACGGTGGTACTGGTTTTGTGAATAATGGTATTGTGAATAATGGTATTGTGGACAATGGTATATCGATACTAAAAATCTCCCAATGTGAGATATGAGAATTAATTAGAACACTATCTTGATCCTAAATTGAGGTTTGATGTTAATTAAGGCTTTCATTGATATTATGATAATCTTGTTTGTATTATTTGTCATTCTATTGAGGGACTGTTTAGTTATACATACTAGTGCTATTCGACGGTACTAACGTCCCTTTTTCCGGGGGCGCTGCATCTTTAAATGGATGCAGGTGGCTCCACAGCAGGAGATATTGATCAGTGATAGCAGTACACCTTGTTCCCAGCTGACTCGGTGAGCCCCACTTCATTCTGGAGTCATGTATCTTTTGTACTTTATGTATTCGGTTTGAGGTATAGCCGGGGCCTTGTTGCCGGCATTATCATTGTACTCTTCTTTATCTATAGAGGCTTCATAGACATAGTGTGGGTTGTGTATTGGTACTGGGAAAGACAAACTACGTTATGTTATGGTTGTATTACTTGTTCTAGTTAAGCCGACTAAAAACGATGGAACTATTGGTAATGAATTGGTATTGTGAACATGAACACCTTTATGTCTAATTAATGAAAATATGTATTATCTTCATTCGTGGATGAGTTTGGGTAGAAGGAAATCTAACAGGATTGCTCGGTCGGGTTCACTCGGTTGAGCGCCGGTCACGCTCCTCGGTTTTGGGCGTGACAGGAGCTTTTTGTCCTTTAAGTATTCAATATACTTATTTCTCCAATCCCAGGTTAAGCTTATAGAATTTATCTCGGCGTGACCTTCTTCGATCATGGATCTCGAGAGTTGAACGCCAGTCCTTGAGCTCAAGTCACCTTCCTCGACCGATGATCCCAAATTCGCAAGTGCATCAGCCTCACTGTTTTGCTCTCGTGGAACGTGCTGTAAAGTCCATTGTTTGAAATGGTGCAAAGTGACATGTAGTTTGTCCAAATACCTTTGCATTCTATCCTCTCTAACTTCGAAGGTTTTGTTTACCTGACTTACCACCAACAGAGTCACATTTGGCTTCGATGACTTCTGCTCCCAAGTTTTTAGCTAGCTCGAGACCTGCAATCATGGCCTCATACTCGGCCTCGTTGTTAGTCAACCTGGAAGTTTTAATAGATTGCCTAATGGTGCTACCTATGGGTGGCTTTAAAACTATGCCCAACCCGGACCCTTTTACATTCGAGGCCCCGTCCGTAAAAAGGGTCCATACCCTCGAGGACGTACCCAATTTTAGCAGGAATTCTTTTTCGACTTCGGGTACGAGGGTCGGCGTGAAATCGGCCACGAAGTCTGCTAAAATTTGAGACTTGATAGCCGTACGAGGTTGATATTCGATATCATACCCACTGAGTTCGACGGCCCATTTGGCCAATCGGCCCGATAGTTCGGGCTTGTGCAAAATATATACGAAGTGGGTAAGTTGTTAATACGCATATGGGGTGACATTGAAAGTATGGTCGTAACTTTCTAGAGGCGCTTATCAGTGCAAGTGACAATTTTTCTAGGTGTGGATATCTAGCTTCTGCTTCTCCTAAGGTTCGACTTATATAATAAATGGAAAATTGCGTACCTTGCTCTTCCCGAACTAGGACACCGCTTACTGCGATTTCTGATACTGCCAAGTATAAGCAAAGTTTTTCATCTGCTTTCAGAGTGTGAAGTAGTGGTGGGCTCGACAGATATTGTTTCAGTTCCTTCAATGCCTGTTGGTATTCCGGGGTCCAAGCGAAATCATTCTTCTTTTTGAGTAGGGAGAAAAATTTGTGACTTCGATCTGATGATCTCGAAATGAATCGGCCTAGGGCCGCAATTCGTCCCGTTAGCCTTTGTACAGCTTTTACGCTGTCCACGATGGTGATGTCTTTGATGGCCTTGATTTTATCGGGGTTAATCTCGATTGCCCGATTTGACACCATGAAGCCGAGGAACTTGCCCGAATAGACCCCGAAAGCACATTTTTCGGGATTGAGCTTCATGTTGTATTTTCTCAAAATCTCGAACGTTTCCTGCAAATGGGTCAGATGGTCCTCTACGTGCAGGGACTTAACTAGAATGTCATCAATATAAACTTCCATTGATTTACTTATTTGTTCTTCGAACATTTTATTTACTAGGCGTTGGTAAGTAGCCCCCGCATTTTTTAGCCCGAAGGGCATCACATTATATCAATATGTTCCATATTTGGTGACAAATGAAGTCTTTTCCTGGTCTTCCGAGTTCATCCGGATTTGACTATACCCGGAATAGGCATCGAGAAAAGTGAGGATCTCGTGACCGGCCGTGGCATCGATCATGCGATCGATGTTGGGTAGTGGAAAAGAATCTTTGGGGCATGCTTTGTTTAAATCCTTATAGTCCACGCACATTCTAAGTTTGTTTCCTTTTTTAGGCACTACAACTATATTGGCTAACCATTCGAGATATTTCACCTCCCGAATGGACTCTATCTTGAGAAGTTTGGTTACCTCGTCTTTTACGAATGCGTGTTTTACCTCGGACTGGGGTCTTCTCTTTTGCTTTACCGGTCTGAACTTAGGGTCCAAGCTTAGCCGATGCATCGTTATGTTCGGTGGAATCCATGTTGTATCTAAATGGGACTAGGCAAAACAATCAATGTTATCGATAAGAAATTGAATAAGTTTCTTCCTGAGTTCAGGGCTCAACCCCGTTCCCAGGTATACCTTTCGTTCGGGCCAGTGCTCGATTAGTGTGACTTGCTCCAATTCCTCAATTGTTGATTTGGTGGCGTCGGAGTCATCGGAAATCACGAAGGATCGAGGGACCCTCTGATCATCATGTTCTTCGATCAACTGGTTATCTGGTTGGGTCGAAGCCGATGTTTGTGATTGCTATTTGGTGTCTCCTTCTGAGGCCGATCCCTTTACTGATGAAGGCGAGGATATTGGTTTGGCTTCCTCGACGGCGAACATTTCTTTTGCGGCTGGTTGTTCTCTGTACACTATTTTGACTCCTCTCGATTTTGGGAATTTAAGGACCTGGTGTAGGGTTGAAGGAACAACTCTCATGTTGTGAATCCATGGCCTTCCGAAAAGGGTGTTGTACCTCATGTCGCCTTCGATCACGTGAAACTTCGTTTCCTGGATGGTTCCGGCAATGTTTATTGGTAGAATTATCTCGCCTTTGGTGGTTTCACATGCCATATTGAATCCATTTAGAACCAGGGTTGCGAGTACGATCTGGTCCCGCAGGACGAGCTGCTCTACGACCTTCAATCTGATGATATTGGCCGAGCTACCTGGATCAATCAACACATGCTTAACTCTAGTTTTATTCATGAGTACGGATATTACCAGTGCATCGTTATGAGGTTGTACGACCACTTCTGCATCTTCATCATTGAAGGATAAAGTTCCTATGGGTGTGTAATCCTGAGTTCGAGATCGCTTTTCTTTCATAATCGATGTTTTAGTGCGTTTAAGCACTGGTCCCTGAGGGGTATCGGCACCGCCGATGATCATGTAAATGACGTGCTGTGGCTCTTCCTGCTCGTTTTGCTTGTCGAAATCCCTATTTTTAAAATGGTTCCTCGCCCTATCGCTCAAATATTCCCGAATGTGGCCTTTGTTAAATAACCGGGCTACTTCCTCTCTTAGTTGCCTGCAATCTTCCGTTCTGTGGCCAAGGGTGCCATGATATTCGCACATTTGATTGGGATTCCTTTGGGCAGGATTGGTCTGCATTGGTCGAGGCCATCTAGTGTCTTTGATGCATCCGATAGCATACACGATGGCGGATGCATCAATACTGAAGTTATATTCCGATAACCGAGGTGATTCTATAGGATCAACATATTTATCAAAGCCGCTTTTGCTCATAAGTCCCCGAGAATTTTTCCCTCGATCAATCCTTCGATTGTTCCGAGCGGTGTTGCGTGTCGAATCATTGTTCATCCGATCTGCGATGTACGATTGATATCGGTCTCTGTTCGACCTTTGTTCTCTATCGATCTCCCTTTGGGTTTTAGTAGTTGTCCTGTTCTGATGCATGGATCCAGACGGAGCTCCCAACTGGTCATCTTCAACCCTAATTTTCAACTGATATCGGTTGTGTATATCTGCCCAAGTTATTGCTGGATACTCGATCAAATTTTTCTTCAGCCGACGCGATGCTATCGAACTTTGCTCGTTCAACCCTTGGGTAAAAGCTTGGACGGCCCAATCGTCTGTGACCGGTGGCAATTCCATGCGTTCCATTTGAAATCGGGATATGAATTCCCTTAGCATTTCATTACCCCTTTGCTTTACTTTGAAGAGGTCTGATTTCCTTGTTGCAACCTTTATGGTACCAGCATGTGCCTTTATGAACGAATCTGCTAATATGGCAAAAGAATCGATGGAATTTGGCGGCAGATTGTGATACCAAATCATCACTCCCATCGAGAGGGTCTCCCCGAACTTTTTCAACAACACGGATTCGATCTCATCGTCCTCCAAATCGTTACCCTTGATGGCACATGTGTAAGAGGTGACATGTTCGTTAGGATCGGTCGTACCGTTATATTTGGGAATTTGGGGCATACGAAATTTTTTGGGGATTGGTTTTCGGGCCGCACTCGAGGGAAAAGGCTTTTATATGAATTTTTTCGAATCCAGACCTTTTATCATTGGCGGAGCTCCCGGATCTGATCGACCCTGGCATTGTATGTTTCCACTCTCTTGTCGTTGTCTTCGACTCGTTTTGTGAGTTTCTCGAGCAATTTAGTAATTTCGGGAGTGGTCCCCAATTCTAGCTCGTTTGATTTCACTATGGCGGGCTCCGTTCTGGGGGTGATTTCTCGAAGCGGATTGGAATCTGGCCGACTTTGTATATGAGTTTGGCTCTGCAACTGAGCTATCGCTACTTCTTGAGCTTGTAACATCTCAAAGATCATGCGCAAACTGACTCCGATTTCCCCCATGTTATGGGTGTCTCGAGCTACGGATCGAGTACCGCCCTGAATGCTTTTTTTCCAGCTCGGAACGTTGGTTCGCCTCAAGAGCCACTTGTGAATTGACATCTAACAGTACTTCGGCTCGAATTTCGGGTACTTCGATTCGAGCCTCAGTGCCATCGTTAAGTGGCCTTCCGGCCCTGGGTACCAAGTTGTTGGTTTCATCTTGAAGGCCGACTTCGTGGTCGATAGGTAAAGCCATTGCTGATTTGAAGTTGTAAACTGGTGTGTACTGTAGATTTGTATCAAACAATCACTGTTATCCTTAGCCCCACGGTGGGCACCAAACTGTTTACCCGAAGAATTAGATAACGTTAAATTTGTATATGATTCTAAGGATATGTGATACAATTTGATACAAATCGTATAGAGAAATAGAAATATGTGTATTTTTGACTATGAGAATGGGAATAGTGAGCGAAAGAATGAATAAGGTAAAATAAAACAAGCATAATGAGATATCTTCCAATATGAGAAGTGATATTTTGTTACAGTCTATTCTCTGTCTTCGTATGCTTACAAGGATTCCCCCTTTTAAAGGGATCCTACTTTATTTACAATAAAATAAAGCATATAGTGGAGGGCCCATGATGAATTGTCTCTTCCTCGATTCCCGTCAAGATTCTCTCTCTTCGTGCGGTTGTAACGGCTCTTGTCTGTGAGCTCGACACTGGCTCAAACTCGTTATTGGGTCAAGCCCTCGTTTTGGCTTGAGTTCGACCTCCGGGGTGGGCGTAGCGCATTTCTGACCTCGAAGCAATGCCTTGCGGATCGATTTGGTCACGGGCTCGATAAAAGTATCGAGTCTATTCCTCGATCAGCCTCCGAACTCGAGGCACGTTTGTACTGCCTTCGGAACTCATCCCAAAATCCCACTCCAGTTGCTTACCATTCGAACTCGATCGAACGTAGGAAGGCCGAAATCTATTTCGATCGTATACACTATTCACTAATCTTTTCGACTATTTTGAGTCTTAAAGGCGAGGATTCTAAGTCATGAGACAGGTTTATATTGGTTATTCAAAAAAAGGTTTCAAAATAGTCGCATGGCCACAGATTCATACTTTACTAAATGACTTGAATATAGTGTTCATAGCACTTCAAACTAGATCAGTCAACTTGTGACATTAAGCATCTGGATAGAATGATCCTTCCTAAAACTTACTTGTATCTATCACAGTTGACTCCTCTTGGCAGAAAGACATATCATGATTCTAAGCATTATCATACCCTAGGCATTTAACTAGGTGGAAAGTAAATCCTATGGGCAACATACTTCTAAAGCGAGGGACAATAGATACAAACTTTATAAGGCCATGATTCCTCCTAAGTAATTGTCAACTATCCCCAAGTGTGAATTATAACAAAGGATGTAAATGTTCCTAGATGCATGATTTTTAATTTTCAAGTCACAAGTAAACTTCAAGATCAAAACTTTCTTAGAATCATGAAGCATTAAATTGTAACGACCCAATAGTTCGATTTGAGTTCTATCTTTCCATTTCGTGATTTGAGACCTTGAATAGCTTCACTTGATGATTTATGACTTGTGTGCATGGTTCCTTTTGATATTCGAAAAGTTTAGATGTGGTTTAGTAAAGAAATTTAATCATACAGTTTAAATATTGTTGGAGTTGACCATTGTCAACGTTCTTGGTAAACGACCTTGGATAGGTATTTTGACAATAACGGATGGTTCGTGTGATATTTTAGACTTGTACATATGTTTCATTTGGGTCCCGGGTGACCCGAGGCCATTTTGGTGCATATAGTTGAAAGTTTGAAAAAAATTAAACTTATGAACTTTTGAAACTTTTGTTTGATAGTTGATTCTTGATTTTTGATGTTTTTGATATTTTGAGCTTGCGAACAAGTTCGTATTAGGTTTATATACTTGTTAGGATGATTGGACGGGGTCCCTAAAATGACCTGATCGATCGTTTTATGTATTTTAGCCCCATTCCCATATTTGATGCTTCCTATATACATCTTTATTTTTTGTGATTTGCCGGGACGCTTGGTTTGGTTTCAGGGAAGTTTTAGAGTGAATTAGAACATTTAGTTCCATGGTTGGAAGCCTAAGTTATAATAATTGACCAAGGTTTGAATTTTGTGTAAACGACATCGGAATGGTGTTTCGATGGTTCCACTAGGTTCATATGGTAATTTTGGACTTAGGCTTATGTCCGAATTAGGATTTAAAGGTTCCTAGGTTGTTTTGGCTTCATTTGGCAAAAATTAAAAATTTGAAGGTTTGGAAGGTTCATAGGTTTGACTGCGAGTTGACTTTGAGGCAATCGAGGTCAGATTGTGGTTCCGGAAATTGTAATAGGTTCGTTATATCATTTGGGACTTGTGAAGTAATAGGCGTGGCTGCTAAAGCTGACTTGGGCCTAGTCGACTAGACTGACCGCTGAAGCACCCCGTGTAGGAGGTGTACTGGATAGTGGCTGAGCAAAATGGGAAACCTGAGACATTGGAATAGCCGAAGTACCACTAGAAGCTGGAAGTGCTGAATGAACTGGTCGGCTCACATAGCCCCTGCCATGATGGGCTGCAGCTGGGGCGCGAGCACCAGTAGTTCCTCCAGAATCTTGAGGCCTCTTGGCCTCCCGGTCCTCTCTCTCACGGCCTCGCATACCCTCCAACCTCAGCGCAATCTCTACCACCTGCTGATATGGAGTATCTGCCTCTAACTCTCGAGGCATGCTGAATCTGATACCATAGTTTAGCCCCTCGATGAATCTGCGGACTCTCTCTCTGACTGTAGAAACCAAGGCAGGTGCATGCCAGGACAACTCACTGAATCTAATAGCATACTCTGACACTGTCATAGTACCTTCGTGCAACTTCTCAAACTCCGTGCGCCACGTATACCGAAGGGTCTGGGGAACAAACTCTCTCAAGAACATCTCTGAAAACTGAGTCCAAGTGAGTGAAGCTGTATCGGTTGGGCTACCCTCCTCGTAAGCCTGCCACCACCTGTAGGCTGCTCCAGACATATGAATGTAGTAAAAGCAACTCCGCTTGTCTCCACAATACCCATGTGGCGGAGAATACGGTGGCACTTCTCTAGAAAACCCTGCGCATCCTCGGTAGCTAGGCCACTATAAGTAGGAGGATGATACTTCTTGAACCTCTCAAATCTAAGCTGCTCCTCCTCAGATACCTCTGCCATGATCTCAGGTTGAACCGGAATAATAGGCTGCACTGGCATAATCCTTGGGACCAGATCAACATGGACCTGCTGCTCTGGTGTACAGAATACGAGAGTCCAGGCTCCTCCCCTGGCCTGAGATGTAGCTAGTACGAGGGGAATCAATACCGCCTAGGCCAGGATGCCGAACATGCTCAAAAACTGTTATAGGGTCTCCTGAAGTGCAGGGGTGACAACAGGCGTCTCGGGTGCGTGTCCCCCAACCGGAGCTTCTGGCGGCTCCTTAGTCGCTGCTCGGGCAAATGCTCTAGCTGCACCATGTGCCCCTCCTCGACCTCTGCCCTGGCCTCGGCCTTTCACGGCTTTAGCAAGGGGCGCATGTGTCTAATCGTCAGATCTAGCAGTGCGTGTACTCATCATCTGTGAGAGAATAGAAATATAAATATTCAGTTTTCGAAGTCAACCAATTCGTATGATAAGGAATCAAAGAAGTGGAATTTCTTAATAATTCAGTAGCCTCTCGAAGATACGTACAGACGTCTCTCTACCGATCTGCAAGACTCTACTAAACTTGCTTATGACTCGTAATACCTATGAACCTAGAGCTCTGATACCAACTTGTCACGGCCCCAATTTCCCACCTTAGGTTGTCGTGATGGAACCTAGTTTCTAAGACTAGGTAAGCCTAATATTCAAAAATAGCTTAACAGGAATATCAAACTTAGATAATAAAATAAAGACGATAAGCTCATATTAACTCCCAAAATAGAACATCAACAATATAATTCCCAAAATCGGTGGAACTGAGTCATAATCTCTACATGATATTTTAAAACCTCTAGTACAATACTGTCTGATAAAGGAAATAATAGTAATGAGAAGATGGCGGAAGGTGACTATGAGGCCCGCGGACGTCAAGCAGGTATACCTTGAAGTCTCCAAAAATGCCTGAATGATCACTAACATCCGACATGAACAAATGTACCTGAATCTGCACACAAAAAAGTGCAGAAGCATAGTCAAAGTACACTACAACGGTACCTAGTAAGTATCAAGCCTAACCTCGGTAGAGTAGTGACGAGGTCATGTCAAGACACCTACTGGACAAGATAAATAGAACAAAATATAATACGTAGAAGTAATGGAAAGTGGAGAAATGAATAATAACAAAGCAGTTTAGTAATGTAAGCTAATGACAAAATTTAAAGCAAAAAGGCAACTAGAAGGGATCACATAATGAGAACCACAAGTAACCAAATACAGACAAAAACAGGTAAGACAAGGAAGAAAAATAATAAGAACTGCTCAACCAATAAACCTTTTGAACATGAAATGTACAACAAGAATCACAACAGAGGTACCGCCTCGTATTCATATTTCACAATTTCAATCACAATCTTTCCTTATATAGCCGCGTGAGCCTTGCATTTGGTTTTGAAAATTATTTTTTCCAAAATAGCTACACGCGTTTTAGCCTACCTTATCTCACCACGTGGCTTCAAGTAGTTCCCCTACTAGCAACGCAAGTATCAAGCTCACCTTATTTCACCGCATGCGTATCAATATCACAATATAATCACACCTCACACCACAAGTGCCCATATAACACAACATGCCAAAAAGTCAAAAATACCAATATTTCCACAACAAATAGCCCATGGCTCAATCACAATGTATACAATAATCTCAATAACAATAAGATGAATGAGGAATACTCAACAAGGAAAGATACCTCAATAATTAACAACTTCACCTTAATGTGATAATGGCTTTTACTACTTCAACACTGATAACTCAACAATGAGATTCCACGAAATAACAACCTCAAGTAAGAGTAATTTAACAATAAAGAGGTAACAAGATAATAAGGAAAATAACAACTTCAACTAAAACATATGAGAGCAAATATAACAAGTAAGAATTAGAACAAGTGCTACAACGTCAAATAAAGCATGTAAGAGTAGATTAACACATGTAATAGTAGATTAAAAAAGAAATATTTAATATGTTATGCCAATTCAATTGAAGGCATGGAAAGAGTCTAATTAACCTAAACCGGTCAAATACCATATATAGCCCATGTACACACCCGGCACCTCGCGTACACATCTTTCACATAACACAAATAGCAGAATCAACTCAAATCCTAAGGGGTAGTTCTCTCACATAAAGTTAGGGAAGATACTCACCTCAACCAGGCTAAATCAACCCTTGAATATAGCTTTTCCCCTAAAATTTGCTTCCACACGGCTCAAATCTAACCAAAAATGACTTAATAATATCAAACAATGCAAGAGAAACTAATTACAATATATAAAGCATGATCTTCACACATTTCCCAAAATTTCAACAAACGTCAACCGCTCGCCCGGTCAAAACCCGAGTCCAAGGGTAGATTCCGAGCATCTTTACCCCCACGACTCCATATATATGATTAGTTTGAAAATCCGAGTCCAAATCGACTCTCAAAACTCAAATTCTTATTTTTCAAAGACTTGACAAAGTTTCATAATTTTTCCTCTTTCATTCACATAAGTTTGATGTTAAATCTAAGATAAAATCAGGAAATATAGTTGGAGATTGATTAGAATCACTTATCCAATGTTTGTAGATGAAAATTTCCTCTCCGAATCGCCTCTTGCCGAGCCTAGGTTTCTAAAATGAGAGAAATGAGATAAAATCCTGACTTTTCTATCTTTTGTTCAGTTGCAGATGTCGCAATTGTGACACTGGGTTCGCAATTGCAAATTCTCGCAATTGCAGCACTGACAGACTTAAGGGGAACTTCGCAAATGCAATAGTGGATTCGCAAATGCGAAACCTGTTCCCATTGCAAATGCAACAAATACATTGCAAATGTGAAATATCCTACCCAGACCTAGACTTTGCAATTTCAAACCAGGCATCGCAATTGCGACATCTGAGACCCCCTGCTATGTTCGCAATTGCGAGGCTGGTAATCGTAATTGCGACATTAGAGCACCAGCACACCAGAAAGTTCAGTTTTATTCCAAATCATTCTGAATCACGTCCGAAACTCATTCCAGCCCCAAGGATCCCATAACATCCACTCAAGTCTAGAAACATCATACGAACTAGCTCGCGAGATCAAAACGCAAAAATAATATTTTGAACTACGAATCAGACACCAAAACGCATGAATTTCAAAGTAAAGTTCAAGAACCTCTAGAATTGCAACCAAGCGTCTGAATCTTATCAAATCAACTTCAAATGACCTACAGACAAGTTCTAAATAACATAACGGGCCTATTCCAAGTCCCAAAACTAGATTGTGAACCCGATAGCCAAAAGTCAACCTACAATCAAACTTCTAAACCTCAAATTGCCAATTTTTGGAAAAATGACACAAATCAACTACAGACCTCCGAATTCGGTTTCGAGCATACGCCCAAGTCCAAAATTATGATACGGGCCTATCGGAGCCATCAAAATATTATTCCAGGGTCGTTTCACAAAAGTCAAAGTTTGGTCAACATAATCAACTCAGGCTTCTAAGTCAAGATTCAAAGGGTCTAAATCAACCCGAAAAATTCCTGAAACGAAACCAATCAACCCCCTAAGTTATAAAACCAAAATTGCACATGTGTGAAGCATTGAAAAGGGGAAACGAGGCACAATAACACAAAACAATCGGTCTGGCTGTTACATGTTGATATAGAGGGATTCAGTTTTGATGGCTTGATTATGTGCAAATGGGTTTTGTAGAGTTCTCGATGATTTTTACCACGACTTGGGATGGATATTTTCTACAGGCATAGGGAGTTTGTTGGGCATTATGATTTTATCCTGAATAGGATCAGGTGGAAGGTTTCTAGCTAATTCAGTATGTAATGTGCTTGTGACACCATGGTTGATAATGTGGTTCTCTTGTTTTCATATGATGGCATGATAGATACGGTGCGTCATGTGGGATTGAGATTTGCATGTACGAAGTCGCTGTTCAGTTTTGAAGGGAAGGTCACGAATTCCTCGACAACATGGACGATTCCAAATATTTAGATGAATGCTAGTACTACTTGGTATTACCTGAGAAGGGCGTGCATTTTAAAAGGCGCACTGTGTTTTGACTTACAGATGTTTCATTGGTATTGTGGTACTCGCCCGGTCAATCGACTGCTAATGTTCAGATTTTGCTTTGTGACATGAAATAATTATGGAAGTATTTCTCGTGGAATGATTGCGTATAAAGGATGTGTCTGTCACTTGAGTGGTCGAGTTGGGATCAGATATGGTTATTCCGGCATTCTAGGGATTTAAGGACGGGGAGTTCTCAAAGGTAGATTGTTCCTTTATTGCGGACTGTGAAGGTATAGCCAAAGTTAGACAACTAATAGTATGTATTATGGTAAGGTTATTGTAGACTTTGGGGGGTTATTTATCTAATTGTGGATGACCGGAGTTGATTTGGGGGCCCATTGGTAGGCCAATGGTATTCTACATTAGGTAGGATTTGCTGACTTAGAACTGTTATTGTTGAGGGGTGTGTCATTCAGTTGGAGTTGATCTTGTTCGTGTTTCAATATGTTCTATGTGTTACCCTTCTATGCTACAATGCGTTTCGATCGGTTGGTTGTTTGCATACTAGATGCGTTTCTTTTCGAGCCTCGCGGCGAAATTTGAGCGAGATGGTTATTGGGGTGTTCCGGGCTATGGTATATTGTGCTATCCGCATATCCATGATTATGGTCATGCACTTCGTGTACTTGATGTCGAAGTGTGTGTAGTTATCGATTTTGAGCATTGTGTCTTGAGGTATTTCCTATGGACCGGTGTTTGGATGGGTCACGCATTGCAGCGGGGTTATGTTGGGATATGATCCTTTGTGAGAGATTCGCGTGTCTTGGTTCATATCATTGTGTTTGTGGTGGTACTTGTTGAACTTGCGGGATGGTTTTGTCATTTGAGTCATTTTCCATGTTTGAGTACATTTGAATTGTTAGTTATTTGTGCGCGGATTGCACAGTTTGTGGTTTTAGGTTGTATTGGTGTGGCATGTCAGTAGAATAGCTGTGTTGGATGAGATGATGTCATTGGACCTACAATGGGTGCTATCAGATTTGATTACGGTATGTTGGAAGAATAATATCAGAAGTCAGCTAAGAATTTGGCTTTGGTTATTGTCGGGCAAGAGAAAGCTCCATGATTTGTTGGATCTGATGAGTGGTTATGAGTTTTTGCGTGTTTTATCATCATCGACAGTGTACGAATGTTCTGAACGAGATTTTATTTGATATAATGTTTAGTACTGGTACCAGATTTGTTTTTGAGCAGCTACTGTGGTTGGAAATTATTGCTATGAGTGTGCGAGTTGTGTGGTATATCATGTGACTACATCTTGGGTTATGGGTATGGCTTGATACAACTTGTTCATACTTATACAGTGTGTAGATGTGAGAATCAAGTCTTATAATGGATTCCGAATATTGGGGATTTGATTCTAAGGTTTATGGGCTAAGGTTGAAGAGAAGTGTCACGCCCCAAACTCGGGGAGCACGACCAGCGCTCAACCGAGTGAACCCGGCCGAGCAAGCCTATTAGATTTTCTTCTACCCAAATTCATCCATGAATAAAGAGAAAATATATCTCATTAATTAAAACTGAGGGGATTTCATTAACAACCCCAATTTCATTCCATTAACAGTTTCGTTCATAATTTTCAAAATTTTACAAATTTATAGATATAATGAAAAACATGTTCGCCAAATAGCAACATTTATAATTAAATTTCCAACATCATACACTACCCACAACCTGTCTACGGAGCCTCTAAATATGACAGAAGAATATTATGAAAATGCCGGCAACAAGGTCCCGGTTATACCTCAAGACGCAAAGTATAACATCAAGTGACATCGAGCCCGGAATAGAGTAGGGTTCAACAAAACTTGCTTAATAGGGAGTAACTGCTAACGAGGACCAAAGTTGCACTGCTGATGAATCACTTGCATCCATTGAAGATGCAGCGCCCCCGGCAAAAGGGACGTTAGTACATATGGAATAATACTAGTATATAAAGCTAACTGTCCTCTTTCAAAATAGAATACCAATGTAAGAAAGGGAAATCCATAGAAAAAATAAGTCACAATCAATGATATTCAAATGCCAAGTTAAAATATAATAATTGGAAAAATATGAAGATAACACTGTGAAGTAATAATCAAATTATGATGATAATATTATTTTTGGTTGGGAGATCTTTAGCACCGATATATCACTGTTCACAATACCAATGTTCACAATACCATTGTTTACACTACCAATGTTCACAATACCAGTGTTCACAATATCGATGTTCACAATATCAATGTTCACAATATCGATGTTCACAATACCAATGTTCACAATATCGATGTTGACAATACCAATGCCACCGTAATTTTAGCACGGAGTCCGATCACGACCCGACCGGCTAGGCTATCTCATTAGAGACATCAACCACAATAACTATCAATACCAATACAACCGCAATTTTAGCACGGAGTTCGATCACGACCCGACCGGCTAGGCTATCTCATTAGAGACATCAACCACAATAACTATCAATACTAATACCACCACAATTTTAGCACGGAGTCCGATCACCTAGGCTATCTCCTTAGAGACATAAACCATAATTACTATAAATACCAATACCACCGTAGTTTTAGCACGGAGTCCGATCACGACCCGATCAGCTAGGCCATCTTATTTGAAGACATCAACCAAAGTCACAATTTCAATTACAATTTCCAGCACAATCACCACCATGTGTGTGACATGGTGTCCGATCACGACCCGATCGGCTAGGCTGTCTTATTCGAGACATCAATCCTTTTATATCAATCAATCTTATCTAATTAAGAGGAATAATTTTATAACATCAATCTCATCCCAAATAAGGGGAATAATTCTCAAAAATAACATAAGTGCAAATGTATTTACCTCATCATCTTCCACATTGTATAAATCTCCACTAGTATTTTTAACCAATAACAACAACAATATTTCCTTGGCTCTTTTGGCCATTCCCAAGATTCTTTATTCAAGGCACGGTGTCCATATTTGTTATTCCACACTTTCATTTCTTTCCTCTCATATATCATCATCATAAATATCAACATACATATAATATTCCGGAAATCACAACTTTAGGTTCATTAGAAATGAACAATTTAAGCAACATAGATTTCTTTTCGAGAAATAGAATAAAATAATTGGCAATCGATGTGCAAGTTAAAATCATCAGCAAATAACACACCATTTATTCTTGACACATTTTTCCCCACAAAGGGTAATACACAATTTTCACTCACGAATAAGTAAGAACGCAAAACACATTAAAAATACTCAAATTTCATAACGTCTGTTAAAATAGCCACATATGAGCATGACCTGAGTTTATAGGCTTTTAGGCAATTCTATTTTCGAAGTCAATTCGAAATAGTTGAATCAAGGCTCATTTCATAACCTTTCTCACATCATTTCATTTCATTAGCTCCATTGGCTATAAGTATAACTTTCACCTATATAAATCATCACATTTCATACTTCTTTCACATCTTTATAGGTTATCAACAGTAAGACATTTCCAATCAAGGCTTTAGGTACACATATGACCAATTTAGAATCTTAAGCATATTGAGTTTTCTCACACAATTTGGAATCATAATCGTCATTTGAGACACAACTCAAAGACATATCATTTTAATACACATATCATTCATGAACACATTCCCAAAGGATAACATAATGTGTTAGGAACATTCGAAACACGTTTTGAATACTTAATTCTAGACACTTTGCTTATTCGGGACAATCAAATTTATTGGGAACATCTCAGAACATAGAATACGGAACTTGAGACAACCATACATGAAACTTATGAGACCACCATTGAATTCAATTCTAAGAGATTAGTTTAGCCAACATACCTTGCTTTGAGCTTTCCTTAAATTACTACAACGTTCCGAAAATTCAAGCAATCCCAATCTATTTTGAGACATAACAAAATTGAACCATTATTAGGAAGATATTAATGATCTCAGCGCATTTGAGTATTTTATCAAACACTAGGTGTGCAAATGTAACTACAAGGTTCTTCTTCAAGATTTCCTTCACTCCACATCCCAATCTTTACTTATTTGAGCTCAACAATCTTCCCACAAACCTTATTAGTACAAGCATGTATAAATAATACTCTTATACCCAAGAATCATACTCCAATTCAACCATCTTTTACCCAGATTCGAAATTGAAAACTAGGGTATGGAACCTTACCTCTTAGTTAAAGATCTTGTGAAATCTTCAAACCATGAGCAAGCATTGATGAACAAAATAGCTAGGTCTTCTCTTTCTCTCTCTAAGATAGCTCTCTCCTCTCTCTACAAAATCACATGTTACCTTCTAAAATGACCCCCTAAGGCCTTATATCAAAATTGGATTGGATATAAAAATTTCCAAAAATGACTCCCAAAGTCAATTATATGGCGCAATTATGCTATAGCATAATCGTTTTGTGGGCAGCATAATTGCAGCATAATCGACAATTATGTGACAACATAATAATAATGCGACAGCATAATCGACAATTATGCGACATCATAATATTTTGTGATTCAACATTTTGTAAATAAGAGAATTTGTGATAGAATGGATTCACGAATAATGCATCTCGTTCAAAGAGTAGGTATATGCAACATTTTGTCATTCAACATTTTGGTTAAGACCATATTTATGTAGGCCCTTTCAATATGGATGTACATATACAACAAGGAAAATAATGTGGTGTTCATAATGATGTACTAAGGAGTGACTTAATTGATGACTTTAGATTGACAGGGCAGTACCTTAATTAATGCCCCTCTACTCCAAAATCATAACTTATTTCAAGAGTCATTCAACACGTCCCCAAGTGACGTTTCTTGCAAATCAAACATTCAGACTTATTGGTACAAACAACCCTCTTTCGTTTCTTAGGTGCTCTTGCCACATGATTCGGTGGCACGATAACATTAATAGGGACAAGTACACTTCCCTTAGCAACTGGTTCTCCCATTCCCTCCTCACTCAATCGAACCCGTAGGTTACTCATATGGAAAATGAGGCATGATGGGGAAAATAACTTCCTATCTTGAGCTCTATCGCATGATCAGGAGTATCAAAGAAGTGTGAAATTCTTAAATGTCCAAGTAGCCTCATCATTATTGATGTAGTCAACAACACACCGATAAGAAGGACTCTACTAGACATGGCTCCGAGACATCCTAGGACACTTTAAGACCTTAGGCTCTGATACCATGTTTGTCACGCCCCAAACTCGGGGAGCTCGACCAGCGCTCAACCGAGTGAACCCGGCCGAGCAAGCCTGTTAAATTTTATTCGACCCAAACTCATCCATGAATAAAGAGAAAATATATCTCATTAATTAAAACTGAGGGGATTTCATTAACAACCCCAATTTCATTCCATTAACAGCTTCGTTCATAATTTCTAAATTTTTACAAGTTTATAGATATAATGAAAAACATGTTCGCCAAATAGCAACATTTCTAATTCAATTCCCAACATCATACACCACCCACAACCTGTCTACGGAGCCTCTAAATATGACAGAAGAATATTATGGAAGTGCCGGCAACAAGGCCCCGGCTATACCTCAAGATGCAAAGTATAACATCAAGTAACATCGGGCCCGAAATAGAGTAGGGCTTACAAAAATGTGCTGAATAGGGAGTAACTGCTAACGAGGACCAAAGCTGCACTGCTGATGAATCTCCTGCATCCATTGAAGATGCAGCGCCCCCGGCAAAAGGGACGTTAGTACATATGGAATAGTACTAGTATGTAAAGCTAACTGTCCTCTTTCAAAATAGAATACCAATGTAAGAAAGGGAAATCCATAGAAACAACAAGTCACAATCAATGATATTCAAATGCCTAGTTAAAATGTAAAAAGGGGAAAAACATGGAAACAACAATCAACAATCAATGATATTCAAACGCCAAGTTAAAACATAATAATTTCCAAAATATGAAGATAATATTATTTTTGGTAACCACTGTTCGCAATACCAATGTTCACAATACCAATGTTCATAATACCAATATTCACAATACCAATACCACCGTACCTTTAGCACGGTGTCCGATCATTACCCGATCGGCTAGGCCGTCTCATCCGAGACATCAACCATAATCACAATTTCAATTAAAATTTCCAGCAAAATCACCACCATGTGTGCGACATGGTATTCCATCACGACCCGATCAGCTAAGACATCTCACCACAATTCTGTGTGGATCAACATCATCCTTTTCTATCAATCATCAATTCCCAATAAAGGGGAATATTTTTATCACATCAATTTCATCCCAAATGAGGGGAATAATTGTAATCCACTCCTACACCGACACGTATAGTTACTATCAATACCAATACCACTGTAATTTTAGCACGGAGTCCGATCACGACCCGATCGGCTAGGCCATCTTATTTGAAGACATCAACCAAAGTCACAATTTCAATTACAATTTCCAGCACAATCACCACCATGTGTGCGGCATGGTATCCGATCACGACCCGATCGGCTAGGCTATCTTATTCGAGACATCAACCATTTTATATCAATAAATCTTAGCTAGTTAAGTGGACTAATTTTATCACATCAATCTCATCCCAAATAAGGAGAATAATTAACAAAAATAAAATAGGTACAAATGTATTTACCTCATCATCTTCCACATTGTATAAATCTCCACTAGTATGTTCAACCAATAACAACAACAACATTTTCTTGGCTCTTTTGGCCATTCACAAGATTCTTTATTCAAGGCACGGTGGCCATATTTGTTATTCAACACTTTCATTTCTTCCCTCTCATGTATCATCATCATAAATATCAACATACATATAATATTCTGGAAATCACAACTTTAAGTTCATTAGAAATGAACAATTTAAGCAACATAGATTTCTTTCCGAGAAATAGAGTAAAATGATTAGCAATTGATGCGCAAGTTAAAATCATCAGCAAATAACACACAATTTATTCTTAACACATTTTTTCCCATAAAAGGGCAATACACAATTTTCACTCACGAATATGTAAGAACGTAAAACATATTGAAAATACTCATAATTCATAACGTCTGTTCAAACTGCCACATATGAGCATGACCTGAGTTTATAGGCTTTTAGGCAATTCTATTTTCGAAGTCAATTCCGAATAGTTGAATCAAGGCTCATTTCATAACCTTTCTCACATCATTTCATTTCATTGGCTCCATTGGCTACAAGTATAACTTTCACTTATATCAATCATTGCATTTCATACTTCTTTCACATCTTTATAGGTTATCAACAGCAAGACATTTCCAATCAAGGCTTTAGGTATACATATGAGCAATTTAGAGTCTTAAGCATATTGAGTTTTCTCACACAATTTGGAATCATATCCTTCATTTGAGACACAACTCAAAGACATAGCATTTTAATACACATATCATTCTTGAACACATTCCCAAAGGATAACATAATATGTTAGAAACATTCGAAACACGTTTTGAATACTTAATTCTAGATACTTTGCTTATTCGGGACAATCGAATTTATTGGGAACAACTCGGAACATAGAATACGGAACTTGAGACAACCATACATGAAACTTATGAGACCATCATTGAATTCAATTCTAAGAGAGTAGTTTAGTCAACATACCTTGCTTTGAGCTTTCCTTAAATTACTACAACGTTCCAAAAATTCTAGCAATCCCAATCTATTTTGAGACATTACAAAATTGAACCATTATTAGGAAGATATTCATGATCTTAGCGCATTTGAGCATTTTATCGAACACTAGGTGTGCAAATCTAACTACAAGATTCTTCTACAAGATTTCCTTCACTCCACAACCCAATCTTTACTTATTTGAGCTTAACAATCTTCCCACAAACCTTATTAGTACAAGCATGAATAAATAATACTCTTATACCCAAGAATCATACTCCAATTCAACCATATTTTACCCAAATTCAAAATTAAAAACTAGGATATGGAACCTTACCTCTTAGATGAAGATTTGTGAAATCTTCAAGCCTTGAGCAAGAATTGATGAACAAAATAGCTAGGTCTTCTCTTTCTCTCTCTAAGATAGCTCTCTCCTCTCTCTACAAAATCACATTTTACCTTCTAAAATGACCCCCTAAGGTGTTATATCAAAATTGGATCGGATATGAAAAGTTTCAAAAATGACCCCCGAAGTCAATTATGTGGCGCAATTATGCTATAGCATAATAATTTTGTGGGCAGCAGAATTGCAACATAATCAATTATGCGACAGCAAAATAATTTTTTTTAAAAATTTTCCCGTCTCTGCTCCACTTTGCGATGCGTATGCAGTATGCGGAATCGTTTTGCGGTCGCGAAATTGATCACAGATCCAGCCTTTGGTAATTTGGTCATAACTTCTTGTAAGAGTGTCCAAATGACGAACGGTTTGAAGCGTTGGAAACTAGACACATAGACCTTTCGTTTGATAGGTAATACACCATATAAATCTTCATATGTATAGAGGTATGCTCGTTTGAAGTTAGGTTTTGTGCGAACTTACTTAAAACTTTATCCCATCATAAAATTTTCAACTTGACTTAGCCTTGGGGCTCTTCTTAGACAATAAACCATTATTAATGCACCTCATACATAATTTATCATGATCAATTGATATAATTCTTATAATAGCCCTTGTCTGCATACAAAATAATATAATTAGTGCATATAACTTTCTTAATAGCGCTTTAATATTTCAAAATTTTCTGGGGTGTTACATTCTCCCCCACTTAAGAACATTCGTCCTCGAATGTTTTACAAGTCCCTTATAAGAATAGAGTTATCATCATTTTACCTCCAACCGTTATACATAGGCACTTATGACTACCTCGGTCTTATACATTCTTTCCAAAATTTCAACTTACTTATGGACATTAAGATTTGGCTATCTTTACAAATTCTTAAAAATTTTGACAGATTTTCCCCTGTAACTGGGCCTATCCACCTGGCAGAGAATCCTAGAAATCAATCCTAACAATATATCCATTACTCAACTACGCATCACAATATACATTAACAACACCGATCTCAACATAAGGGCATTACATTAACAAAAGTGGTATCTTGACATGAAATGTACACATTTAAATCATAACACATAGAAGTACCTTTCAAATCACAATCATTTGACTATACACTTAAGTGGGAACATTTTATTTCCTTAACACTTTCGGCCCTCAAGGTGGCCTCCTCAACTTACATTCTTCGTCATAACACATTAACGGAAGCAATATCAACTCCCAGACTTTTCTAACAAGGATAGCATATAGTTGCTCCTCATAATCCAATTATCCATTAACTTCCCCTTCTTAAACATAGACACATGAAACACCTGGTACACAGAGAACAATAATAGGGAAACATCATACTCGTAGTTTGGCCTATTTCCTTTCAAGATTTCATAAGGCCAAATGTGACTACATATACTTTACCTTCCTTAACAATTCACACAATATATTCATAGACAAATCTTTAGAATAACCCGTTCACTTTCTTCCATTCCAAATGTCTATGCCGAACACCCAAACTAAAACTTTGGCGACCTCCAACAATTAGTCTAAGATGTGTTAGCTTGAATATGACCATAAAACTTTCTATCCAATATATTTGATCACGGGATGATGCTTCTTCTTTGACATGTTTGAACCTTCAACCCCCATAGGTTAAAAATAGGAACAACGAGGTTCGAGATTGGGATGGAATTATTCAAGAATCCATCAATGTGCCGAGCACGGCATTTCAGGAGGTTATATCCTAAGAGACATGAAGGTTACTACCAATAGTGCTGACATGGTTAATCATTGTGATGACATCATTGATTCAACACATGATGTATAGAGTTGCCTAGTAGGCATTGATAATGTAGGGATTATGTTCATGATTCTGAGATTTAAAAGAAATGAGTCATGTAAAGGACAACAACAATTATTTCATTTCATACGTGCCTTGTTCGGCAATAGTAGGCCTCAAAGGGAGATAGTCATGTATGTGACACTAGTCGTCTCTTGGAATGTAGGAAAAATCAGTTTAACTTGAAATGAGAATATTCTAACACTCTGAATGTGATATGGGTTTCAAGATAAATGAAGTTGCATTACGCTCTTAACAGTATTTCACACAAGAAATCTATGCCACAAACCCATGAGGTTGAAAAAGAAATTGAACACTTGTGAGGTTATTATCATTCTCACAGCTTAACCTTTCCTGATAGTTGATCCTATATGAGAGGACTAGAGATACGGAAAACTTGTCTTTCAAATCAATATGCTCATCATAAGTTGTTTAACTTTCAACCACACACAAGTGAAATCATGTAGCTAGGACATCTTAATGTTAGGATGAAACCATGTATTGGTTAGAGAGAATGAACACTTTGTTGTGAGCTAGACATGTTTTTGCCATAACAACTCTCAAGCTGCAATACTAGGCCACTTCATAGGCAACTACAATACTAGTAACAATGTGAGTCACTCACTGAGGCATGACCTAGGTGGACATGAAAGTCATACTGAGATGAGCGAACAAAAAGATCTTCTTGTGACAAATTCACGAAAACCTCAAATTGCCAAGAAACTTTATCTATAAGTGACCCCTTTCAATTGACAGGTACACATATGATAGGTGCTAAGATATGCTCTCATGTTACTAGACAGTGAAAAGGATTCATGATATTATTCATAAAGGAGTAAAGTGATTGTTCCAACCATAGGAGTCACATACACCGGAGAGAATAACAGTGGCTCAAGAAAGATCTCAACACTAGGCTGCTTTACATTAGGTTTGATATCGCATAGTAAATATTATGGTGGTGTGTGCATAGGCAAAAGTGAGCAGATGTTATTCATTCGATTCAAAAGGTTTTGTAAGAAATTCATCGGATATAGTCCCTTGTTGAGAATTTAGGGAAGCAAATGATATGTATTAATCCTAGAGTTGTAACTTAATTCAAGGACATAATTATATAGCTCAATTCCACAATAGGTTGTAAATAAGAGAATTTGTGATAGAATGGATTCACGAATAATGCGGCTTGTTCAAAGTACTACATGCAACATTTTGTGATTCAACATTTTGGTTAAGACCATATTTATGTAGGCCCTTTCAATATGGATGTACATATACAACAAGGAAAATAATGTGGTGTTCATAATGATGTACTAAGGAGTGACTTACTTGATGACTTTAGATTGACAGGGCAGTACCTTAATTGATGCCCCTCTACTCCACAATCATAACTTATTTCAAGAGTCATTCAACACGTCCCCAAGTGACGTTTCTTGCAAATCAAACATTCAGACTTATTGGTACAAACAACCCTCTTTCGTTTCTTAGGTGCTCTTGCCACATGATCCGGTGGCACGATAACATTAATAGGGACAAGTACACTTCCCTTAGAAACTGGTTCTCTCACTCCCTCCTCACTGAATCGAACCCGTAGGTTACTCATATAGAAAATGAGGCATGATGAGGAAAATAGCTTCCTATCTTGAGCTCTATCGCATGATCAGGAGTATCAAAGAAGTGTGAAATTCCTAAATGTCCAAATAGCCACCTCATTATTGATGTGGTCGATAACACACCGATAAGAAGGACTCTACTAGACACGGCTCCGAGACATCCTAGGACACTTTAAAACCTTAGGCTCTGATACCGAGCTTGTCACGCCCAAAACTCAGGGAGCACGACCGATGCTCAACCGAGTGAACCCGGCCAAGCAAGCCTGTTAGATTTTCTTCTACCGAAACTCATCCATGAATAAAGAGAAAATATATCTCATTAATTAAAACTGAGGGGATTTCATTAACAACCCCAATTTCATTCCATTAACAGCTTCATTCATAATTTTCAAATTTTTACAAATTTATAGATATAATGAAAAATATGTTCGCCAAATAGAAACATTTCTAATTCAATTACTGACATCATACACCACCCACAACCTGTCTACGGAGCCTCTAAATATGACAGAAGAATATTATGGAAGTGCCGGCAGCAAGGCCCCGACTGTACCTCAAGACGCAAAGTATAACATCAAGTGGCATCGGGCCCGGAATGGAGTAGGGATCACCAAAACCTGCTAAATAGGGAGTAATTGCTAACGAGGACCAAAGTTGCACCGCTGATGAATCACCTGCATCCATTGAAGATGCAGCGCCCCCGGCAAAAGAGACGTTAGTACTTATAGAATAGTACCGGTATGTAAAGCTAACTGTCTTCTTTCAAAATAGAATACCAATGTAAGAAAGGGAAATTCATAGAAACAACAACTCACAATCAATGATATTCAAATGCCAAGGTAAAATATAATAATTGGCAAAATATGAAGATAACACTGTGAAGTAATAATTAAATTATGATGATAATATTATTTTTGGTTGGGAGATCTTTAGCACCGATATACCACTATTCACAATATCATTGTTCACAATCAAATTTATTGGGAACAACTCGAAACATAGAATACGCAACTCGAGACAACCATACTTGAAACTTATGAGAACATCATTGAATTCAATTCTAAGAGAGTAGATTAGCCAACATACCTTGCTTTGAGCTTTCCTTAAATTACTACAATGTTCCAAAAATTCTAGCAATCCCAATCTATTTTGAGACATAACAAAATTGAACCATTATTAGGAAGATATTCATGATCTCAGCTCATTTGAGCATTTTATCAAATACTAGGTGTGCAAATCTAAATACAAGGTTCTTCTACAAGATTTTCTTCACTCCACAACCCAATCTTTACTTATTTGAGCTCAACAATCTTCCCACAAACCTTATTAGTACAAGCATGTATAAATAATACTCTTATAACCAAGAATCATACTCCAATTCAACCATCTTTTACCCAAATTCGAAATTGAAAACTAGGTTATGAAACCTTACCTCTTAGATGAAGATCTTGTGAAATCTTCAAGCCTTGAGCACGAATTGATGAACAAAATAGCTAGGTCTTCTCTTTCTCTCTCTAAGATAGCTCTCTCCTCTCTCTACAAAATCACATTTTACCTTCTAAAATGACCCCCTAAGGCCTTATATCAAAATTAGATCGTATATGAAAATTTCCAAAAAAGACCCCTGAAGTCAATTATGTGGCGCAATTATGCTATAGCATAATCGTTTTGTGGGCAGCAGAATTGCAGCATAATCAATTATGCCACAGCATAATCGACAATTATGCGACAGCATAATCAACAATTATGCAACAATTATGCAACAACATAATGATTATGCGACAGCATAATATTTTTTAAAAAAAATTTCCCATCTCTGCTCCACTTTGCGATGCGTATGCGGTCCGCGGAACCGTTTTGTGGTCGCGAAATTGATCACAAATCTAGCCTTTGGTAATTTGATCATAACTTCTTGTAGGAGTATCCAAATGACGAACGGTTTGAAGCATTGGAAATTAGACACATAGACCTTTTGTTTGATAGGTAATAAACCATATAACTCTTCATATGAAGAGAGGTATGCTCATATGAAGTTAGGTCTTGTGTAAACTCACTTGAAACTTTATCTCATCATAAAACTTTCAACTTGACTTAGCCTTGGGGCTCTTCTTAGACCATAAAAAATTCTTAATGCACCTCATACATAATTTATCATGATCAATTGATATAATTCTTGTAATAGCCCTTGTCTGCACACAAAATAGTATAAGTAGTGCTCATCAACTTTCTTAATAGCGCTTAAATACTTCAAAATTTTCTAGGGTGTTACAAGAAGATCTTCAGTTAGGTTGTGTTGTCGGACTTATATAGATTGGGGTGACGTGGGTTCACTCCCAGGTATATGCATAGTAAGTTTATACAGTGAACTGATGGCTTTCGAATGACTCTTGGCAAGTTGACGAACGTATGTTTAAGTGGGGGAGAATAAAATGACCTAACCGGGCATTTGTATTATGTTCAACTGTTTGAAGTCTTGAGTAGCTTCATATGATGTATTATGACTTGTTTGAATTGCCGGTTTTGGTTTTCAGGTATTTCAGGATTGATTTGGAAGAATGATTCTCAACTAGGAAGCTTTAAGTTGGAAGAGTTGATCAAGTTTGACTTTTGAGTATTTGACCTTGGATCGGAGTTTTGATGGTTCCGTTAGGTCAGGATGGTAATTTTGGACTTAGGCGTATGCCCGGATTTGCATTTGGATATTTCTAGAAGGTTTCAGCACTATTTGGCAAAAGTTGGCAATTTGAAGGTTTGGAATGTTCATAAGTTTGATCGAGAGTTGACCTTGAGTATATGGGCTTTGAATTGTGGTTTCGGAAATTAGAATAGCTATGTTATGTCATTTGGAACTTATGTGCAAAATTTGAGGTCATTCCGAGTTGATTTGATATGGTTCGGAATGAGTTTTGGAAGTTGAAAGTTCAAAAGTTCATTAAGTTCGATTTGAGGTGCGACTCGTGATTTTGATATTGTTATGTATAGTTTGAGGCCTCGAGTAGGTCTGTGTTATGTTTTGAGACTTGTTGGTATCTTAAGATAGGGTCCCGAGGGGCTCGGGTGTGTTTCAGAGGTGGTTCAGATTATTTAGGATCATGCTTGTTGTTGCTGGTCTTAGCTGGTTCTGGTGTTGCACCTGCGGTTAGTATTGCGCAGGTGCGATGGTCACAGAAGCGGATTTTATGGACGCACCTACGAGGAGGCTGGAGTTGGGATGTCTATGTAGTTGCAGGTTTTTGTGCATAACTGCGGAGCCGCAGAAGCGGCACTATTGGTGCAGAATCGCATTTCGGACGAGATCATGCATGTCCGCAGATGTGGAAAGTTTGAGCAGGTGCGAGAAATACAGATGTGTATATGGAGCGCACTTGCGGATTCGTGGATACGCATTTGGCCGCAGGAGCAGAAAGGCTGGATTTGAGTGGACTTCACATCTGCGATGAAGTCACCACAAATGCGGTGTCGCAGAAATGACCTTTGTTCTACAGAAGCGGGAACCCCCGGCAGAAGCTAATATTCGAGGTTTTGGTTCATTTTCTCACAATTTGAGATTTGGAGCTCAGATTTGGGCAATTGTTTGAGGCAATTTTCACCACATTAATTGGGGCAAGTATTTTCTACTTGGTTTTGATTATATTCCGTGATTCTATCTTCGTTTTTTGGCATTTGATTGATGATTTCAAAGGAAAAATTGGTGAGTTTTGTCTAAACTTTCCTAAAGTGAATATTTGAGTTTTGAACATCGATTCGGAGTCAGAATCGAGTGAAATTAGTATTGTTGGACTCGTATTTAAATGAGTTGTCGGATTTTGTGCGTTTTGTCGGGTTCCGAGGTGCGGGCCCGGGGTTTGACTTTTTGGTTGACTTTGAGTAAATGTATAAAGATTCGACCTTTATCATTTGGAATTGTTTCCTTAGGAATTATTTGATATTTTTGAGTTGCTTTGGGCTAGTTTTGAGCCGTTCGAAGGTTGATACGCGCGGGATGAATTTTCTAGAGTATTGTTTGGCTTGCTAGGTAGTGAATTTGGCTTGTTCGAGGTAAGTAACATATCTAAACTTAGATTTGAGGGTATTTAACCCTAGGAACTATGTTATAAGAGATGTATTGGGGTGACGCACATGCTAGGTGACGAGCGTGTGGGCGTGCACCAGGGTAATCATGATTCAAGTTGACTATTAGATTATGACAGGACTTGTTTTGCTGTTATATCTTGTTCTATCTGTGTAATTCCTACTTGTTAGAGTAATTGAGCTGTGATTCATGTTAGAAATCATGTATAGGCTATGTGCTTATTCGGTTGAGACTTAATGAGGATATTTTTGTTGCTTTGAGTTATCTGCTCTAACTATATTTATATACTCAGTCATGATTCTTCATTTACATATCATATCTCAATCTCTGTTCATCATTCACTATCACATCACATGTTAGCATTGTTTGGGCTGAGTGGTGCGAGATTGTGAGCCCTTGAGACTTGAGAGATTGATGACTAAGGCGGGCCTGAGTGCCTTACTATTATTATTATTGTGGATCGGGCTGCACACTGCAGCAGGCCTTATTGGCTTATTTATTATTGTGGATCGGGCTGCACGCCACAGCAGGCCTTATAGGCTTTTGATTAGCGCTTGGGCAGGATTCGCCCCTCCAGAGTCTGACATACCAGCAGTGAACGCATGTACAGTGATATATATATATACACACACATGCTATGGCGAGTGTTTTATGAGCCAGGCACCCGTACAATGCTGAGTGGTTGTGTGTGTGTGATGAAGTGGGCATTTGAGACAGTCAACTTGAGTATGGTGAGGGTGAGTGTACCTGAGAATATCATCATGAAATCATTCATTTGACATGCATACTTGACATGTAAGTATAGAAACGCATTTTTCCTCATGCTAGACGGTACTGTGACATTCATAATTTGACATGTAGGCATAGAGATGTATATTCCCCATGCTAGATGGTATTGTGACATTCATGATTTGACATGTAAGCATAGAGATGTATATTCCTCATGCTAGACGGTATGTGGTTATAGATGACTTGACATGTATATTAACATGTAGGCAGTGAGACTGTCACGACCCAAACCGATGGGCCGCGACGGGCACCCCGTACCTTACTCAACCTCAACTCTTATCTGAATATTTCTCAAGGGTCACGATGTCGTATCTACGAAACTGAATTCCCATGTTGGGGTCCACTATGTTTATCTTGCATGATTTGTTGATTTGCATGTAACCTCTTGTCTAGCCATAACTAAACTCTTCCTGAATCAACTACAACTGCTCGTTGGTCCATTTTCATATCTGTATTCCGCGTAATCCCTCTTGGGTTATTCTTTTTGTCTTAACTTACGTCTCGCATTGGCTCCTTATTTATCAATAATATATCGGGTAGGAACCCTTACTTCCTTTCCTTGACATCGCGTTTGCATAATATTCTGGAATCGTAGAATATCTGTAGGATTTAAATCAGTGCAATCTCATCCCTTTTCTCATTTTTATCGCATTCTTCCTTTACCATTCTATAGTTACTAGAACCGCTTATTTCTGATATAATACCACATCACTCCATATTCCCCCCTTTAGGGGAACACTAAGATTTAGTGCTACGATGATCTACGTATAGATGTTTTACCTTTTCATCTTTGGCGTCTTTTCACATCATCGATGACCCTTACTCGCCTTGCGGTAACCCTGCTGTACCAAGGATAACAAATTTCCTTACTCGCGAGGGTGACGCTTAGTATAACGGGCACACATAGTCCCTTAAGCTTAACTTTGCTCCCATTGCTTGCCTTAGGGAAGCGTCTTCCTGAATGACCTTTAAGGGTTATTCTTCTGTCGTCCATTCTCTTATCGCCGGAACGCAATCTGAAATTCTCATGATGCCGACTATTATCAAATCAGTCAGTCCCCAATTCATATTTAGTTTATTTTGTCCACCATCCCATATTGATTTCTATTACTCTGGGGTCTAACTTTTCCTTCTGGTAATCATGTTAGAGTCACGAACTTACTTCTTGAAATGAGAATATGACTTTATGGCCTATACTCTTTTGTTGTCTCAAGGCATGTCACCTCTCGTCTTTTCCTTCACTTGACTATAGACTCTGTAATACTGTCATCTTTTTGATCTACCATTGTCATCCATGTATCACATCTTACTCATAATGCTTCCTTAACTCTCTTCTTATTTCCCTGCTACCATTTTTGTCTATCACTTTATTCCGAAAACTTCAACAAGACATTTTTTTGCTTTTAGCTCCCTTGCTCCATCCACTGGCTCCTCGGGTTGCCTAACATTATCTCTATACTAGGGACGGGAGTCACACTAAGATAATATTTATTCCTTCCAGGCTTCTAGTGCCTATCTTTGTAGTACTCATATCTAGTTGTACTATTTTAGAGTGCACCATCCGGGCGTCTCATAAGGAGATCTATTAGCACATTTGCATTATCCTTCGGGAATGTCAACTAACACAAACAATCCATCCACCATTTTGGGTTACCCTAACCCCAGCTAGATCCTGATACCCTGCCTTCTCTTATACTACTTCTGTTAGACCCCATAGGGCATAAATAAGATGGGTGTGGCCGATTGTACATACCTCTACTATTGTTGAAGGTAACTCAAAATACTTATATCTCCCTTCCTGAATGGTAAATAATGATAATCTTCACTAGCTGGGGTACCTCGTACCCTTTTTCATCTTGCTTCTTTTACTTGTTGAAGCTTGCATCTACCTTCTGAATTTCTCGTTATTTTTTACCATGTGGGTGGATAGATATTCATGCCTTAGGGCTCCTTTTCCAGAAGCTCACACGTCTTAGTAGACAAATGATCTGCTGGAGACCTTACATTTACTCATCATAAACATGATGCAAAATCGAGTTCCTCTGACTCAACTCTTCCACAATCGTATCCAATCCCTTACCAACTGTCTTTCTAGATATAGGCATCGTCGTATTATGAATAAGATAGAGTTTAGGAAATTGAGTGACAATCCTAAATGCCCTGTAGCCTCCTTCTTATAAGTGTGGTGCACAACACACCCATAAACAAGACTCTACTAGACACGGCTTGTAGACTCCCTAGGACAGAACTGCTCTGATACCACTTTTGTCACGACCCAAACCGATGGGCCGCGACGGGCACCCGATACCTTACTCAATCGAGTACCGACATAATGTATATTTCATATTATACTATCATATATAACTGAGCCGGAGAGGCTGCCGTGAGATAAGTAGAATAAAACATGTAATACCAACTTATACATAAGACATACAAGCCTATAAGACCAAAATAATCACTCGTACACTAAACATAGGTTGACAAGGCCGTACAATCTTTTACATACATGACATCTGTCTACAAGCCTCTAAGAATACATAATTGTCATAAAGGTCGGGACAGAGCCCTGCCATACTAAACAATACATGTCTAAATCATACTGACCAAACAAGCAACTCCGGAGCAAATGGAGCGCACCAACACCTTCCGCTGAGCTGATAGCCTACTTGGAGGACTCTCGACCTGTCTATCGGGACCTGCGGGCATGAAATGCAGCGTCCCTAGGCAAAAGGGACGTCAGTACAATTAATGTACTGAGTATGTAAGGAATGAAAATCAGTAAATAATAGACATGAGAGAAACATGGAGTAAAAGACTCAACATGTAAGTCTGAATAACTCTGTGAATCATTAATATTATAATGTCATGCATATGCGTATAAATTTCATACTATGCATAGGTATATACGTTCATAACATCATCAAGCCTCTGAGGGCATCCCATTATATCATCTCGGCTACTGTGGGCAAATCATCAACGTATACCAGCTGATCAGGTGGTGGTGCGTATATAATGCCATAACCTTTTTCCATATCCCATATACATATAATATACGTGTATATAACGCCATCTGGTCATGGGTCAATGTACATGTATAAATGCATGAAATGCATAGGTAATATGTTAATAAGATTTCTCGGAATGTCATAAAATCAATATGCCTTTCGGATAAACTTTATCAAATACGTATTTTTCTGAGACCCATGAACAAAAGATATAATAATAATTCACATGGGGAATCAAGAATATAGACACCCCTATTACTTCTATGAATAGAGTCATTTATAAAAATTATGCGTTTACTCGTTTCGTTTGTATCGTATGGATCATGCCAAAAAGAAAGAAGGGATAGCCTTAACATACCTGGACCGATTCTCTTGATAAATCTTCTAACACACGTCTTGCAACAACACATAATGGCGGATCGAAGTAGGGGAAAATCCGTATGATATTCTTGAGAAAGATTGTACCGTGCTTTCTTAAAATTTGCAATTCACGCTTTATCCCATTGGCACAGAATCAACGAACAACATCATTCATATTTGGTATGGAAGTATTTGCTCTTTGAAGGATTCAATTCGACCAGCCCACTCTCTCAATTTTTTAATTCTTGATCTTTAGATATTAGGAAATAAAACATATCACTAGTGTAGGAAAGCTCTTATAGTGGGTGTGGCCCACTTATTAGATGAGTAAGCCATTTAATCCTCTCAATTTGCCACCTATGTAAGACTTAATAGTCACTTTAAAATTGATGGGGGATGCTGTCACATTTTTTTTGGGGGGGGGGGGAGGGGGTTAATTCATCCAAAATCCTTAATTAACTTGTTAATCTTCCACTAACTAATAATTCACATAATTAGCAATTATCTCAAATTACTTAAAATACTACTCACTTTTAGCATACTTTATACACCTTACTATTATGGCCATGTGGTACCTTGTATGGCACTAGTCCATAAATTTCGGGTATTTTAGCTCGAGCCGTAATTTATCCCAAAATGTCAAATTTTGACGAAATTCATTTTCTTCAACTTGTTTACCCTCTCACCTTCACGAATTTATTTATCCCTTATTTGAAATAGCATAACACTTATAATCCCAAAATAATCTCATTCCCGAACATATGTCGATTAACTTACGTCGAAACTTTAACGTACAAAAATGCGGGATGTAACATCTCATTTCCGAGCTTTCATCAATTTATTTATAGCGTACTTTCACGTATGAAAACATGGGGTGTAACAGAGACGTACCTTCCTCACGCTAAATTGGTGAACGAAAATCCTTATCTGGTGTTGTGAATTGGAAATACAGTTCTATTGATAAACTCATGTTTAGTTGATTTTCAGTTGTAATATCTGAACTTGACAGTTAAACCTGGAAATCAAGTCTACTTTGTTACATTTCGCATTTTCGTACGTTAAAGTTTCGTCGTAAGTTAATCGACGTAGACACGGGAATGAGGTTATTTTTGAGATTATAAGCATTTATGCTCTTTATAACAGGTGATAAGCAAGTGCCGTGAAGGTTAGAAGAGGGTAGACGAATCAAAGAAAATGAGTTTCGTTGAAGGTTATCAATTTGGGATAAAATACGGTCCGAGCTATAATACCTGGTGTTTATGGACTAGTTCCATACAAGGTACCACATGACCATGATAGTAAGGTGTATAAGGTATGTTAAAAATGAGTAATATTTTAAGTAATTTGAGATAATTCTTAATTATGTGGATATTTTTAAGTGGGAGATTAACTTGTAAATTAAATTTGTGGACAATTATCTAAGAAAGATTTCCCCTCCCCCCTCCCGGTGGCAGCAAGGGAAAGATGACTCAAAGACCAAACAATGACTCTTTGATTTATGAGATTATGTGGCATATTTAGAGGAATTTGTTGGCCAAGTCATCATACAAAGTGGGGCCCACAACCTGTAATTTTAAGAGCTTTTCCTACATTATTAAGTGAGATACATAAGCTTGATAGTAACGGATGGGATTCTCAACAAGACTTCATATGAAACCTTATAACGCTACAGCAACATGAGGTGCGATTCTAAGAGAGCACGGTACGATCTTTCTCAAGAATACCATACGGATTTTTCTCTACTTCTATCTGCCGTTACATGATTTTTTAGCAAAAGACGCGGGTTAGAGAGATTGTTAAGAGAATCGGCTCAGGTATGTTAAGGTTATCCCTTCTTTCTTTTTGGCATGATTCATACGATACAAATGAAACGAGCAAACGCACAACTTTCATAAATGACTCTATTCATAGAAGTACTAGGGGTGCCTACGTTCTTGATTCCCCATGTGAATTATTATTATATATTATGTTCATGGGTCTCAGAAAAATACGTAGTTGATAAAGTTTATCCAAAGACATATTGATCTTATGACGTTCTGAGAAATTTTATTAACTTACTTCTTATGCATTTCATTCATTTATACATGTACATTGACCCATGACCAGTTGGCATTATATACACGTATATTATATGTATATGTAATATGGGAAAGGGTTATATACGCACCACCACCTGATCAATTGGTATATGTTGATGATTTCGCCCACAGAGGCCGAGATGATATGACGGGATGCCCTCAGAGGCTTGATGAGGTTATGTACACCTATACCTATGCATGATACGACATTTATACGCACGTGCATGACATTACAAATGTTTCAGAATTCACAAAATTATTTAGACTTACAGGTGGAATTCTTTACTCCACATTTCATCTATATCTTTATGTACTAATTTTTATGCCTTACATACTTAGTACATTGTTCGTACTAATGCCCCTATTTCCCGGGGCCTGCATTTCATGCCCGCAAGTGCAGGTAGACAGGCTGACAGTCCCCCTTTTTAGGAACCCCGATCAACGAGAGTTGGTGTGCTCCACTTGATCCGGAGTTGTTATTAGTTTTGGTACGCTATTTTTGTATGTAGATATGGGTACGACGGGGCCCAGTCCCATCCTTTATACAGTTGTACACTCTATTAGAGGTATGTAGATAGTCATGTATAGTTGGATAGTATGTGGCCTTGTCGGCTTCTAGTTTTAGATATATAGTTGTCTATAGTAGCCTTGTCAGCTCACCCTACCGTATTCCGCATGTATATGTATCTATGTCTTTTGGACATGTTTTCCTCATGTATCTTATTCACGTGATTCAACAGTTTAATGACAGATGTTATTCATGACCTACCATTATCGTAGACGCATGCTTAGGGGTGTTCGACAGGTAGGACTCGGGCATTCATCATGGCCCATCGGTTTGGGTCGTGTTAAAAGTGATATCAGAGCATTTCTGTCCTAGGGTTGTCTATAGACCGTATCTTGTAGAGTCTTGTTTATGAGTGTGTTGTGCACCACACTTATATACAGGAGGCTACAGGACATATAGGATGTTATCCTCCATTCTTATCTTATATCGTGCGATCTAAGAATTTATTTTTCCTAACGATGTCTTATGTTTTCTGCAATGCCTAAGAAGGCTACATCCACCCAGAAGGGCAAGTTCGTGGCTGATAAGACTACTAGTCGAGCGCCACGAGTTACCAGGGCATGGGGAGTGTCTCATAGTGAGATTCCATCTCAGACTTCACATACCCCGCCCTCTCCAGAGGAGCTCCGAGGGGCACCAGCTCCAGTGCCTACCCCTGTACGACCAGCTCCTCAGCCAGATGCGCCGGGGCAGGAGATGAGAGATTCTATTCAGCTATTGACTCGATTAGTAGCCGTACAATCTCGGCATCGGGAAGTAGGTGTTGGTCATGCAGATAGGGCCATTGGTGTGAGGGTTTCATAATTTCATTAATTTGGACCCTCCGGTATTCACTAGAGCAGATCCAAATGAGGACCCTCAGGTATTTATCGATAAGATGCAGAGGACTTTGAGGGTAATGAAGGCCACTGCGACTGAGTCAGTTGAGCTAGCTTCCTATAGACGCCAGGATGTTGTAGTTAATTGGTACAAGTCTTGGGAGTTGTCCAGAGGTGAGGATGCCCCTCTAGCGGTATGGCATGAGTTTACAAAGACTTTTCTTCATCATTATCTACCACCAGAGCTTAGACGGGCCAGAGTTGATAGGTTTTTAACCCTTCGGCAGGGTAATATGAGTGTTCGGGAGTACAACCTTCAGTTTGATTGTTTGGCTAGGTATGCTCCCACTATTGTAGCTAAGATGGAGGATCGGATTCACCGGTTCGTGATGGGGTTGGAGCCGCACCTGCTTAACGACTGTATGTCGGTCTCACTTCAGCCAGGCATGGATATTTCTCGTATTCAGGCATACGCTAAAGGTGTAGAGGAGCATAAACAGAAGCAGAGGGAAGATCGTGAGCATGATAGGGGCCAGAGTAAGAGAGCGAGATCTTCGGGTCCTTCTGGTGAGTTTCGAGGTGGTCAGAGACAACAATACCCGAGGTATCCAGCCCAGCCATCGGCTAGCGCACCCCCTCAATTTGCCGATAGGAGATTTGATCATTCCACATATTCAGGGCCTAGTCAGAATTACAGGGCCTCAAGTTCTCAGTATAGGGGTGAGTTAAGTCAGATGAGGCCGCCCATGCCACGATGTGCTCGGTGTGGTAAGAAGCATTTCGGGCAGTGCTGTATAGGGTTGGGTGTTTTTTATACTTGTGGTTATCCAGGCCACGTTATGAGAGATTGTCCGACGAGAGGTGGCACAAGCATAGTTCAGTCAGCGAGATCTAAAGTTGGTTCGTCATCATCAGTACGCCCCCCAGGTAAGGTTCACAAGCACCAATCGGTCGTGGTAGAGGCAGAGGTCGAGCATCTAGCTCGAGCGGTCCTCAGAATCGCATTTATGCATTAGCAGGCCGACAGGATCAAGAGTCGTCACCTGATGTTGTTACAGGTATATTATCAGTCTTCTCATATGATGTATATGCATTGATTGACCCAGGTTCCACCTTATCATATATTACTCTGTTGGTTGCTAGTAAGTTTGGAATAGAACCCGAGTTGGTTAAACCTTTTGAGGTGTCCATACCTGTTGGGGATCCAGTAATAGCTAGGCGGATATATAGAGATTGTACAGTAGTAGTTCATAGTCGATCTACAATAGCAGACCTAATTGAGTTAGATATGGTAGAATTTGATATTATATTGGGTATGGATTGGTTGGCTTCTTGTTATGACAACGTTGATTGTAGATCAAAGATGGTTCGATTCCAGTTTCCAGGGGAGCCTGTTTTGGAATGGAAAGGTAATACGACATCGCGGAGAGGTAGATTTATTTCCTATCTCAAGGCAAGGAAGATGATCAGAAAGGGCTATATTTATCACTTAGTTCGGGTAAAGGATGTGAAAGTAGAGTCACCAACCATTCAATCTATCCCTGTGGTTAATGAGTTTCCCAATGTTTTTCCCGATGAGCTTCTGAAACTTCCGCCAGAGCGAGAAATTGAGTTTGCTATTGACCTATTACCAGATACTCTACCAATATCTATTCCTCCCTATAGAATGGCACCTGCAGAGTTGAGAGAGTTGAAGGAACAACTAAGGGACTTGCTTGAAAAAGGCTTTATCAGACCTAGTACATCACCGTGGGGAGCATCTGTGTTATTTGTGAGGAAGAAAGATGGTTCCTTGCGGATGTGTGTTGATTATAGACAGTTGAATAAGGTGACGATCAAGAATAAGTACCCACTCCCGAGGATTAGTGATTTATTTGATTAGTTGCAAGGTACCAAGTATTTCTCGAAGATAGACCTGAGGTCCGGGTACCATCAGGTAAGGGTTAAGGAGAAAGATATTCCGAAGACAGCATTCAGGACCAGATACGGGCACTTTGAGTTACGTGTTATGTCATTCGGTTTGACTAATGCACAACAGTATTCATAAACTTGATGAACCGTGTGTTTAGACCCTTTCTAGATCTGTTCGTGATTGTATTTATCGATGATATATTGGTTTATTCTCGTTCAGAGACTGAGCATGCAGATCATTTGCGTACTGTGCTCAAAGTTCTACAAAAAGGGAAGTTGTATGCAAAATTCTCTAAATGTGAATTCTGGTTGAATTCTATAGCTTTTCTTGGGCATATTATTTCAGGTGAAGGTATCCGGGTTGATACACAAAAGATTGAGGCAGTAAAGACGTGGCTTAGACCTACGACACCGACGGAGGTTCGTAGCTTTCTCGGTTTAGTAGGGTATTATAGGAGATTCGTAGAGGGATTTTCTTCTCCTTCAGCACCATTGACAAAGTTGACTCAGAAGGGAGATAAGTTTCAATGGACTGATGCTTGCGAACAGAATTTCTAGGCATTGAAGTACAGATTAACTTCAACACTGATTCTAACACTCCTAGAGGAGACCGATGGTTATGCTATCTATTGTGATGCTTCGGGTGTTGGATTGGGTTGTGTACTGTTGCAGCATGGTAAGGTTGTAGCTTATGCTTCTAGACAACTAAGAAAGCACGAGAAGAATTACCCATCCAAAGATCTAGAGTTAACCGCGGTGATTCATGCACTAAAGATATGGAGGCACTATTTGTATGCCATTCATGTTGATATCTATACGGATCATAAGAGCCTTCAGTATATTTTTAAGCAAAAAGAATTGAATTTACATCAAAGGAGATGGTTGGAGCTACTAAAAGACTATGACGTTGATATTTTATACCATCCAGGAAAGGCGAATGTAGTAGCCCATCCTCAGCCGTAGATCTATGGGTAGCATGTCATATTTACAACCAGAGAAGAGTCGGATAACCCATGACATTCATCAGCTAGCTAGTCTTGGAGTTTGATTACTAGACTCAGATGATACTGGAATTACTATTCAGGACACGACAACATCCTCTTTAGTAACTGAAGTGAAGGAACGCCAGTACGAGGATCCTGTGTTAGCTCATTATAGGGATACAAACCCTCAAAATGAGAAGACACCATTTGAGATTACAGAAGATGGGGTCCTCAGATATCAAGGACGATTATGTGTCCCTAATGTTGTGGGGCTGTGTTGGCAGGTTATGGGAGAAACTCACTACTCTCGTTATTCTATCCATCAAGGAGCAACAAAGATGTATCATGATATCAGGGAAATATATTAGTGGGACGGAATAAAAAAGGATATAGCAGAGTTTGTTGCTCAGTGCCCTAACTGTCAGCAAGTTAATATTGAGCATCAAAAACATGGATTATTGCAGGCTATAGAGATTCCGACTTGGAAGTGGGAAGTAATCAATATGGATTTCATCGTAGGCTTACCTCGTACCCTACGTAAGTTCGATTCTGTATGGGTGATTGTTGATAGACTTACAAAATCAGCCCATTTTCTTCTTGTTAGGACTGCATATTCTGCAGAGGATTATGCAAGGATTTACATTAAGGAGGTAGTACAACTTCATTGTGTCCCTATATCTATTATCTCGGATAGAGGTGCTCAGTTTACAACTAATTTCTGGAGGTCCTTCCAAAAAGGATTGGGGACTCAGCTAAGTCTTAGTACAACATTTCATCCCCAGACAGACGGATAGGCTGAGCGTACTATTCAGACACTTGAGGATATGTTACGGGCTTGTGTAATAGACTTCAAGGGTATCTGGGATGATCATCTGCTGCTTATTGAGTTTGTGTATAATAATAGCTATCATTCCATTATTCATATGGCTCTATACGAAGCTCTTTATGGATGAAAGTGTAGGTCACCTATAAGATGGTTCGATGTTGGGGAAACTAAGTTAGTAGGACCATAGTTGGTACAAAAGGCAATCGAGAAGATTAAGCTTATACAGGAAAGGCTATTAGCAGCTCAAAGCCGTCAGAAGTCTTATGCGGATAATCGATGACGAAACTTGGAGTTTCAGGTTGACGATTGGGTATTCCTAAAGATATCACCGATGAAAGGCGTTATGAGGTTCGGTAAGAAAGAAAAACTTAGCCCTCAGTACATTGCCTTCTGAGTTGAGTCTGTACATCCAGTCTTTCATGTGTTTATGCTCCGTAAATATATCGGAGATCCTTCCAGAGTCATATCAGTTAACGATGTTCGGGTCATAGAGCAGCTATCATATGAGGAAACTCCCATTGCTATACTAGATAGACAGGTTCAGAGATTGAGGACTAAAGACATAGCTTCGGTGAAAGTACTTTGGAGAAACAATAATGTGGAAGAAATGACTTGAGAAGCTGAAGAAGACATGGAGTTTAGATATCCTCACTTATTCCCTCTCCCAGAGGAGGATCTGACTGAGACATCACAGCCTTAAGGTGCGTGTATGGATTCTTGTGTTAGTTATTGTCATTGGTCATGTGAGTCCATTGTTGTTATTGATGATTGTGGTCCTAAGTGGCATTGAGTTATTGAGTTTTCTACAGAAAGGGTTGGTAGTAGTACAGTTAGAAAGGCGACTCTACAAAAATTTATATAGATCCCGGGGAGTTAAACATTCGAGGACGAATGTTTCTAAGGGGGGAAGGATATTACATTTCGCGTTTTCGTATGTTAAAATTTTGTCGTAAGTTAATCGACGTAGACTCGGGAATGAGATTATTTTTGAGATTATAAACATTTATGCTCTTTATAATAGGTGATAAGTAAGTGTCGTGAAGGTTAGAAGAGGGTAGACGAATAGAAGAAAATAAGTTTCGTTGAAGGTTGTCAATTTGGGATAAAATACGATCCTAGCTATAATACCCAGTGTTTATGGACTAGTTCCATACAAGGTACATAGTAAGGTGTATAAGGTATGTTAAAAGTGAGTAGTATTTTAAGTAATTTGGGATAATTCTTAATTATGTGGATAATTAGATAATTATTGATTCTTAGTGGGAGATTAACTAATTAATTAGAATTATGGATAAGCTTAATGGATCCCCCCCTCCCCCCACATGGCAGCAAGGGAAAGATGTCTCAAAGACCAAACATTGACCTTTTGATTTATGAGATTATATGGCATATTTAGAGGAATTTGTTGGCCAAGTCATCATACAAAGTGGGGCCCACAACCCATAATTTTAAGAGCTTTTCCTACACTATTAAGTGAGATACATAAGCTTGCCAGTAACGGATGGGATTCTTAACAAGACTTCATATGAAACCTTATAACGCTACAGCAGCGTGAGGTGCGATTCTAAGAGAGCACAGTACAATCTTTCTCAAGAATATGATACGGACTTTTCCCTACTTCGATCGGCCGTTACGTATTTTTTTCGCAAAAGACGTGGGTTAGAGGGATTGTTAAGAGAATCCGACTTAGGTATGTTAAGGCTATCCCTTCTTTCTTTTTGGCATGATTCATACGATACAAATAAAACGAGCAAACACACAGCTTTCATAAATGACTCTATTCATAGAAGTACTAGGGGTGCCTATGTTCTTGATTCCCCATGTGAATTATTATTTTATCTTCTGTTCATGGGTCTCAGAAAAATACGTAGTTGATAAAGTTTATCTGAAGACATATTGATCTTATGACGTTCCGAGAAATCTTATTAACTTACTTCTTATGCATTTAATTCATTTATACATGTACATTTACCCATGACCAGATGGTGTTATATACGCGTATATTATATGTATATGGGATATGGAAAAAGGTTACGTCGTTATATACGTACCACCACCTGATCAGTTTGTATATGTTGACGATTTCTCCCACAGAGGCTTGATGAAGTTATGTACATCTATACCTATGCATGATACGACATTTATACGCACGTGCATGACATTACAAATATTTCAGAATTAACAAAGTTATTTAGACTTACAGGTGGAATTCTTTACTCCACATTTCATCTATGTCTATATGTACTAATTTTCATGCCTTACATACTCAGTACATTATTCGTACTGACGCCCCTATTTCCCAGGGCCTGCGTTTCATGCCCGCAGGTGCAGGTAGATAGGCTGACGGTTCCCCTTCTTAGGATCCTTGGTCAACAAGAGTTGGTGTGCTCCATTTGATCCGGAGCTGATTCGAGTTTTGGTACGATGTGTTTATATACATATGTGGGTACGACGGGGTCCAGTTCCATCCTTTATACAGTCGTACACTCTATTAGAGGTCAGTAGATAGTCATGTATAGTTGGATAGTATGTGGCCTTGTCGGCTTCTAGTTTTGGATATATAGTTATCTATAGCAGCCTTTTCGGCTCGCACTACCGTATTCCGCATGTATATGTTTCTATGTCTTTTGGGCATGTTCTCCTCAGGTATCTTATTTACGTGATTCAGCAGTTTAATGACAGATGTTATTCATTACCTACCCTTAATTTATGTTTATATCTTAGACGCATGCTTAGGGGTATTCGACAGGTAGGACTCGGGCACTCGTCATGACCCATCGGTTTGGGTCGTGACATACTTTTCCTTAATTGTGAACGAGCTGAGCATAATATTTTTTGAGCTATTACTTTTACTGCCTCCATTATATTCTTACGAGTTAATATTGGCTATTTGTGTTGGACACTGACCTTCTTCTGAACTCGTCACTGCTTTTAACCTAAGGTTCGGTTTGTTACTTATTGAGTACATGGGGTCGGTTGTACTCATACTGTACTTCTGCACCTTGCGTGTAAATTTTGGAGTTGATGTTGCTGTGTACGGCGGGAGCTGGCATTGAAGATGCACCTGCGTTCCGGTTATAGCTGCCTCTTGTTCTTGGTAGCTTTAGATTTATAAATCTGTTTATGTATATTTTTAATAGATGATGTATTTAATTCGTACCAGCTTTGTATATTCTAAATCTTAGAAGCTCATAACTTGTACTACCAATCCTTGGGATTTTGTATAGAAAGCTCAGTTATTTTATTTATTGATTCCTATTATCCTGTTTAAGTTGTGTTGTCTATAATTTGGCTTTCCTAGCGGGTTGGGTTAGGTGCTATCATGACTAGCTGAATTTTGGGTCGTGACAGAAACCATCAGATCTCAATTCCAAGGTCGTTTACTCAAAATTGAAACCTTGGTCAACTTTTTCAATTTAAAACTTCCAAATTGAGAATCACTCTTCCAAATCAATCTCGAACCACTAAAACATCAAAACCAACCATACACGTGAGTCATAGTGCATCATATAAAGCTACTCAAAGTCTCAAACCGTCGAACGAAATTGCTAAAACTCAAAACGAACGGTTGGATTATTACACTACCGATATGATTCATGTATTTTTTTTATTTCCTTTGGTATAAGTATTGGATAATTTTGAGTTTGTATATGCCGACCAAGTGGGATAATATATGTTATTTCTTCGTTAATGGTGTCTGCATAAGTACATTGTGCCAGATATTTCATTTGGTTTTAAACTCCCTACTTAAGTAGAATTAATTCTATCCTTAACCGAAAGACTTTGCTTTCCAAATACGCCGCCCATATTGCTTCCTAGCGTTTTTTATGGGAAAATATTTGCTAGCATCTACCGATAAATATGAAGTTTTTAAGGTCCAGTACTCTAAAAGATTCTTGTTCTAATAATACACCATCTAAATTGAGTTGTTAGGGTATAGAAGGCCTACACAAAGAAAGTTTTATGTGAAGCAACAATGGCGGAAGGTAAGCCGATCTTCCTATTGCATTACGATTTGCACTATAACTGTGTTAGACATTTTTAGGTTCTATAAATGTCTTACATTACCATCTCGTTAGCGTCACAAAAAATTAAGGGACTGTAAAATACCATAGACATTATTTGTTATTTTTTTCTCTCTTTTTTCCTTTCTTTATTTATTTATATTATTTCCTTGCCACTAATGGAATTTTATTTAAAATACAAGTGCACATTTCTTCATTCTATTGGTTCCACTCAAAAGCTATCCCAAGTTTTCTCAGTACTTCTTTCTAGCGCTCTCTTTATAATTCAAGTGCTTTAAGAGGTCTAAGGATCAGAATGATTCAATTAAGAATAAATGGAGATAGGCTTGTAATGCGGATGCCAAAAGAAAGGCTTATAGGCTCAAAAGAGTTGCTAGGGATGATTTTATTTGTTATAAGCAACAAAACTCAAAAATATCAAAGAAAGCCTAACATCACTTTTCAAACCGCGCAACACCTAAGATATCGCTTCAATTCACATTCCGGGCAAGTTCTAGACTCAAATGCAATAACATGGACTATGCAAAGAACTCACTTCACACATGGCACATCCCTAAGGACGATTTCATTCGGACTCTCAATAAAACAAGTATTCACAAAATCAAGAGATATATTAAGCATAAAGCACAAAGTGAACACAAGTAAATCAACCGAGACATAGGAATTATACAACATGCTATTCATTTTTATCAAGGCATCATTATACATATAAAGCTAAGGGAAGGTGAAACACATGCCAGAATCTAAGTATGCAACCATCAAACAAGTCAAAAGGTGCGAATAACATCATTTCTTCTCCTTTATTTTCTAAGTACTACACTAAAAATAAAATAAAATAAAAACAAAATTAAAAAAACTACTACTACCCGGTTCAAGTTACATCCTATGGAAAAGAAGCGAGGCACGAAGAAAAAAATCACGATGGATTATTACTACCTAAGAAAAATAAAAGATATGTTTTTTGAATTTTTCTATTTTCTTATTTTTTTGCATTTTTTGTTTAGACTTAAACCCCTCAAGAAAACTGTGTAGGAGATCCATCATTGAGAAAATTTCAAATTATTTTTCCAGAAAAATCATCAATTAAACTAATACAACTAAAATAGCATAGAAAGTCACTCAAACAATCTCCTCACCCCACACTTAAAATTGTGCATTGTCCCCAATACACAACATAAATAATAAGAGGATAACAGAAACTACCTGGTAGGCCAAAGGCCGAAGCGCTAGAAGCTCATGGGGTACTCAAACTTCTCCTCGGGTATTTTTCTTTGTGCGGGCACCCCACACTTAGTTCTAACCATCTGACTTGTTGTTGCATCCTTCCAATAGCTTTTCTTCTCATGTTCCTAAAAAAATCAAAAACTACAGTACAAAAATAACACACTAAAAAAATAATTAAAAAATTAAAAATAAAATAAAGTAGTAAAGTTGGGTTGCCTCCCAACAAGCACCTGATTTAACATCGCGGCATGACGTGAATCACTTTTTGCCTCCACCTCGAGCTTATGAATTGAATTCCCAATTTGGCTTCAAGTTTTCGGGTATGCTCTAGGGGTGGTGGAATAAATCTGATTGGCCCAAGTAACCATTGTACTATTCTACACGTCTTGTCTTTTAGATGAGGTATGTAGTCTTGTCTTTCTGGCACAAAAATTTTCAGAATGTAATGACCTTGTTCCTCATTCCTTGATTCCTAAATTAGCTTGGATGACTCTATTTTCATGTCGTCATCCAAACACAATGTGAAAAACTGCTTGGAGTGAGGACCAATGTGCTCAAATACATAAGCTTCAGGACTTTCAACATCCTCCACATCAATGGTACTAGAGTCAACAAAATTTGTATGCTCAATGTCCTTGGCTGACTCTAATCTCACGTTTTCAACATCGGCATCCTCAAATTGCAGTTGGCTAGGTTTTTGGTATTCTACTCTGACCTCCTCTATTAGCACCTCAATTTTTGCATCTACTTAATATTTTTCTTGGCTACTATCCACAATATTGGCTTATTGAGCATTAAAAACTTCAACCAGTTGACTCACTTGAGCCTCTAAGTTGCGAATAGTTGACTCTTGCCTTTCTATCTGCAGCTGTCTTTCATTATTTTGTTCCAAACGACACTTTAACATATCCTTGATCTCTTTCAGGTTATTATCCCTGGGTTCTTTATTCCTATTAACTTCGCAAGAAAAAGTAAAACTATCATAGTAAGGGGTTGGGGGAGGATAAGAAATATAAACACAACCATAAAAGTGACCATCTTGACCACCACACACATCACACACATTCCACATATATGATTGAGTTGACACATAACTCACTTCAGGAACGTTTTGAAACTTTTGCCACGGGTGATTTCCTTCACAATATGTATAAGGATCAAAAGTAAAATTACCAACACCTAAACTCCCAGAATTTCAAGATATCATGTTTCTCAAATCAACAAGTAAAATAAAATAAAATAAAATAAAATTTAAAAAAATTAAAACAAAACAAAACAAAATAAAAGATCAAACTTGAAACCTAGCAATATACACAGCTACAACTACACCGTTAGTTCCCCGGCAACGGCGCCAAAATTTAATCACGCCCAACTCTAGTCCTAAAAAAGATAAGCGGTCACTGCAAATATAATCCGGTCTAAAAGTCTGGAGTCGAATCCCATATAGAACAAAGGTTTAGCTACAACTGTTTACTATCACTAAGAAGACAAGCTCGAATAATTCCTAAATATATTAAGATTATGATGTCTAACTAATTAACTAATAAATTAAAGTAGTAAATTAATAAATAGGGATACTAAGGGTTGGAGAAAAAATTGAAAAATCCTAGAGTTGTAATTTCTCCAATTGTCGGAATCCTTCCCGCTATGTCTCCTACAAATTCACATAAGTATTCTCTACTGATCATGAGCACTCGACTTATTGTAATTCTCTCTCGAGCATTTATAATTATGTACTAGTCATATTCTCTGGAATTACGCTAGCTCGCACTTTTTCACCGCTCACAATGATCACGTCAAAGCTTCGTTATCTCTGATCTCGCTTTTAAACCTGCGATATTGATTTCTCATATACCTTGGGAGTGACGTTGTTCGACAACAACCTAAATATGCACTCTTTATCATGCAATACATAATAAATAGGCACAATCAATTGATGACCATTCAATCAACAACAATAAACACGTAGTTGCACAAGTAGGGATATTCAAAGGCAAAATTAAATTAAAATGCAACAAGAATTCATCATCCAAAAAGGTTCCATCATACCGTAGATTACAGAGTTTAGCTACTCATAATTGTATAAACAATCATAGTCACATTCAAGAGAATTAAACTATAAATTAAAGAAGAACGGAGAGAAAAGCTTTTGTGATCCGCGCCCCAAAGTGTTCTGTAGCCTTTTGCCTCTCCAATATCGTCTCTCCCTTCTAAAAACTAAGTTTAGGAGGTATTTATAAGGTAGGATTGAGGTCTACACGTCCAAACATAACGAGAAAATAAAAGTGGCTCGGATAAGCATCGTCGACACGGGGCATTTTCAGAGGCGCCAACGTTACCCCGCGAGGCGCCATCAGAGGCACCAACATTACCCCATGAGGCACCATCAGAGGCACCAACATTACCCCGCGAGGTGCCAATGACAATGCCCTGGACAAAGCCTTGCACTATCTAAGGCTGTGACTTTTCATTGCCTTGCAACGTCTTCTTCTATTGCTCTATTTTGTAGTTTCGAGGTACTATTTCGTACAATGTTTCTTTACTTCATGTCCAAGTGTTCAATTAAGCTCAATCTTCGCACGAATTAGCATCCAAACAACGAACAAGTAAGGTGAATAACGTCAAAATATATGAAATTATAGCACGACATCATACTCATACTACACTTTGCACTTCGTATGCAGATCTATGTACTTCCGGGCATGGAGGTTGCTAGTGTTAGAGCTTATTCAGTTCGGAGACTATCGAGGTAGCTGGCTTGGCGTTCGCAGACCATGACTCTCCTCCTTTTTCTTTTAGTTTTATTTATACTGTTCTATTTTCCTAGACAGTGTTTCAGCAGTCAGACCATATTTTTGTATAGATGCTCGTGTACTTAGTGACACCCGAATTTTGGAGAATATTGTATAGAGTCGCAGTATTTTTTTCTCAGTATTTATGAGATCTTACTCTTGAACTTATATTACTATGTTTCCAAATTAATGTTGTGTGGTTATTGTGGTTGTCGACAGGGGCGAATCTAGGAGGGCGGAAGGGAGTTCACTCGAACCCCTTCGTCGAAAAATTATACTGTATATATAATGCAAAATTTATTTTTTACCTTTATATATTAAGTTTTGAACCCCCTTGACATAGCCCAGAAGTGTAGCTTAGTGATCAAGGGGGTTCAAAATCTTTGAAAGGTCATAGGTTCAATTCCCACTAGCTACGATTTTGTTTCTTGAACCTCCTTCGCGGAGAACCTGCCTCCGTAACTGGTTGTCGGCTTGTCTAGTATTGCAATAGGCGCCATCACGACATGTGAGATTTGGGTCTTGACAATATCAAACTATCAAACTCAACACCATGGCTCACAGTCGTATCAAATTATAAAACTCAACATCATGGCTTATAGCCGTATCACTCCATAAAACAACTTATAAAATAATTATTTTGTATTTTTCATCAAATAATATATTTGCGGCTAGTCTAAGAAAAACCGATTCGGTCAAGCGCACGCTTGTTCCAACATATGGACCATGCAAAAAAAACACATTTTCAAAACGGGTGGTTTTAGAAAAGCAATCATTAAAACTTAAAGTCTCACTTACCTCAATTAGTGATTAGAACAACCTTTCCAATAGCTCGTAGTTATTTTTGGATCACCTCAAACTACACAAAAATTGATTTAGAATGGTCAAAAACTCTTAGGTGAATATTCTCTTAGTGTTTAGCACAAGTCAAGCTCACGGTCAAAGGTTTACTCGAGAAAACAAAGTCTACTCAGGTCAACATGTTTGAATCTCGAAACAAAAAGTATAATCCAATTACCCATAAGCTCACGAGTCGAAATCTATATTTCTCAACCGTTGTCCAACAAGTCTATTAGTTTCTTAAACATTTTTTTTCTTCAATTTAGTACGTAGCGTTCAAAGATTTCAATGTCTAGCCCTAAATCTTTCACATTAAATCGAATCCATGGCATACTCTCATCATCTAGTCTCAAATAATTCAACTTAAATCTCACAGATTAGTACTCATATCTCGATAAAAATAAAAATAAAGTAGCACATAAATTACCTTAAATAAAAGCAAATGGGTACTTTCGGTTACTGTAACTGTTCTTGTAGCGATCTCCTTCCCATGTACAACTACCTCCTCTTGTGCGTTACAACTCCTATAAGACAATAGATTGTGCTTCTTCGTTGCATACCGAAACGGGAATCAAACAACGCTTTATTCTTGTGAGGCATTATTTATAAATCCCTCCTTTATGAGCCATCACTTTTAATTACAAGGATTGCTAAATTTAGAATTAATTCATCATGTGTCTACTTGTACAATATCATTAGAATGCTAGCAATATGCAGCAGATTGTCTCCCTTCAAGAGGACAAGCAAAAATTTGGTATTTCCCACTTAAAAACATCCTCTAAGATCCTTATTCACATTTTTTGGTGGGTATATTCCATTAAATTTTTAATTGAGTAAGAATCTACTAAAAACCCCGTTCGTCTCTAATATATTCTATATAATGAAACCAAGAAAGCAGCTTGGTCCATACTCCATTTTCACAGCTTTTTGCGGCTGCATTTCTAAAGGGGTATTTAAGGATCCCTAATTTCACTTTCATAGTTCAACTAATTCTTTTGGGCTTCGGCCCACCTCTACTCATTCTTTTTTTTTTTTCTTTCTTTTAAACAGACAAACATAGCCTTCTATATTTTTGAGTTATTGCATTCTCCTCCACTTAAACTCTTGTTCGTCCTCGAACAAGGTAAAAAAGTGTACCAGACATCTCAAATAACTACATGCACTTAATCTGCATGTCTTATTCAAACTCCCACCTAGCTTTCTCTGTCGAAGGGTTGCGCCACAATACTTTCATTGAAGCAACCTTCGTTGACCTCACTGGTCGCACTTGCCTACCAAGAATAGAAGGACTTCTTTATAAGTTAAATTTTCATCAAGTTCAAGATCCTCGGTCTAAATCTTATGGTTATCATTACGAATATATTGTTTAAGTATAGATGCGTGGAACACATGATGATGAACATGTAATCTCATAGGCAAAGCAAGTCTATACGTCACCAACCCGATTCGATGCAAAACCTCATAAAGACCAATACACTTAGGACTTAGCTTGCCTTTTTGCTTAAATCCTCATGAGTCCCTTCATTGATTAAACTTTCAAAAAGACTTTCTCTTCTTTCATGAACTCTATATCACGGTCTCATTCATCGGCATATGACTTTTGTTTGCTTTGTGCCGCCTGAATCCGTTTTTGTATCAATGCAATCTCCTCTAAGGTTTGATGAACTAAATTTGCACCCAATTACTATGCTTCAATAGGTCTGAACCAACCAACTGGTGAATGACACCAATGCCTATAAAAAGCCTCGATCGCAAGATCTACATACCAAGTTAATAACATACTATTATGAGGTACAAACTCGATCAAAAACAACTGATCATGATCCACTTGCTATGTAATATTCATCCGAGTAATGTCGGGATTGGATACCCATAAGATCTTATGCCTCTTTCACGTTGGAACACATCCAAACGCTACAACCACAGTGCTGATAGTGAAACACATCCATAATTCATACACATAGCAGTATTGGAACACATCCGTACACTCTTACATAATGTTTTAATATATGGTGGCGCTAGAACACAATCATATGCCCCTACATAATTATCTGACATACGACGGCGCTGGAATATATACATAAGCCCTTACATAATGCTCTCACGTACAATAGTGCAGGAACACATCTATACACCCATATGTAAATATTTCATATATTGTTACTCTAGCCACACACCAAAATACGAGAATATCATGACATTGTACTGTCTCTCGAACATATCAATGTATAGGCTAGTATATTTTATAAGCGATATGGACTGAAACAGACTCGCGATATCGTTGAGCCTATCTCGGTCACCCAGTTTGGGATCACAACTTTCTCAACGCGCATGGTAAATAAATCACGAAGTCTAAAGTAATTATCTTCACTTTCTCTTGAAAACAAGTATGTTTGCGGTAAAAACATTCCCAAGTCTCTAACACTCTCATTTAACAAATGAACAATTCGAACACTAAAGAACAATATTTTTGACATCTCGTATCACCACATGATATCGTTAGCTCTCTTTATATGATTCTAATGCATATTTGTCGATCTCGAGGTACTAAAGTACATAAATGACCTAACTTGTCAAGTACAAATCTTCTCAATTCGCTCATTATAGGTGTTCACACATTCGAATCTTAAGCCATATATTCCCTCTTTGTTCACTACTTATTTACTAACCCCCCAATAAGTACAGGACTCTCGTACCTATGAACGTTTCTTGTTCAAACAAAGGCGATTGTACTGTCACACCTACTAGTGCCTTAGCCATCAACTGTCACCCTTTTACTGAACACTAAGGCTCAAAATGTCACGGTATAAAAAAACTTAAAATTTACACATATGATGCTAGTATTTAATTTATATTACCTTGAGTCTATAGGACCCTTCTCATCCGCTGCATATGTTTCTATCAACTATGAAAATATTCTCATATGTCATTAATAAACATAATAATTAGAAGGCTAAAAAATAATTTTGAATACTCGATTCATCTAATCCATGACGATTATTAGTTCCCTTTACTATGTAAAAGACATCACCAAATGTTCACACCAACCATATAAAGTTTGGGCATTTGTTCTTCTGAATATCTAACTCTTTTATCTTTCACTGATGATGTCAAAATCAAAACTCTATTTTTGAACATAAGATAACATGTCACGACCTAAACCGATGGGCCATGACGAGTGCCCGAGCCTACCTGTAGAACACCCCTAAGCATACGTCTAAGATAAAACATGAAATAAGTGTAGGAAATGCATAACGTCTGGCAGCAAACTACTTAATAGTGTCAATAAAATACGTGAGAAAATGTGCCCAAAAGACATATGTACATATATATTCGAAATTCGGTAGGGCGAGCCGACAAGGGCACATACTATCCGACTATACATGATTGTCTACAAACCTTTAATAGAGTGTACATCTGTATAAAGGACGGGACTGGGCCCCATCATACCCATATATGTATACAAACATATCATACCCAAACCTAAAAGCAGCTCTGGATCAAATGGAGCACGCCAACTCTCGTTGAGCAAGAATCCTAAGAAGGAAAATCGTCAACCTATCTACATGCACCTGCAGACATGAAATGCAGGCCCCAGAAAAATAGGGGCGTCAGTACGAATAATGTAATGAGTATGTAAGGCATGAAAATCAGTATTAAAGACATAAAAGAAACATCAAGTAAAGGAATTCGCCTGTAAGTCTAAATAACTTTGTGAATCCTGAAATATTATAAAGTCAAGCATGTGCATATAAATGTCATATCATGCATAGGTATATATTTAAATAACATCATCAAGCCTCTTAGGGCATCCCATCATATCATCTCGGCCTCTGTGGGCGAAATCATGAATGTATACCAACTAATCAGGTGGTGGTGCGTATATAACACCGTAACCTTTTCCCATATCCCATATACCTATAATATATGCGTATATAACGCCATCTGGTCCTGGGTCAATGTACATGTATAAATGAATGAAATGCATAAGAAGTAAGTTAATAAGATTTCTCGGAATGTCATAAGATCAATATGCCTTCGGATAAACTTTATCAACTTACGTATTTTCTGAGACCCATGAACAGACGATATAATAATAGGATACATGTGGAATCAATAACATAGGCACCCCTAGTACTTCTATGAATAGAGCCATTTATGAAAGTGGCGCGTTTTTTCGTTTTGTTGTATCATATAGATCTGCCAAAATGAAAGAATGGATAGCCTTAACATACTTGAGCCGATTCTCTTGACAATCCCTCTAACACACGTCAATCGCAACAAAACACGTAACGATGGATCGAAATAGGAGAAAATCTGTATGATATTCTTGAGAAAGATTGTACCGTGCTCCCTTAGAATTTGCAACTCACGATGTTATAGCATTGTAGGGGTTCATAAGAATTCCTTTTTGAGAATTTACATCCGTCACTGGCAAGCATAGATCTTTCCCTTTAATGATATATGGAGGTGTCTTTATCATAGTGGGTGTGGGCCCCACTTTATAAGATGACTTAGCCAAAAAATTTCCCTAAATATGCCATCTAGCCCCATAACTTACCTAGTCAATATTAGGCTTGATTAAGAGCCCCTACTTGCTGCCACGTTGGGAGGTATTGAGCTTATCCATAATTTTCTAATTAGCTTGTTAATCTCCCACTAAACCAATAATTAACCAATTACCCACATAATTAAGAATTAACTCAAATTACATAAAATACTAATCACCTTTAACACACTTTATATACCTTACTATCATGGTAATATGGTACATTGTATGGCACTAGTCCATAAATATGGGGTATTATAGCTTGGACCGTATTTTGTCCCAAATTGTCAAACTTCAACGAAACTTATTTTCTTTGATTTGTTTAACCTCTAACCTTCACGGAACTTACTTATCACCTGTTATAAACAACATAAATACTTATAACCTCAAAAATAATCTCATTCCCGAGCCTACATCGATTAACTTACGACAAAACTTTAACGTACGAAAACGCGAAATGTAACATCCTTCCCCCCTAGAAACATTCGTCCTCAAATATTTAACTCCCCAGGATCTATATAAATTTTGGCAGAGTCGCCTTTGTAATAGTAGTACTACCAACCCTTCCTGTAGAAAACTCAATAATTCAATGCCACTTAGGGCCACAATCATCAATAACGACAATGGCCTCACACGACCAATGACAATAACTAACACTAGAATCCATACACGCACCTTAAGGATGTGATGTCTCAGTCGGATCCTCCTTTGGAAGAGGAAACAAGTGAGGATACCTAGACTTCATGTCTTCTTCGGCTTCCCAAGTCATTTCTTCCACATTATTGTTTCTCCAAAGTACTTTCACCGAAGCTACGTCTTTAGTCCTCAATCTCCGAACCTGTCTATCTAGTATAGCAATAGGAGTTTCCTCATATGATAGCTGCTCTGTGACCTGAACATCGTCGACTGACACGACTCTGGAAGGATCTCCGATACATTTACGGAGCATAAACACATGAAAGACTGGATGTACAGACTCCAAGTCAGAAGGAAAGTCTAACTCATATGCTACCTGGCCTACCTTGCGTATGATCTTATATGGTCCAATATACCGAGGGCTAAGTTTTCCTGTCTTACCAAACCTCATAACACCTTTCATCGGTGATACCCTTAGGAATACATTGTCGTAAAGCTGAAACTCCAAGTCTCGCCGTCGATTATCCACATAAGACTTCTGACGGCTTTGAGCTGCTAATAGCGTTTCCTGTATAAGCTTAATTTTCTCAATTGCCTGTTGTACCAACTCTGGTCCTACTAACTTAGTTACCCCAACATCGAACCATCCTATAGGTGACCTACACTTTCGTCCGTAAAGAGCTTCGTATGGAGTCATCTGAATGCTGGAATGATAGCTATTATTATACGGGAACTTAATAAGCGGCAGATGATCATCCCAGCTACCATTGATATCTATCACACAAGCCCATAACATATCCTCAAGTGTTTGAATAGTACGCTCAGCCTGTCCGTCTATTTGGGGATGAAATGCTTTACTAAGACTTACCTGAGTCCCCAATCCTTTTTGGAAGGACCTCTAGAGATTAGCTGTAAACTGAGCACCTCTATCCGAGATAATAGATATAGGGACACCATGAAATCTTACTATCTCCTTAATGTAAAGCCTTGCATAATCCTATGCGGAATATGTAGTCCTAACAGGTAAAAAATGGGCTGATTTTGTAAGTTTATCAACAATCATCCATATAGAATCGAACTTACGCTGGGTACGAGGTAAGCCTATAATGAAATCCATATTAATTACTTCCCACTTCCAAGTCGGAATCTCTATAGCCTGCAATAATCCACTGGGTTTTTGATGCGAAATCTTAACCTGCTGACAGTTAGGGCACTGAGCAACTAACTCCGCTATATCCTTTTTCATTCTGTCCCACCAATATATTTCCCTGATATCATGATACATATTTGTTGCTCCTGGATGGACAGAATAACCAGAATAGTGAGTCTCTCCCATAACCTGTCAGTGCAGCCCTACAACATTAGGGACACATAATCGTCCTCGATATCTGAGGACCCCATCTCCTGTAATCCCAAATGGTGTCTTCTCCTTCTGAGGGGCTGTATCTCTATAATGAGCTAACACGGGACCCTCGTACTAGCGTTCCTTCACTTTAGTTACTAAAGAGGATGTTGCCGTGTCCTTAATAGTAACTATGGTATCACCTGAATCTAGTAATCGAACTCCAAGACTAGCTAGCTGATGAATCTCATGGGCTATCCCCCTCTTCTCTGGCTATAAATATGATAGGCTACCCATAGATCTACGGCTGAGGGCATCGGCTACTATATTCGCCTTCCCTGGATGGTATAAAATATCAACGTCATAGTCTTTCAGTAGCTCCAACCATCTCCTTTAACGTAAATTCAATTCCTTTTGCTTGAAGATATACTGAAGGCTCTTATGATCCGTATAGATATCAACATGAATGCCATAAAAATAGTGCCTCCACATCTTTAGTGAATGAATCATCACGGCTAACTCTAATTTGTGGGTCGGGTAATTCTTCTCGTGTTTTCTTAGTTGTCTAGACGAATAAGCTACAACCTTACCATGCTATATCAGTACACAACCCAATCCAATGCCTGCAGCGTCATAATAGATAGCATAACCATCGGTTCCCTCTGGGAGTGTTAGAGCCGGTGCTGAAGTTAATCTGTCTTTCAATGCCTGGACACTCCTCTCACAAGCATCAGTCCATTAAAACTTAGCTCCCTTCTGAGTCAACTTTGTCAATGGTGCTGAAAGAGAAGAAACTCCCTTTACGAATCTCCTGTAATAACCTACAAAACCGAGGAAGCTACGAACATCCGTCGGTGTCGTGGGTCTAGGACAAGTCGTCACTGCCTTAATCTTTTGGGTATCAACCCGAATACCCTCGCCTGAAATAATATGTTCAAGGAAAGCTACAAAAAGCTACAGAATTCAAATTTAGAGAGTTTTGCGTACAACTTCTCTTTTTGTAGAACTCTGAGCACCGTACACAAATGATCTGCATGCTCAGCCTCTGAACGGGAGTAAACCAATATATCATCAATAAATACAATCACGAACAGATCTAGAAAGGGTCTGAACACACAGTTCATCAAGTCCATGAATACTGCTGGGGCATTGGTCAAACCGAATGATATAACACAAAACTTAAAGTGCCCGTATCTGGTCCTGAATGCTGGCTTCGAAATATCTTTCTCCTTAACCCTTACTGATGGTACCCGGACCTCAAGTCTATCTTCGAGAAACACTTGGCACCTTGCAACTGATCAAATAGATCATCAATCCTCGGGAGCGGATACTTATTCTTGATCGTTACCTTATTCAACTGTCTATAATCAATACACATCCGCAAGGAACTATCTTTCTTCCACACAAATAACACAGGTACTCCCCATGATGATGTACTAGGTCTGATAAAGCATTTTTCAAGCAAGTCCATTAGTTGTTCCTTCAACTCTCTCTGCTCTACAGGTGCCATTCTATAGGGAAGAATAGATATTGGTTGAGTATCTGGTAATATATCAATAGCAAACTCAATTTCTCGCTCTAGCGGAAGACCTGGAAGCTCATCAGGAAAAACATCAGAAAACTCATTAACCACAGGGATAGACTGAACGGTTTGTGACTCTACTTTCACATCCTGAACCCGAACTAAGTGATAAATATAGCCCTTTCTAATCATCTTCCCTGCCTTGAGATAGGAAATAAACCTACCTCTCGGCGATGCCGTATTACCGTTCCACTCCAAAATAGGCTCCCTGCAAACTGGAATCAAACCATCTTTGATCTACAATCAACGTTGGCTTAACAAGAAGCCAACCAATCCATACACAATATAACATCAAATTCTACCATATCTAACTCAATTAGGTCTGCTACTATAGATCGACTATGAACTACTATTGTACAATCTCTATATACCCACCTAGCTATCACTGGATCCCCAATAGGTGTGGACACCTCAAATGGTTTAACCAACTCAGGTTCTATCCCAAACTTACTAGCAACCAACAGAGTGACATATGATAAGGTGGAACCTGGGTCAATCAATGCATATAAATCATATGACGAGACTGATAATATACCTATAACAACATCACATGACGACTCCTGATCCTGTTGACCTGCTAATGCATAAATGCGATTCTGAGGACCGCTCCAGCTAGATGCTCCACCTCTACCTCTACCACGACTAATTGGTGCTTGTAAACCTTGCCCGAAGGGGCGTACTGATGATGACGAACGAGCTACAGATCCCGCTGGCTGAACTATGCTTGCACCACCTCTCGTCGGACAATCTCTCATAACGTGGCCTGGATAACCATAAGTATAACAAATAGCCAACCCCATACGGCACTGCCCGGGATGCTACTTACCAAACTGAGCACATCGTGTCAAGAGCGGCCTCATCCGACTTAACTCACCCCTATACTGAGAACATAAGGCCCTGGAATTCTTACTAGGCCTTGAATATGTGGAACGATCAAATCTCCTACCGGCAAACTCAGGGGGTGCGCTAGCCGATGGCTGGGCTAGATACCTCGGGTATTGTTGTCTCTGACCACCTCGAAACTCACTCGAAGGACCCGAAGATCTCGCTATCTTACTTTGGCCCCTATCATGCTCACGATCAGCCCTCTTCTTCTGCTTACGCTCTTCTACACCCTGAGCGTATGCCTGAATACGAGAAATATCCATGCCTGGTTGAAGTGAGACTGACATACAGTCGTTAAGCAGGTGCGACTCCAACCCCATCACAAACCGTTGAACCCGATCCTCCATCTTAGCTACAATAGTGGGAGCGTACCTAGCCAAATAATCAAACTGAAGGTTGTACTTCCGAACACTCATATTACCCCTGCCGATGGGTCAAGAACCTATAAACTCTGGCCCATCTAAGCTCTGGTGGCAGATAATGATAAAGAAAAGCCTCTGTAAACTCATGCCATACTGCTAGAGCGGCATCCTCACCTATGGACAACTTCCACGACTCGTACCAATTAACTGTAACATCCTAAAGTCTATAGGAAGCTAGCTCAACTGACTCAGCCGCAGTAGCCTTCATTACCCTTTAAGTCCTCTGCATCCTATCGATAAATACCTGAGGGTCCTCGTTTGGATTTGCTCCAGTGAATACCAGAGGGTCCAAATTAATGAAATCATGAACCCTCGCACTGATGGCCCTATTTGCATGACCAATACCTACTTCCTGACGCCGAGATTGTGCGGTTACTAATCGAGTCAATAGCTGAATAGCATCTCTTATCACCTGACCCAGTGCATCTGGCTGAGGAGCTGATTGTACAGGGGTAGGCGCTGGAGCTGGTGCCCCTCAGAACTCATCTAGAGAGGGCGGGGTATGTGAAGTTTGAGATGGAATCTCACTATGTGTAACACCCCGAAAATTTTTGAAGTACTTAAGTGTAAAGCTCGTTAAATTTTGCAAAGAAAATAATGTTTCATAGTGCCGGACTAGGCTTACGTGTTTGAGGATTGTAGGCTTACCTAGTCAATAATGTTTTGGGTTGAACAATGCACCGGAAAATAAAGGAAAACTTTTGGCGAAAAAGCGTGTTTATGCGGTCCATTATGCGACCGCAAAATCACTCTACGGACCGCATAATGGCCGTAGAGTGAGGCAGTTAATTGGGCCAGTGGAAAGCAATTATACGGTCGACTATGCGACTGCATAACTGTTATGCGGTGCACTATGCGACCGTAGAACAGTTATGTGGACCGCATAGTGACCGCAGACACAGACAAATTTTTGGTCGTTTTGGACACCAATTATGCGAGCGGTATGCGGTCGCATATGCGACCACAGAACCTGTTCCGGAGCTTCGTTTTTGGATTTTTAAAACCCGACCCTACTTCGTTAAATACACGCAAAAGGTCATTTTTGAGCAAAAGTTCTGATGTTTTAGAGAGAAGGGAGAGTGTTTTAGAGAGACAGAAAACCCTAGGCTAATTATTTATCAAGTCTTGCTCAAATCTTGGAAGATTAACAAGAAAAAAACCCACAAGTTTTTCATCTAAGAGGTAAGGTTCCATACCTTAGTTTTTAATTTCCAATTTAGAAAGAAGATAGTTGATTGGGAGCGTGATTCTTGGGTATGAGGGTATTATTTATACATGCATGTATCAATAAGATTTATGGAAAGATTGTTGAGCTTAAATAATTAAGGATTGGGCTGTGGAGTGAAGGAAATCTTGTAGAAGAATCTTGTGGTTAAATCTGCACACCTAGTGTTTGATAAAATGCTCAAACGAGCTGAGATCATGAATATCTTCCTAATATTGGTTCAATTTTTGTTATGTCTCAAAATAGATTGGGATTGCTAAGAATTTCCGGAACATTTAGAGTGTAAGGAAGCTCAAGTGAGGTATGTTGGCTAAACTTTCTCTCTTGGAATTGAATTCCATAATGTTCCCGTGAGTTTCAAAGTATGGGTTGCGTGTTAAAATATTGTGGCTTTGAATCGTATTTCAAATGAAAGCTAGTATGCCAAATTGTGTGAGAAAATCTCAATATTTTCAAGACTCTTAATTGCTCATATGTGTACCTAAAGTCTTGATTGAGAATGTCTTATTGTTGATAACCTATAAAGATGGTTGGAAGTGAAATTAGTGAATTGGGGATATAAAGTGTGGCCAACGTGCCAATAGTGAAAGCTATACTTGTGACTAATGGTGCCAATGAAATGAAATAATGTGAGAAAGATTATGAAATGAGCTTTGACTCAACTATTCCAAAATTAACTTCGACAATATAATCGGCTAAAAGTTTATGAACTCAAGTGATGCCCATATGTGGCTATTTTAGCTAATGCTATGCTTTCTAAGTAATTTTCAATGTGTTTTGCGTCTTACATATTCGTGAGTGACAATTGTGTATGATTTTAATTTGTGCTTCGATTGCCAATCATTTTACTCCATTTACTGGAAAGAAATCGATTGTGTTTAAAGCCTTCATTACTAATGAACATAAAGTTGTGATTTCCAGAATATTCTACTTGTTGATAATTATGATGATGATCTATGAAAGGGAAGAAATGAAAGTGTTGAATATGAAATACAACCATTGCGCCATGAATAAAGAATCATATGTATAGCCAAGAGAGCCAATGAAATAATAATATTGTAAGTGGTTAAAAGTACGGATTAGGTGATATGTGGTGTGCAAGGTTATGAGATGTACGTATTTGTACTTTTGTTTCCAATGTGTTTTGAAACCCTATGGACGGTCTATGAAAAGCTTAGGTACATTGTGATATGAAATCCTATGGATGGTCTATGAACGCATAGGTACATTATGTTATGAAATACATTGTGTTATGAAATCCTGTGGGCGGTCTATGAAACGCATAGGTACATTATGTTATGAAATCCTGTGGACGGTCTATGAACGCATAGGTACATTGTGTTATGAAATCCATTGTGATATGAAATCCTGTGGACGATCTATGAAACGCATAGGTACATTGTGTTATGAAATCCATTGTGATATGAAATCCTGTGGACGGTTTATGAACGCATAGGCACATTGTGTTATGAAATCCATTGTGATATGAAATCTTGTGGACGGTCTATGAAATGCATATGTGCATTGTGTATATGAGGTATCGGTGTACGGTATGAATAAACACTATGAACGGTCTATGAAATGCATTAGTGTATAATATGATATGTGAACACTAAGGACGGTCTAATGAGACACATTATAGGTGCCCCATTTTTTGTCCTTGTTTGTACAGGTTGTTTCAATTACATTATATTATGTGTTCCACGTATAGATCATATGGGCATTCTATTTTGAAAGAGGATTTCTAGCTATACATACTAGTGTTATTCGACAGTACTAACGTCCCTTTTGCCGGGGGCGCTGCATCTTTAATGGATGCAGGTTGTTCTACAGTAGTTGACATTGATCAGTGATAGCAGTACACTCTTTTCAGCTGATTTGGTGAGCCGCACTTCATTTCGGGGTCATGTATCTTTTATTTCTCATGTACTTTGTGGTTGAGGTAGAGCCGGGGCCTTGTTGCCGGCATTTTCATATTACTCTTCAGTTGTACTTAGAGGCTACGTAGACAGGTTGTGGGTGGTATTTGATGTAGGGAATTGGATTAGAACTGTTGGTATTTGGCAAAAATATTTTTCATTAAATCTATAAACTCGTACTATTTTGGAAATATGGAATGATGCTGTTAATGGGAATGAAATGGAAGCGGTTAATGAAATCTCTTCAGTATTTGATTAACGGAGTACATATCCTCTTTATTCACGGATGGATTTGGGTAGAATGAAATCTAACAGTCTTGCTCAGTCGGGTTCACTCGGTTGAGCGCCGGTCGCGCTCCTCGATTTTAGGGCGTGACAAACTTGGTATCAGAGCCTAAGGTTTTAAAGTGTCATAGGATATCTCGGAGCCGTGCCTAGTAGAGTCCTTATTATCGGTGTGTTGTCGACCACATCTATAATTAGGATGCTACATGGGCATTTAGGAATAATACCCTTCTTTCATGTCCTTGATCGTGCGATAAAGCTGATTGTAAGATTGTTCCTCCGTTAACTAGTGTTTTACTCTAACTTTCAGTATATGGCGCCTAAGAAGAATGCAAGAACTGGCCAAAAGGCCAATGTCACCCGAGGAATGGCAGCTGATTCTATATTCAATGATGCGGGTGAGCACCCAAGGAGTGAGGATATTCCTCCAGTTACTACACTCCCTGATTCTACCACAATTGATCAGACTGCACCTGTCCCTACACCTAGTGAGGGTGCAATGGTCCCTCCGACTGATATTCCAGTTCCACCTCCAGCTTTCGATTCTGGTGTTTCTGATGTTGATGTTAGGGGAGCCATATATATATTGGCACAGATAGTGGCTTCTCAGGCCCAGAGATCGAGTGTTGGGCCTACTCCTTCCAGTCAGCCAGGGGAATCTGCTAGTTCCAGAGTGAACAAGTTTCTTCAGTTAGATCCTCCAGTGTTTACGGGTACTAATCCTGAGGAGGACCCCCAGGACTTCATTGATGAGATGCACAAAACACTCCGGGTTATGCACGCTACCGAGACGGAGGGAGTGGAGTTGGCCTCCTACCGTTTGAAAGAGGTGGCATATTCTTGGTTTGAGCTATGGGAGGAGTCCGTGAGGAGGGAAGTTCTCCAGCAAGGTGGAGTGAGTTTACCGATGCTTTAATTGACCACTTCTTGCCTGCCGAGACTAAGGCGGCCCGTGCCGCTGAGTTTGAGAGCCTGAGGCAAGGTAGCCTGAGTATGTGGGAGTACCATATGAAATTCGCGCACCTGTCCAAGTATGCTATTTACATGTTGCCCACTATGGAGGCTAGAGTGTGCCGGTTTATGCAAGGGCTTAGTCCCTTGCTAATTAATGAGGCCACTACGGCTGCCTTGAATTCTGATATGAATTATGAAAAAATGGTGGCGTTTGCTCAAGCTACAGAGGATCGAAAGTTAAAAAGAAAGAGAGTTATATAATAACAAAAAGACCCGATCCACGGGCAATATTAGTGGCTCATACAGTGGGGGTAATGGTGGAAAGTCATTACATAGGAGAGTGTCATCCAGACCCACGCAGTCAGTTGCTCAGTCTTCAGCTAAAGCACTACTATCAAGGCCTGATCAGCAGTAGTGGGGCCATAGTAACCAAGGCAATAAGGGATCTAATCAGCAGGTCCAGTCAAATGGGGATTCTCAGCTGCAGCAGAGGCCCCCATGTCCCAAGTGTAGGAGGCATCATTTGGGGGTGTGCCGACGTGGCACGGATGAATGTTTCGGGTGAGGAGTCAAGGGCCACCAGCTAAGGCACTACCCCAATAACCAAGGGACAACAAGTAAGTCCCTCAACCCCAATATTAAGATGTCTTATCTACATGATTTCACTCGTGTGTGGTTGAAAGTTAAACAGTCTTATGATGAGCATATTGATTTGAAAGACAAGTTTGTTGTATCTCTAGTCCTTTCATATAGGATCAACTATTGGCAAAGGTTAAGTTGTGAGAACGATAATAATCTCTCAAGTGTTCAACTTTGTTTTCATCCCCATAGGCTTGTGACATAGATTCCTTGTGTCAGTTAATGTTGAGAGCATAATGCAATTTCATGCATTTTGAAACCCATATCACATTCTGGGTGCCAAAATATTCTCATTTCGAGTTAAACTGATTTTCCCTACATTCCAAAAGGCGACTGGTGTCACATAAGTGTTATTTCTCTTTGAGTCTTACTATTGCCAAACAAGGCACGTATGGAATGAAACAATTATTGTTATCCTCTTCATGGCTCATAGTATTCCAAGAATAAGTGATTCTAATGTCTTTATCCTCCTGACCATGCCTCCCATATGACACATGTTTAAAATGACTCATATATTTAAATCTCAGAATCATGAACATGATCCCTACATTATCAGTGCCTACTAGGCAACTCTATGCCTCATGTGTCGAATCAATAATGTCATCACAATGATTAACCATGTCAGCACTATTGGCAGTAACCTTCATATCTCTTAGAACATAACCTCCCGAAATGCCGTGCTCGGCACATTGATGGATTCTTGAATAATTCCAGCCCAATCTCGAACCTCGTTGTTACTATTTTTAGTAAACCCATGGGGGTTAAAGGTTCAATCATGTCAAAGAAGAAGCATCATTCCGTGATCAAATATATTGGATAGAAAGTTTTATGGTCATATTCATGCTAGCACATCTTAGAGTAATTGTTGGAGGTCGCAAAAGTTTTAGTTTGGGTGTTCGGCATAGAGATATAGAATGGAAGAAAGTGAACGGGTTATTCTAAAGATTTGTCTATGAATATATTATGTGAATTGTTAAGGAAGGTAAAGTATATGTAGTCACATCGGGCCTTATGAAATCTTGAAGGAAATAGGCCAAACTATGAGTATGATGTTTCCCTATTATTGTCCTTCGTGTACCCGGTATTTCATGTGTCTGTGTGTAAGAAGGTGGAGTTAATTGATAATTGGATTATGAGGAGCAACTATTTGCTATTCTTATTAGATAAGTCCAGAAGTTAAGATTGCCTCCGTCAAGTGCTATGGCGAAAACCAACAGGTTGAAGAGGCTACTTGGGAGGCCGAGGAAGAAATGAAGAAAAGTATCCTTATTTGTTTGAATAGCCATGTATTTATAAAGTTGTGATCTATGAAAATTCTAAGAGTTGCTTTCTATGAATTTTGTATCACTTGAACAATTGGCGTTAAGGGTATTCCTTTCTAGAAATATATTGCTTATGAGGCCACAATTAGTGTTGTTTTGTATTATGTTACGTCGTTGGATTATGTATATGCTGTTAGGATGTGTTTCTGGGGCTCTCTGACAGGTGGATAGGCCCAGTTACAAAGGAAACTCTAGCGAAATATTTGAAAATTTAGGGAGTTAGTCAAATTTGGGGCTGCTAGTTTGTGGTATAAAACAAACTAAGTTGCATAAGATGCTAATGACGGATTTTTACCCTCATTCGAGGACGAATGATCCTAAGCGAGGGAGAATGTAACACCCTGGAAAATTTCGAAGAACTTAAGTGTAAAGCCTGGTAAATTTTGCAAAAAAAATAATGTTTCATGGTGCCGGACTAGGCTTACGTGTTTGAGGATTGTAGAAGCTCGGACGTTTTGGGTAGAACAATGCACCGGAAAGTAAAGGAAAATATTTGGCGAATAAGCGCATTTATGCGGTCCATTATGCGACCGCAGAATCACTCTGTGGACCACATAATGGCCGCAGAGTAAGGCAGCTAATTGGGCCAGTGGAAAGCAATTATGCGGTCGACTATGCGACCGTATAACTGTTATGCGGTGCACTATGCGACCGCAGAAAAGTTATGCGGACCGCATAGTGACCGTAGACACAGATAAATTTTTGGTCGTTTTGGACACTAATTATGAGACCGGTATGTGGTCGCATATGCGACCGCAGAACCTGTTCCGGAGCTTCGTTTTTAGATTTTTAAAACCCGACCCTACTTCGTTAAATACACGCAAATGGTCATTTTTGAGCAAAAATTCTGATATTTTAGAGAGAAGGGAGAGTGTTTTAGAGAGAGAAAAAACCCTAGGCTAATTATTTATCAAGTCTTGCTCAAATCTTGGAAGATTAACAAGAAAAACCCATAAGTTCTTCATCTAAGAGGTAAGGTTCCATACCCTAGTTTTCAATTTCGAATTTGGAAAGAAGATGGTTGATTGGGAGCGTGATTCTTGGGTGTGAGGGTATTATTTATACATGCATGTATCAATAAGATTTGTGAAAAGATTGTTGAGCTTAAATAATTAAGGATTGGGCTGTGGAGTGAAGGAAATCTTGTAGAAGAATCTTGTGGTTAAATCTGCACACCTAGTATTTGATAAAATGCTCAAACGAGCTGAGATCATGAATATCTTCCTAATAATGGTTCAATTTTTGTTATGTCTCAAAATAGATTGGGATTGCTAAGAATTTCCGTAACATTTAGAGTGTAAGGAAGCTCAAGTGAGGTATGTTGGCTAAACTCTCTCTTGGAATTGAATTCCATAATGTTCCCGTGAGTTTCAAAGTATGGGTTGCGTGTTAAAATGTTGTGGCTTTGAATCGTATTTCAAATGAAAGCTAGTATGCCAAATTGTGTAAGAAAATCTCAATATTTTCAATACTCTTAATTGCTCATATGTGTACCTAAAGTCTTATTGGGAATGTCTTAGTGTTGATAACCTATAAAGATAGTTGTAAGTGAAATTAGTGAATTGGGGATATAAAGTGTGGCCAACGTGCCAATGGTGAAAGCTATATTTGTGACCGATGGTGCCAATGAAATGAAATAATGTGAGAAAGATTATGAAATGAGCTTTGAATCAACTATTCCAAAATTGACTTCGACAATATAATCGGCTAAAAGTTTATGAACTCAAGTGATGCCCATATGTGACTGTTTTAGCTAATGCTATGCTTTGTAAGTAATTTTCAATGTGTTTTGCGTTCTTACATATTCGTGAGTGGAAATTGTATATGATTTTAATTTGTGCTTCGATTGCCAATCATTTTACTCCATTTATTGGAAAGAAATCGATTGTGTTTAAAGCCTTCATTACTAATGAACGTAAAGTTGTGATTTCTGAAATATTCTACTTGTTGATAATTATGATGATGATCTATGAAAGTGTGGAATATGAAATACGGCCATTGCACCATGAATAAAGAATCATATGTATGGCCAAGAGAGAAAATGAAATAATAATGTTGTAAGTGGTTAAAAGTACGGATTAGGTGATATGTGATGTGAAAGGTTATGAGATGTACGTATTTGTACTTTTGTATCTAATGTGTTATGAAACCCTATGTACGGTCTATGAAACGCATAGGGACATTGTGTTATGAAATCCTGTGGACGGTCTATGAAACACATAGGTACATTGTGATATGAAATCCTGTGGACGGTCTATGAAATGCATCGGTACATTGTGTTATGAAATCCTGTGGACGGTCTATGAACGCATAGGTACATTGTGTTATGAAGTACATTGTGTTATGAAATCCTGTGGACGGTCTATGAAATGCATAGGTACATTGTGTTATGAAATCCTGTGGACGGTCTATGAACGCATAGGTACATTGCGATATGAAATCCTGTGGACGGTCTATGAACTGGACGATCTATGAACGCATAGGTACATTGTATTATGAAATCCATTGTGATATGAAATCCTATGGACAGTCTATGAACGCATAGGCACATTGTGTTATGAAATCCATTGTGATATGAAATCTTGTGGACGGTCTATGAAACGCATATGTGCATTGTGTATAAGAGGTATAGGTGTACGGTATGAATAAACACTATGAACAGTCTATGGAACGCATAAGTGTATAATATGATATGTGAATACTAAGGACGGTCTAATGAGACACATTATAGGTGCCCCTTTTTTTGTCCTTGTTTGTAAAGGTTGTTTCAATTACATTATATTATGTGTTCCACGTATAGATCATATGTGCATTCTATTTTGAAAGAGAATTTTTAGCCATACATACTAGTGTTATTCGACAGTACTAACGTCCCTTTTGTTGGGGCGCTGCATCTTTAATGGATGCAAGTGGTTCTACAGTAGGTGACATTGATCAGTGATAGCAGTACACTCTTTTCAGCTGATTTGGTGAGCCCCACTTCATTTCGGGATTATGTATCTTTGTTTCTCATGTACTTTGTGGTTGAGGTATAGCCGGGGCCTTGTTGCCGGTATTTCCATATTACTCTTCAGTTGTACTTAGAGGCTCCGTAGATAGGTTGTGGGTAGTATTTTTTGTTGAGAATTGGATTAGAACTGTTGGTATTTGGCAAATTTTTTTTTATTAAATCTATAAACTCATACTATTTTGGAAATATTGAATGATGCTGTTAATGGAAATGAAATGGAAGCGGTTAACGAAATCTCTTCAGTATTTGATTAACGGTGTACATCTTCTCTTTATTCACGGATGAATTTGGGTAGAATGAAATCTAACAGGCTTGCTCAGTCGGGTTCACTCGGTTGAGCGTCGGTCGCGCTCCTCGATTTTGGGGCGTGATACTATGAGACCCTCCCCGAGCCCTGGTAACTCGTGGCGCTCGATTAATAGTCTCGTTAGCCACGGACTTGCCCTTCTGGGCAGTTGTAGCCTTCGGAGGCATCGCTAAAAACATAATATATCATTAGGAAAATAAATCCTTATATTGCACGATCTAAGATAAGAAAGGAGGATAAATGTGGTGCACAACACACTCATAAACAAGACTCTACTGCACACGGTCTGTGGACAACCCGAGGACAGAACTGCTCTGATACAACTTTTGTCACGACCCAAACCGATGAGCCATGACGAGTGCCCGAGCCTACCTGTCGAACACCCCTAAGCATACATCTAAGAAAAAACATGAAATAAGTGTAGGAAATGCATAACGTCTGGCAGCAAACTACTTAATTTTGTGAATAACATACGCGAGAAAATGTGCCCAAAAGACATATGTACATATATATATATTCGGAATAAGGTAGGGCGAGCCGACAAGGTCACATACTATCCGACTATACATGACTGTCTACAGACCTCTAATAGAGTGTACATCTGTATAAAGGACAGGATTGGGCGCCATCATACCCATATATGTATACAAACATATCGTACCCAAACCTAAAAGTAGCTCCGGATCAAATGGAGCACGCTAACTCTCGCTGAGCAAGGATCCTAATAAGGGAAACCGTCAGCCTGTCTACCTGCACCTGCTGGCATGAAACACAGTACCCAGGAAATAGGGGCGTCAGTACGAATAATGTACTGAGTATGTAAGGCATGAAAATTAGTATCAAAGACATAAAAGAAACATGGAGTAAAGGAATCCGCCTGTAAGTCTAAATAACTTTGTAAATCCTGAAATATTATAAAGTCAAGCATGTGCATATAAATGTCGCATCATGCATAGGTATATATTTACATAACATCATCAAGCCTCTTACGGCATCCCATCATATCGTCTCGACCTCTATAGGCAAAATCATCAACGCTACCAACTGATCAGGTGGTGGTGCGTATATAATGCCACCTTTTTTCATATCCCATATACATATAATATACGCGTATATAACGCCATCTGGTCCTGGGTCAATGTATATGTATAAATGAAAGAAATGCATAAGACGTAAGTTAATAAGATTTCTTGGAATATCATAAGATCAATATACCTTCGGATAAACTTTATCTACTTACGTATTTTTTAAGACCCATGAACAGACGATATAATAATAGAATACATGGGGAATCAATAACATAGGCACCCCTAGTACTTCTATGAATAGAGTCATTTACGAAAGTTTCGCATTTTCTCGTTTCGTTGTATCATATGGATCATGCCAAAATGAAAGAAGAGATAGCCTTAACATACTTGAGCCGATTTTCTTGACAATCCATCTAACACACGCCAATCGCGACAAAACATGTAACGATGGATCGAAATAGGGGAAAATTCGTATGATGTTCTTGAAAAAGATTGTATCGTGCTCCCTTAGAATTTGCAACTCACGCTGCTATAGCATTTTAGGGGTTCATAAGAATTCCTCTTTGAGAATTTTCATCCGTCACTAGCAAGCATAAACCTTTCCCTTTAATGATATAGGGAGGTGTCTTTATCATAGTGGGTGTGGTCCCCACTTTATAAGATGACTTAGCCAAAGAATTCCCTAAATATGCCACCTAGCCCCATAACTTACCTAGTCAATATTAGGCTTGATTAAGAGCCCATACTTGCTACCACGTTGGGAGGTATTAAGCTTATCCATAATTTTCTAATTAGCTTGTTAATCTCCTACTAAATCAATAATTAACCAATTACCCAATAATTAAGAATTATCTCAAATTATTTAAAATACTAATCACCTTTAACACACTTTATATACCTTACTATCATGGTCATGTAGTTCATTGTATGGCACTAGTCCATAAATACGGGGTATTATAGCTTGGACCGTATTTTATCCCAAATTGTCAAACTTCAACGAAACTCATTTTCTTCGATTTTTTTACCGTCTAACCTTCAGGGCACTTACTTATCACCTATTATAAACAGTATAAATCCTTATAACCTCAAAAATAATCTCATTCCCGAGCGTACGTCGATTAACTTACGACGAAACTTTAACGTTCGAAAATGCGAAATGTAACATAACTATCATATATCTGAGGGCATAAATCGTCTAAGTGTAGAAAAAAATAATACTTTCCATTCATGGCACTCTAAGTTATCTATCAATTATCGATAAACACATATATAGATCCAGCTTTTTTTTCAACTAACAAAACTTATGCACCTCAAAAGTGATATATTCGGTCTAGCGATCTCTTAACCCAAAAATCATGCAACTTTTTCTTTTAGTTCCTTTGACCCCACAGAGCCATTCTATAATGTAAAATAAAAATAGACTAAATTTTCTAGAAATATATTAGTAGTACCCAAGTCTATCTCCTTAATAAGTGGTACACTCGATATGTCTTCTGAAAATACTGTTAAAAAATTTATTAATCACAAAGACTAACTTAATAGTCGGTTACTCAACTCTGATATCCCGAGTTATAGTTAAATACAACACATACCTTTTACTTTTCATATCTAGAACTTATACTTATGGGGTAGCTTTGTCTATAGGCATACCAAGTGAATCCTTGAAATACTAGGCTCAACAGAGAGAAAATTCGATAGTCTTTTCATGGCAAGCAACCGTATGAAAATACGAGGTCGTCCAATCCAAGCCTAAGATAACCACAAGTCAACAAAGCGAAGTTATAACAAGCTCGTAAGTGTATCATAACTCTGAATTGAGTTCACACATGTCTGATAGATTGGTCCTGTGGTAAGACTCCCTCACTTAGGTTAAAACTTCTTGATACATCAAGCATTCCAATCCTTTCTTTTATTTTTATCCTCATATACTCTATCATCTCGTAATGTGTTGCTCTTCTTCCTCAAATATATACTTTATAGAACACAACATATGTTAACAAAAATGTGTAAATCGATAACTTTTCTAAGAGATAGCCAGGTCATTTCGTTTTTTGTAGAACTCAAATTTATTTACCGTTCATCTTTTTTCTTCTGGTGTGTGGCAGTCTCACTATTCCACGTCTTACGCGTAATTTAATAACTAATAATGCCACTATGTGCTAAGTAACATACTCAACCTCTTACTATATTGGTGCATAGCCATTAACTTAAATCTTATTTTCTCTCACAAGCTAGTATTCATACACGAACTCTTGCCGTTAACAAGATTTTGCATCGCGTAGTGCCACTATCCTTCTTATTTACGCCAAAGTCACACATATAACATCACTATCACAATATCACTAATACTATCAAATCTCTTCAAGAGGCATTAAGCTAAGAACTATATAAGCACTTTTCTCAAAATATCTTTTACCTTCAAGTCCGACAATCAAGACGTGGCTAATATATTACACTTCTTACGTTACCACTCAACTCTTTTTCTCTCCTTCCCAAACTCATATGGAGGATAGTATCCATAAATTCCACTGTTGAATAATTTGTTCTTAGGAAAAAATAGTATCCTAGACCACTTTACCATTCACATGGAGTCTTAGTGTTCAAAAAAATTGACTAACTCTCTACCTTCTTAAAAATTTTGCAGGGCTTCATTCCTTTGTAATGTAGTTATCCAAAAATATTATAACCTGTCAATTCTCAAATAGAACCAATGCATACAACATCTCGTGTATTCAAGGTCACTCTCAATCGCATATATTTTATTCAAAATTTTCAAGTCAAATGTTTGTCCGATAGAGGAGGATATGTGTATCCTAGCCGTCTGCGAAGAAGGACATCCCAAATTTTAACTTGATTTAGCACAACGCACGAATAAGGAATGAAAGACAGGAAAACATCCTTGATGTTCAGTAGCCTCAAGGTCATGAGTATGGATGTCTATATACCCATGAATAAGACTCTACTAAACACTGCTCTATGACCCGAGACTTAAAGCCTAAGTTTTGATATCAACTTTTTCACGTCCCAAACTACTTCCTAGACGTGATTGTCACCTAGCTAACACCACCTGCCAGGTGAACCTATTTCTCATACGTTTAACCATTTACACAAATACTGAAAAATAAATAGTGTAGGTCTAAAAGTGTTATTAATAGTTAAAGACGAAATAGTTATCAACCAACACCTTAGTCAATTATTAGAAACACCAATGATCGCTCAAATAATAAAACTGTAGCCCAAATCCTACACTAAGACCATGGAACAACTATAAAGTAACATGAGTTTAACTTATGGGTATGCAAACCCCAAAGAAAAAGAAATAACTAAAACGAAATAAAACTGAAATGAAAGCCTCCACAAACGATGCGGTGACTCACCTCAGCAATAGGATCCACTCGAACGAACTCGTCAGCCGCTAGCTATATCTGTCGCAACAGTATCTGCATAGAGATACAGGTAAAAAGTGAGTTATACGTAATATGACCCAGTAAGATCCTCGACCCGCCACTTTGAATACCTCTGGAACAAGCGTTAGAAATACAAACACACTACAACGAGAACAATATAATAAGCACGAATATTATACAATCACACAACATATATGTATCAACAGAGTTAATAAGAATTAACCAGCAAGAATACACACTAAGGATTTGTCGTAATTACGCTGAAAGAAATTAACCAACACATCTACGAGTCCACAACGGCACCACAATACCTCAAATATGTAAGGAAGCATATATAATGCTCACTGAAGCATAAACAATGCCCGAAATATATCAAGAAGCATACACAATGCTCGGGTGATGTACAAAGGCATACACAATGCCCCAACATCATGGCTCACAGCCGTATTAATCTATTAAACTCAACACCATGGCTTACAACCGTATTAAACTATCAAACCCAACATCATGGCTCATAGCCGTATCACGCCATCAAACAACTTATAAAATAATTTTTTGTAGTTTTTATAAAATAATATATTTGCGGCTAGTCTAAGACTACCGATTCTGCCAAGCGCACACTTGTCCCAACACATGGACCAGGCAGAGAAAACACATTTTCAAAATAGATTTTAGAAAAGCAAGCATAAAAACTTTAAGTCTCACTTGCCTCAATTCGTGATTAGAACAACCATTCCAATAGCGCGTAGTTGTTTCTGGATCACCTCAAACTACACAAAAATGGATTTAGAATGGTAAAAAACTCTTAGGTGAATATTCTCTTAGTTTTTAGCATAAGTCAAACTCACGGTCAACGGTTTACTCGGAAAAAAATATCTACTCAGGTCAACATGTTTGAATTCTAGAAACAAATAGTATAATCCAATTACTCATGAGCTCACGAGTCAAAATCTATATTTAACTTCTCAATCTGAGTCCAACAAGTCTATCAGCTTCTTAAACTTTGTTTTTCTTCAATTTAGTAAGTAGGGTTCAATCTCAAAGTTTTCGATGTCTAGCCCCAAATCATTAAGATTAAATCAAATCCATGGCATAGTCTCATCAGCTAGACTCAAATAATTCAACTTAAATCTCGCAGGTTAGTACTCATATCTCGATAAAAATAAAAATAAAGTAGCACATAAATTACCTTAAATAAAAGCAAATTGGTACTTGTGGTTACTGTGACTGTTCTTGTAGTGATCTCCTTCCCATCTACAACTACCTCCTCTTGTGCGCTATAGGACAGCAGCACGCGCTTCTTCTTTGCATACCGAAACAGGAATCAAACAATGCTTTATTCTTATGAGGTATTATTTATAAATCCCTCCTTTTTGAGCCATAGTTTTTAATCACAAGGATTGCTAAATATAGAATTATTTCATCATGTGTCTACTTGTACAATATCATTAGAATGCTAGCAATATGCAGAAGATTGTCTCCCTTCAAGAGGACACGCAATCATTTGGTATTTCCCACTTAAAAACATCCTTTAAGATCCTAAGGTCCAGCCGTCATTTACACTTTTGGTGGGTATATTCCATTAAATTTTTAATTGAGTAAGAATCTAGTAAAAACCTAGTTCCTCTCTAAATATATTCTATATAATGATACCAAGAAAGCAGCTTGGTCCATACTCCATTTTCCCGGCTTTTTGCGGCTGTAATTTCAAAGGGCTATTTAAGGATCCCTAATCACACTTTCATAGTTCAACGAATTCTTTTGGGCTCCGGCCCACCTCTACTCATTCTTTTTTTTCTTTTAAATAGACAAGTATAGCCTTCTATATTTTTGAGTTATTATATCGGGCAAGCACAAGAGATCCCGATATTCAGGTAGCTTCAGTGGTGCCTCGTCTGGATACTGAGGTTGATTTGGGAGAGGATACTCTAGCAAGCTAGTTTATCGTTCACCACCATCCAGTCGAGAGGCTTCAGTTCAGTCTTCATTCAGTGCACTTCCAGCTTAGAGCTCTTGTCGTGCTCCATCAGCTCAGGGTTCGTTGGTACCAAGTTCTTCTAATGGTTATTCTAGTTCACGGGTTCTGATTCAGGCACCATAGTAAATTCCAGTTAGAGGTTGCTATGAGTGTTGTGAGTTGGGGCATCTCCGGAAGTATTGCCCCCGTCTTTGCAGAGCTCCAGTACAGTAGGGGGGCCAGACTATGATTCCTGCATCAATTTCTATACCACCCTCCCAGCCAGCTCAGTGTGTATGTCATGACGGGGTCGTCCTAGAGGGGGAGCTAAGTCTAGTAGAGGTCAGGCCAGATGCTATGCCTTCCCAGGGAGGACCAAAGTCGTTGCTTCAGATGCAATGATTACAGATATTGTTTATGTGAGCCACAAGGATGCATCATTATTGTTTCATCCTGGTTCTACTTATTCATGTGTCATCATACTTTGCTTCTTGTTTGGATATGCCTCATGTTTCTCTTGATGCTCCTGTACATGTGTCTACACATTTTTGTGATTTTATTATGGTGGATTGGGTTTATCGGTCATGTGTGGTCACTATATGTAGTTTTGAGACGAGGACAGACTTTCTATTATTTAGATATGGTGGATTTTGACGTGATCTTTGCTATGGAGTAGTTATCCCCATACCATGTTATTCTTGATTGTCACACTAAGACCGTAAAGTTGGCGATGCCGAGGTTGCTAAGGTTAGAGTGGAAGGGTTCTCTTGGTTACACTCCTAGTAGGGTGATTTCATTCTTGAAAGCCCAACGGATGGTTGAGAAGGGATGTTTGGCGTATCCAGATTTTGTCAGAGATGTTGGTGCTGGTACTCCTACTGTTGAGTCAGTTACAGTAGTGACGGAGTTTCCAGATGTGTTTCCAGCAGACCTACCGCGCATGCCATCCGATAGGGACATTGAATTCGGCATTGATTTGGCACTGGGCATTCAACCTATCTCTATTCCTCCAAATCGCATGGATCCAGTGGAGTTGAAAGAATTGAAGGAATAGTTGAAAGAGTTGCTAGATAAGGGGTTCACCAGGCCTAGTGTATCACCTTGGGGTGTGCAGGTGTTATTTGTTAAGAAGAAGGATTGTTCCATGAGAATGTGTTGTGACTACCGACAGTTGAACAAGGTGACCATCAAGTGCAAGTATCCACTGCCATGTATTGATGACTTATTTGATCAGCTTCAGGGTGTCAGGGTATTCTCGATGATTGATTTAAAATTGTGGTATCACAGTGGAAGATCGGGCTTCAGACATTCCTAAGACTACTTTCCAAACTCGTTATGGGCATTATGAAATTTTGGTGATGTCGTTTGGGTTGACTAATGCCCCGCCAACCTTTATGCATTTTATAAACAGTGTGTTGTAGTCTAATTTGGATTCATTTTTCAATGGGTTCATTGATGATATATTGGTGTATTCTCGTAGTGGGGAGGAACATGAGCAACATTTGAGGATCATTCTCCCGACTTTGAGGGAGAAAGGCTATATATTAAGTTCTCCAAGTGCAAGTTTTGGTTATACTCGGTGGCACTCTTGGGTACGGTATCTAGTGATGGGATCAAGGTGGACCCAAAGAAGATTAAGGCAGTTCATAGTTGGCCCAGACCTTCTACCACTACAGAGATCAGGAGCTTCTTGGATTTGGCTGGTTATTACCGTTGCTTCATAGAGGGATTTTCATCTATTGCAGCCCCATTGACTAAGTTAAATTTGAAGGGTGCTCCATTCAGTTGGTCAGATGAGTGTGAGGAGAGCTTTCAAAGGCTCAAGACAACATTGACTACAACTCTAGTGTTGGTTTTGCCTTCAGGATCAGAGTCATATACAGTTTATTGTGATCTTCGCGGGTTGGTATTGGGTGTGTGTTGATGCAAGACGGTAGGATAATTGACTACGTGTCGCATAAGTTGAAGCCTTATGAGAAGAACTACCCAATGCATTATTTTGAGTTTGCAGCTATTGTACACGCACTCAAAATTTGGAGGCATTACTTATATGGCCTGTCTTGTGAGGTATATACGGATCATCAGAGTCTTCAGCATCTATTAAAGCAAAAGGATGTGAACTTGTGGTAGTGGAGGTGGTTAGAGTTATTGAAGGACTATGATATCACCATTCTTTATCATCCGAGGAAGACCAATATGGTAGTAAGCACCTTGAGTAGAATGGCTGAGAGTATGGGGAGTTTATCATTTAGTCAAGTTGGGGGGAGGCCTTTTGCTATGGATGTTAAGGCTTTGGCCAACAGGTTTGTGAGAATGGATATATCAGAGCCTAGCAGAGTCCTTGCTTTTGTTGTATCTCAGTCATCTTTGTTTGTGCACATTAAGGACCGGCAGTATGATAATCCCCATTTACTTGTCCTTAGGGACACGGTGCAGTGAGGTGGTGCTAAGGAGGTGACTATTGGTGATGATGGTGTCTTGCGGCTTTAGGGACGGATTAGTGTTCCTAATGTGGATGGTTTGAGAGAGTTTATCCTTGAGGAGGCTCATAGTTCGCAGTATTCCATTCATCTAGGTTCTACGAAGATACCATAATTCGAGGAATCATTATTGGTGGTGGAGGATGAAGAAAGACATCGTTGGGTATGTTGCTCGGTGTTTGAATTGTCAACAGGTCAAGTATGAGCATCACAGACCTGGTGGTTTGCTGTAGAGGTTAGATATACCAGAGTGGAAGTGGGAGCGCAACACTATAGATTTTGTGGTAGGGCTGCCACGGACATTGAGGCAATTTGACGTTGTTTGAGTCATTGTGGGCAGACTGACCAAGTCTGCATATTTCATTCCACTTATGACTTCCCACACTTCGGAGCAGTTGGGTAAAATCTACATCAAGGAGATTGTTTGCGTGCATGGTGTACCGGTTTCTATAATCTCGGATCGAGGTACTTAGTCTACTTCACATTTTTGGAGAGCGGTTCAGTGTGAGTTAGTCACGTAGGTTGAGTTGAGCACCGCATTTCACCCTTAGATGGACGGGCAGTCCGATCAGACCATTTAGATTTTGGAGGATATGTTGAGGTCTTGTGTCATAGATTTCGGAGTTCAGTGGGATCAGTTTCTACCTTTAGCTGAGTTTGAACAGCTATCAGTCGAGTATCTAGATGGCTCCACATGAGGCATTATATGGGATTCGATGTCGTTTCCTAGTTGGTTGGTTCAGAGCCAGGTGAGGCTAGACTATTGGGCACAGATTTGGTTCGTAATGCTTTGGAGAGGGTGAAATGGATTCAGGTGTGGCTTCGTACAGTACAGTCTAGGAAAAAGAGTTTTGCTGACGGGAAGGCTCATGATGTGGCATTCATGGTGGGTGAGAAGGTTCTACTCAGAGTTTCACCTGTAAAGGGTGTCATAAGGTTCGAGAAGAAGGGCATGTTGAGCCCTCGGTATATTGGTCCTTTTGAAGTGTTGGAGAGAGTTGGTGAGGTGTCCTACAGACTTGATTTGCCATCCATCTTATCGGGAGTTCATCCGATGTTTCATGCTTTCATGCTTCGAAAGTACTATATGGACCCGTCACATATTTTGGATTTCAGCTCAGTGTAGTGGACAAGGGTTTGACTTATGTTGAGGAGCCGATGGCCATTTTGGATAGGCATGTTTGAAAGTTGAGGTCGAAGAATATTGCATCAGTGAAGGTTCAGTGGAGGGGTCAACCAGTCGAGGAGGCGACTTGGGAGACTGAGCATGATATGCAGAGCAGATATCCTCACCTTTTTGTAATGACTTGACCGGTCGTTTTGAGTATTTTAGCCCCGTTTTCCCTATTTGATGCTTTACATATATGTATTTGTCATTATGTGACTTGCAGGGATGGTTGATTTGGTTTCAGGGGAGTTTTTGATGAATTGGGACACTTAGTCTCTTGGTTGGAGACTTAGGTTGTAAGAGTTGATCGGAGTTTGACTTTTGTGTAGACAACCTCCGAATGGTGTTTTGATGGTTCCAATAGGTTCGCATGGTGATTTTGGACTTAGTCGTATGTCCGTATTTGGATTGGAGGTTCCTAGGTTGATTTGGTTCTATTTGCCGAAAGTTAGAAAGTTGAAGGTTTGGAAGGTTCATAGGTTGGACCGAGAGTTAACTTTTATCATATCGGGTTTGGATTGTGATTGCGATTGTGGGAGCTGCAATGGACCTGCTATATCATTTGGGACTTGCATGAAAAATTTGAGTTCATTCCGAGTTGTTTTGGCATGTTCATAGTAAAGTCATACGAATGGATAACCGGGTCTATGAAATAAGATATAGCAATATTCGCAAGTTCAACAAAGTATCGAGCAAAGAACTTCAGTATATCCATAGATGACCATAGAGACATCTTATTAAGCTCTGTATATATTCACAAAATGAGGCCTAGGGATTGGCTAAAGGCTGGAGGAAAAAGGAGAGAAGAATCGCATAGGCGCACTTACAAAGTCAGAGTCGTACATGCCGCATGATAAAAGATAGCAACAGTTACAAGATTGGAATAATTCCGACCACGAGTCGTGGTATGAGAAAGAGGCCAAAAAGGAAAAATGCCCTAGCATTTGGGATTCATTAACAGAACAGTTGCCTAGATAGCAAGAGGAGTACTAAAGTATTCGCAAGAGCTATGGGTTATGAGAATGATAAGTGCATCAGTCAACATTCGAGGACGAATGTTCCAAAGGGGGAATGATGTTACACCCCATATTTTCGTACGTGAAAGTACGCCATAAATAAATTGATGAAAGCTCAGAAATAAGATGTTACATCCCGCATTTTTGTACGTTACAATTTCGTCGTAAGTTAATCGACGTGAATTCAGGAATGAGGTTATTTTGAAATTATAAGCATTATGCTATTTCAAACACGTGATGAGTAAATTCGTGAAGGAGAAAGGGTAAGCAAATCGAAGAAAAGGAATTTCGTCAAAGTTTGATATTTTGGGATAAAATACGGTCCGAGCTATAATACCCGATATTTATGGACTAGTACCATACAAGGTACCACATGGCCATGATAGTAAGGTGTATAAGGTGTGTTAAAAATAAGTAGTATTTTAAGTAAATTGAAATAATTCTTAATTATGTGGATAATTGGGTAATTATGGATTTTTAGTAGGAGATTAATTAAGTAATTAAGCTAATTGAGTAATTAGGCATAAATGGATAAAGCTAAGTCTTCCTAACGTGGCAGCCATCAAGTCACAAATTAATGACTCTTAAAGCCATGTAACTTGGTGGCACCGAGAGACTTGATTCATAAGACAAAATTTGCCTTCCTTACACGTAAGAGTCCTATGTATAAGTACTTTTGTTTGGTTCTTTATTAGTAACTTAGAGATCCTCCTTTCAATAATTTAAATGTTAGAAAATGGAGAGTTAAGGTTTATGATATAAACGTGAGTTACTTCTAACACAATTCATACAAGACTTCTTTTTGAAGGAGATTTTGGAAGTTCATATGAGACTTCATGTTACAATAGCAACGGCAGTTCTTAGATTTGTAATGATATCCATACGAAATTGCACTACGTAATAACAACAGAATTTTGCAATTCCAAGGGAGTACGGTGCAATCCTTCTCAAGAATATTATACGGATTTTTCCCTACTCCAGGTATGTTAATGCTATCCTTTCTCTCTTTTTGGCATGATCAATACGGTACAAACGAAACGAGCAAATGCACAATTTTCATAACTGACTCTATTCATAGAAGTACTAGGGGTGTCTATATTCTTGATTACCCATGTGAATTATTATTATATCTTCTGTTCATGGGTCTCAGAAAAATACGTATTTGATAAAGTTTATCCGAAAGGCATATTAATTTTATGACATTCTGAGAAATCTTATTAACGTAATTCTTATGCATTTTATGCATTTATACATGCACATAGACCCATGACCAGATGACGTTATATACGTATATATATGTATATGGGATATGGGAAATGTTACGGCGTTATATACGCACCACCACCTGATCAGCTGGTATACGTTGATGATTTGCCCACAGTGGCCGAAATGATATGATGGGATGCCCTCAGAGGCTTGATGATGTTATAAACGCATATACCTATACATGGTATGACATTTATACGCATATGCATGACATTATAAAAATGAAATGATTCACAGAGCTATGCAGACGTACATGTCGAGTCTTTTACTTTATGTTTCTCTTATGTCTATTATTTACCGATTTTTATTCCTTATATACTCGGTACATTATTTGTACTGACGTCCCTTTTGCCTGGATACGTTGCGTTCATGCCTGCAGGTCTCGATAGACATGTCGAGAGTCCTTCAAGTAGGCGATCAGCTCAGCGGAAGATGTTGGTGCACTCCATTTGCTCCGGAGTTGCTTGTTTGGTCAGTATGATTTAGATGTGTATTGTTTGGTATGGCGGGACTCTGTCCCGACCTTTATGACAATTATGTATTCTTAGAGTTTTGTAGACAGATGTCATGTATATGAAAGATTGTATGGCCTTGTCGGCCTATGTTCAGTGTACGAGTGATTGTTTTGGTCCTATAGGCGAGTATGTTAAATGTATAAGTTTTTATATCAGATTGGGTCATCTTATATTGAGTATTCCCTTATGTTTATTCTGGTTAACCCATGACGGCCTGTTTGGCCCATTTGCCAATGATAGTACGATAAGAAGGCTACATTAGGTTGGTACTCAGTTGAGTAAGGTACCAGGTGCCCGTTACGGCCCATAGGAATAAACACACTGACGAATGAGTCAAGATAGGACCGGAATACACTGTGCATCAAGTGCATGAATGCTGCTGGGGCGTTGGTCACCCCAAATGACATTACAAGGAACTCGTAGTGATCATACCGAGTCCTGAAAGCAGTCTTCGGGATATCTGGCTCCCGAATCTTCAACTGATGATAGCATGAACATAAGTCAATCTTGGACAACACCCTGGCACCCTGTAACTGATCAAATAGGTCATCAATACAAGGCAATAGATACCTATTCTTCACTGTAACTTTGTTCAACTGGCGATAATCAATGCACATACACATAGAACCATCCTTCTTCACAAACAAGACTGGGGCTCCCCATGGTGACACACTGGGCCGAATGAAGCCCTTATAAAGCAATTCCTGTAACTATTCCTTCAACTCAGGAGGAGCCATATGATATGGAGGAATAGAGATGGGATGAGTGCCCGACAACAAATCAATACCAAAGTCAATATCCCTGTCGGGCGGCATGCCCGAAAGATCAGCTGGAAATACATCTGAAAAACCCCTCACTACTAGAACGGACTCAATCGTAGGGGTATCAATATTGACATCTCTCACATAAGCTAGATACGCGTCACACCCCTTCTCAACCATTCGTTGAGCTTTAAGAAATAAAATAACTCTATTGGGAGTATAATCTAAGGTACCTCTCCACTCTAATCATGGTAATCCTGGCATAGCCAGTGTCACGATCTTGGCATGATAATCAAGAATAGCATAATGGGACGACAACTAGTCCATGCTCAAAATAATATCAAAATCTACCATACTGAACAATAATAAATAGGCTCTGGTCTCAAAATCACTAAGAACAATGAAACGCGACTGATACACACTATCAACAATAATATAATCTCTCACGGGTGTAGACACATAAATAGGAGAACTTAAAGAATCACGGTGTCACAACCCAAACTGATGGGCTGCGACGGGCACTGCGACGGGCACCCGGTACCTTACTCAACTGAGTACCAACATAACGTAACTAGCTCTGGATCATTGATCAGATAATTCCTTTTGTTCCTTCTCAACTTTCTTTAAATGTAGGCAATTACTTTTCCTGGTCTTTCTGCCCCATTGTTGCGTGCATACTTAGCTTATTTTAGTTCCCACGCATGCCAGAGTTTTCATGCAACTCATATGATCTTGAATCCTACTTTTGATTTTTACTTCCCGTTCATTAGCCACGGTAGGTGCCACTTTCTTTTGTAGTGCATACAATTTTATAGTGGGACTGTTGTTACAAAACCATTTCCTCTCTAGGTCATTGTGCTTAGGTTGAAGCTTTTTTCATTATTTCCTCAGCTAGTCTTTCGTTGTAGTACTTAGGGAAGGCCCTCTTACTCTTGTAAAGCTGCGAGCTTATTACATCGTACATTTGCGGAATTTTTGATGTTCTTCCTTGCTTATAATTATCCGTAGTTACTTATTTCCACGCTCTTGTGCTTGTAGGGTTGCTCTTAAACTGAAGTTTTGACTGTCTTCCCAGTGGCATTCTCTTTTATTTACCTTTAACTACCCAAACTCCTATCTGAATATATCTCAAGGATCACAATGTGATATCCGCGAGACTGAATTCCCATGTTGGGGTTCACTATGTTTATCTTTCATGATCTGTTGATTTTTCTGTAACCTCTTGTCTAGCCATAACTAGACTCTTCCTGAATCAATTACTAACTACTCGTTGGCCCATTCTCATATCAATATTCCGCATAATCTTTCTTGGGTTATTTCCTTTGTCTTAACTTACGTCTCGTACTGGTTCATTATCTATCAATAACATCTCGGGTAGGAACCCTTACTTCCTCACCTTGACGTTGTGCTTGCATAATGTTCTAGAATCATAGCATATGTGTAGGATTTGAATGAGTGCAATCTCATCCCTTTCTCATTTTTATCACATTCTTCCTTTACCATTCCATAGTTACTAAAAACCACTTAATTCTGACTTAATGCCATATCACACCATATTCCCCTTTTAGGGGAGCACTAAGATTTAGTGCTACGATGATCTACGTATAGATGTTTTACCTTCTCATCTTTGGCATCTTTTCACATCATCGATGATCCTTACTCGCCTCGCGGTAATCCTTCTGTACCAAGGATAACGAAATTCCTCACTCGCGAGGGTGACACTTAGTGTAACTGGCACATACAGTCCCTTAAGCTTAACTTTACTCACCTTGCTTGCTTTAGGGAAGCGTCTTCCTGAATGACCTTTAAAGGGTATTCTTCTGTCGTCCATTCTATTATTGTCGGGATGCAATCTCTGAAATTCTCATGATGCCAACTATTACTCAGTCCCTAGTTCATATTTAGTTTATCTTGTTCACAAGCCCATACTGATTTCTATTATTTTGGCTTCTAACTTTTCCTTCTGTTAGTCGTGCTGGAGTCACGAACTTATTTCTCGAAATGAGGATATGACTTTATGGCCTATAATCTTTTATTGTTTCAAGGCATGTCACCTCTCGTCCTTTCCTTCACTTGACTATAGATTCTGTAATACTGTCATCTTTTTGATCTACCGTTTTTATACATGTATCACATCTTACTCATAATGCTTCATTAACTCTCTTCTTATTCCCCGCTAACATTTATGTTTATCACTTTATTCTGAAAACTCGAACAAGACATTCTTTGCTTTTAGCTCCCCTTCCTCTATCCCCTAGTTCTTCGGGTTGCCTAACATTCTCGTTCTACTAGGGACGGGAGCCACACTAAGGTAATGTTTATCCCTTCAAGGATTCCAGTACCTATCTTTGTAGTACTCATATCTAGATGTACTATTTTAGAGTGCACCATCTGGGTGTCTCACAAGGAGATCTATTACCAAATTTGCAATACCCTTCGGAAATGTCAACTAACACAAACAATCCATTCGCCATTTTGGGTTACTCTAACCCCAGCCAGATCCTGATATCACGTCCTTCTCTTAAATTACACTTGTCAGCCCCAAGAGGGCATAACTGAAATGGGTGTGATCAATTGAATATATCTCCATTACTGTTGAAGGTAACTCAGAATGCTTATATTTCTCTGCTTGAATTGTAAATACTGTTAACCTTCGTTAACTGGGTACCTCATACCCTTTTTTATCTTGCTTCTTTCACTTGCTGAAACTTGTGTGTACCTTCCGATTCTCTTATTCCTTTTTACCGTAAGAGTGGATAGATATTCTAGTCTTAGGGGTCCTTATCAAGAAGTTTACACATATTAGTACACACATGATCTATTGAATGCCTCATATTTATCCATCATAAGTATGATGCAAAAATTGAGTTCCTCTGAATCAAGTCTTCCACAGCTACATCTCTTACCAACCATCTTTCTGGATGGAGGCATCATCGTATTATCAATAAGATAGAGCTTAGGAAATTGAGTTCTAACAACTGAGCTCTACCACACGATCTAGAGTAAGAAGAAAGAGTGACAGTCCTAAATGCCCTGTAGCCTCCTGCTTATAAGTGTGGTGCACAACACACCCATAAACAAGACTCTACTAGACATGGCTTGTAGACTCCTTGTCATGCCCAAAAACTGAGGAGCGCGACCGACGCTCAACTAAGTGAAACTGACTGAGCAAGCCTGTTAGATTCCTTCTACCCAAACTTATTCATGAATAAAGAGAATATATGTTTTTCTTAATTAAACAATAAAGTGGTCATGTCTGCAATTACTAATTTTTTACCATAAGTTTCACCATTTTTAAAGTCTCAAATGGACAAGTAATACAACCACAATATAGCATAGTTTGTCTTTCCCATCACCAATACACAACTCGCACTATGTCTACGGAGCCTCTATAGATAAAGAAGAGTACAATGATAATACAGGCAACAAGGCCCCTGCTATACAGCAAACAGAATACACAAAGTACAAAAGATTTATGACCCTGGAATGAAGTGGGGCTCACCAAGTCAGCTGGGAAGAAGGTGCACTGCTATCACTTACCAATATCTCCTGCTGTGGAACAACCTGCATCCATTGAAAGATGCAACGCCTCCTGCAAAAGGGATGTTAGTACTGTCGAAAAGCACTAGTATGTATAACTAAACACCCTCTCAATAGAATGCCAAATAATACAAACAAGATTATCATAATGTTAATGAAAGCCTTAATTAACATCAAACCTCAATTTAGGATCAAGACAGTATTCAAATTAATTTCCATATCTCACATTGGGAGATTTTTAGTATTGATATACCATTGTCCACAATACCAGTACCACCGTATTCTCAGTACGAAGTCCGATCACGACCCGATCAGCTAGGCTACCCATTAGGGACATCGACCATAATCACAATTTCAATTACAATTTCCAGCACAATCACCACCATGTGTGCGGTATGGTGTCCGATCACTACCCGATCGGCTAGGCTGTCTTATTTGGGACATCAACCTTTTTATATCAATCATCGAATTTCATAATACTTTCTGTCTTTTTATTTCATTGGCACTAGTGGCCATAATTATAAGATCATTCTTGGCACGTTGGCCATATTCAGTATTTCATGCTCACCTTATCAATTTCAAATATCATCCTCATCATCAACAACAAACACAATTCAAATCAAAGTGTGTAGTACCTGTGAGCAATTTAGAGTCTAATGTACATAGAGATATTTCATAAAATTTGGCATAATAGCCTTTATTTGAACTTGACTTAAAGTAGAAACACTATTAATTCACAACCCATATTTTAACACATCCTCAATTGGTAACATAACATGAATAGAGAATTTGAGATGCTTGTTGAACATATATCTTTCAACCCAATCTTACTTGGAATAGCCAATTTCATAATGAATCACTCGGGACTTACATAACTTACATGAATATCGTGGGATTCAATTCTAAGAGAAGAATTTAGCCAACATACCTCAATTGAGCTTCCTTAAACTCTAAAACGTTCCGAAATTCTTAGCAACTTCAATCTATTTTAGAAATATAACATATTGAATCAAAGTTAGGAAGATGATCATGGTTCTAGATCATTTGAGCATTTTATCAAACACTAGGTGTGCACAAGGTTTCAAGGTCCTTTTATGGAGGATTCCATCATCCTACAACCCAATCTTTACCATGCTTAGTTCAACAATCTTCCTATACCCCTTGATATCACATGCATGTAAAATAATCAACTCTCATGACCAAAAATTATCTTGCTAATTACCTATTTTCAGATGATTTCGAAATTAAGGTTTAGGGTGTAGAATCTTACCTCTAGGATGAAGACCTAGTGAGCTTGCCTTCTTAATCTTCCAAAACTTGAGCAAGAATTGAAGAACAATTATTGAAGAACACCTTCTCACTCTAGGTCACTCTCTCTCTCACTCTAAAATGTCAGATTATATCTCAAAAATGGCCCGAAACGTGTATTTAACAAAGTAGGATCGGGTTTTAAAAAACTAAAAAAGAAGCTCCGGAATAGGTTTTGTGGTCGCATATGCGACCGCATAATGGTTATGCGGACCGCATATCGATCGCATAATTGGTGTCCAAAATGACCAAAAATCTGCCTGAGTCTGCGGTCACTATGCGGTCCGCAGAAATGTTCTGCGGTCGCATAGTGCACCGCATAACAGTTATACGGTCACATAGTCGACCGCATAATTGCTTCCAACTGACGCAATTAACTGCCTCACTCTGTGGCCATTATGCGGTCCGTAGAGTGATTCTGTGGTCGCATAATGGACCACAGAAATGCACTTTTACGCAAAAACTTTTCCTTTACTTTCCGGTGCATTGTTCAACCCAAAAAGTCCGAGCCCCAAAATGAGGGTCAAAATCTGTTATTAGCATCTTATGCCAGCAGCCCCAAATTTGACTAACTCCCTAAATTTCCGAAAATTTCGCCAGAATTTCCTTTGTAACTAGGCCTATCCACCTGTTAGAGAGCCCCAGAAACACATCCTAACAACATATAGGTAATCCAACAATGTAACATAATACAAAACAACACCAATTGTGGACTCACAAGTAATGTATTTCTAGAAAGGAACACCCTTAACGCCAATTGTACAGTTGATACAAAATTCATAGAAAGTAAGTCTTATAATTTTCCTAGATCATAACTTTATAAATACATAGTTATTCAAACAAATAAGGACACTTTTTCTTCATTTCTTTCTCGGCCTCCCAAGTTGCCTCTTCAACCTGTTGGTTTCGCCACAACACTTTCACGGAGGCAATTTCTTTATTTCTCAATTTTCAGACTTGCCGATCAATAATAGAAATAGGAATCTCTTCGTAAGTCAATTTTTCATTTACCTCAATAGTCTCAACCGGAACAATGAGTGTCGGATCTCCAACTACTTTCTTCAGCATAGACACATGAAACACCGGGTGTACTAATGACATCTCAGGTGGTAGCTCAACCTTGTACGCAACCTCACCGATCCTCTGAATGATTTTGTACGGTCCGACATACCTCGGACTCAATTTCCTTTTCTTACCAAATTGTATTACCCCTTTCATGGGGAAAACTTTCAAGAATACCCAATCATCTTCTTTGAACTCCAAATCCCTATGACGAACATCCGAATATGATTTCTGAAGATTCTGAGCAGTCTTCAACCGCTCCTTAATGATTTTAACTTTTTCCATGGCCTGATGCACGAGGTCTGGCCCTATCAACTCTGCTTCCCCAATTTCGAATCACCCAATAGGAGATCAACATCTCCTACCATATAAAAGCCTCGAACAGTTCCATTTGAATGCTAGGAACAGAAACATTATTTTGTATCCGAAAAATTCTTCTGTTCATGGGTCTCAGAAATATTCGTATTTGATAAAGTGTATCCGATAGGCATATTATTTTTATGACATTCTGTGAAATCTTATTAACGTATTTCTTATGCATTTCATGCATTTATACATATACATTCACCCATGACCATATGGCATTATATACGCGTATATATATGTATATGGGATATGGGAAAAGGTTACGGCGTTATATACGCACCACCAGCTGATCAGCAGGTATACGTTGATGATTTGCCCACAGTGGCCGAAATGATATGATGGGATGCCCTCAGAGGCTTGATTATATTATGAACATATATACCTATGCATGGTATGACATTTATACGCATATGAACAACGTTATAAAAATGAAATAATTCACAGAGCTATGCAGACGTACATGTCGAGTCTTTTACTCCATGTTTCTCTCATGTCTATTATTTACTGATTTTCATTTCTTACATACTCGGTACATTATTTGTACTGACGTCCCTTTTGCCTGGGGACGCTGCGTTTCATGCCCGCAGGTCCCGATAGACAGGTTGAGAGCCCTCCAAGTAGGCTATCAGCTCAGCGGAAGATGTTGGTGCGCTCCATTTGCTTCGGAGTTGCTTGTTTGGTTAGTATGATTTAGACGTGTATTGTTTGGTATGGCAGAACTCTGTCCCGACCTTTATGAAAATTATGTATTCTTAGAGGTTTGTAGACAGATGTCATGTACGTATATGGCCTTGTCGGCCTATGTTCAGTGTACGAGTGGTTATTTTGGTCTTATAGGCCCGTATGTCTCAGTTGAGTAAGGTACCAGGTGCCCGTCGCGGCCCATCGGTTTGGGTCGTGACATAACTCAATTAAGATGTAGCAGGTTACTGCTTAATAAAAATTGGATTTTATAACAATTAGCCTGTGTACGCACTCGTCACCTCGCGTACACGATACTCACATATCACAGAAGTATCACAATAGTACCAAATCCTAAAGGGATTTTCCCCACACAAGGTTATGCAAGCCACTTACCTCGAACCAACCTCAATTAATCAGTAAGAATGCCTTTTCCTCGACTTTTCAACTCCGGATGGTCCAAATCTGGCCAAAAGCAATTACATACCATAAATATAGCTATAAGAAGCTAGTCTAATGAATGAAATCAATGCTTTAGCAAGAAATTAGGAATTCGCCCCAAAGAGTCGACCCGGGCCCACATCTCGAAATCGGGTAAAAGTCACAAAATATGAACACCCATTCAACCACGAGTTCACTCGTGCCAAAATTACTCATATCCGATACCAAAATCTCAATCAAAACCCAAAACTTCGGTTGAAGAACTTTCCAACTTTTCCCCCAATTTTCTCAACCCAAATCCTTAATTAAATGATGAAATTAACGATTGATTAGTGGAATATAACCAAAAATGAGTTAAGAATCATTACCCAATTGTTTCCTTTGAAAATCCCTCAAAATTATCGCCTCAATACGAGCTCTCAAAGTCCTAAAGTGAAAATGAGATCAAACCCTCGTAATTTCCCCTTTTCTGCCCAGTGATTCTGCACCTGCAGCAAAATAATCGCAGGTGCGGACTTCACTTAAGTCCTCAATTCCTCTTCTGCGAGCAAAGGGGCCACACATGCGTGCCCGCTTCTACAGAATACCTTCACTTCTGTGATCTACGGCCTTCCTGGCGTTCCGCTTCTACGTTCCATCTTCCGCAGAAGCGACTCCGCTTCTACGGTCCTAACATCGCACCAGTGCCCATAGGCCAAGCTTCTCCAAACCACACCTGCGTTCCTCCGCTCGCACGTGCGGTTAACCCTACCACAGGTGCGATGACACCAGAAGCGGTAATGCTTCAGCAATTCTTCCAACTCCCAATTCGATCCGATAATAATCCGAAACCAACCCGAGGCCCCCGGGACCTCAACCAAAGATACTAACAAGTCCTAAAATATCATGCTAACTTAGTTAAGCCCTCCAAATCACAATTCGGATGTGCTCCTAAGTACAAAATTACCCAACGGAGCTAACGGAACTGACGAAACTCCATTCCGGAGCTATCTTCACACAGTTCCAACTACGGTCAAATTTCTAGAACTTAAGCTTCTATCTTACAGACTAAGTGTCCCAATTCACTTCGAAACCAAAAACAAAACCTCCCGGCAAGTCACATAAGCATAAAATGATACAGGGAAAGCAGTAATTGGGGGATCGGGGCTATTACTCTCAAACTAACTGGTCGGGTCGTTACAGTAAGTTACGATACTTATTGAGTACATTGGGTCGGTTGTACTCATACTACACTCTACACTTAATTGTGCAAATCCAGTGTGGGGACCAGTTATGTAAGGCCCCGTTAAAATTTCTTAATGATTTAAGGTTTTAAAGTGCGCCAACTGTATTTCGAAATAATGTATTCGAATATTAAAGGAGACCTATGGGATAGAACCACATTATTTTGAAATGAAAAATATATGTTTAAGGTATGTTGGAACATACTAAGAAGTTTTGTGAATGGCAAGAATTCGTGTGGAACAAGTTGGATACATTAAGTGGAAAGGATGTCTCAATTCACACAAGATCCTACTTCAAAAGCATGCTGCTACCAAACTATAATGACTTAGGAGGTGATTTACCTATCAAATTAAATCCCTTTGAGTCTAGTTTCTAATGCTTCAAATCTTTTGTCATTTGGACACTCCTACGAGAAGTTTTGTTCAAATTCACAAAGGTTAGAAGAATGTTACCGTGCTATAACCCTCGCAAAGCTAGGTCTGTAGTGCGCTAGACTGTGTTATATCCCTCACAAAGCTTGGTCTGTAGCTCGCTACAGAGCTCGCAAAGCTTGGTCTGTAGCTCGCTACAGAGCTCGCAAAGCTTGGTCTGTAGCTCGTGACAAAGCTCGCGAAGCCTAGTCTGTAGCTCGCTATAGACCGTGCCTAGCCTGGTCTATAGCCTGGTTTGGATTTCAGAGGGTCTATTTTACCAATTTCATCTTTGGGGGATTACGTGACATTTTAGAGAGAGGAGAGAGCTATTCTAGAGAGAGAGAAGGGAGGACTAAGGATTTTACTACTTTACTTTGATCTAACCTTGGAATTCTATCGAAATGAACTTGCTAGGGCTTTAAAAAGGCAAGAATTTCTTTCCCCAATTCTTACATATCGGGTTTGGGATTGATTATGGGTGATAAAGATAAATTTATCACATGCATGAGCTAATAGGGATTTTGGGAAGATTGTTGAGCTCAAATGGGTAACGATTGGGTTGTAGAGTGAAAGAAATCTTATGGAAGAACCTTGTAACCAATTTTCACATCCAGTGTTTGATAAAATACTCGAATAATGTTAGCCCACGAATATATTCCTAATTATGGTTCAATTTTTGTTATGTTTATAAAATAGATTGAATTTGCTAAGAATTCCGAAATATTTTAGAGTTTAAGGAAGCTCAATTGAGGTATGTTGGATAAACTCTTCTCTTATAATTGAATCCCATGTTGTTCGTGTAATTTGTGTAAGTCCCGAGTTGATTATTATATAAATTGGCTATTCCGAATATGCTTGTGTTGAAAGATATATATTTAATATGAATTCCAAATGCTTTTATCATGTTATGTTATCATTTGAGGATGTGTTCAAAGTATGGGATATGTGTTTAAAATGTTAAGACTTTAAGTCAAGTTCTAATGAAGGTTGTTATGCCAAATTGTGTGAAAAGTCTCTATGTGCCTAAGATTCTTAGTTGCTCCCATGGGTATTTAAAGTCTTGAATTGAAAATCCTTGTTGTTGTTGATGACGATGATAATGTTTGCAAGTGGAAAAAAAGAATTTGAATTATGAAATATGGCCAAGTGCCAAGAATGATTTTATAATTGTTGCCACTAGTGCCAATGAAATAAAAAGATGTGAAAGAAGTATGAAATGAGATAATTGGTATAAAAAGGATAATGTCTCGAATGAGACGGCCTAGCAGATCGGGTCTTGATCGGACGCCACGCCGCACACATGGTGGTGATTGTGCTGGAAATTATGATTGTGGTTGATGTCTCTAATGAGATAGCCTAGCCGATCGGGTCGTGATCGGACTCCGTGCTAAAACTACGGTGGTATTGGTATTGTGAATATTGGTATCGTGAATGGTGGTACTAAAGACCTCTCAACTTAAAATATGAAAACTTATTTGAATATTATCTTGATCCTAACTTGAGGTTTGATGTTGTTTGAGGCTTCCACTGATATTATGATTATACTTTCTCATATTATTTATCATTCTATTACGAGGGTGTTTTGCCATACATACTAGTACTATTCCATATGTACTAACGTCCCTTTTGCCGGGGGCGCTGCATCTTCAATGGATACAGGTGGTTCCACAGCAGGAGACACTGATCAGTGATAGTGGTACACCCTCTTCCTAGTAGACTTGGTGAGCCCCACTTCATTTCGGGGTCATGTATCTTTTGTTCCTTGTGTATTATGTTTGAGGTATAGCCGGGGCCTTGTTGCCGGCACTATCATTGTACTCTTTTGTATCTATTAGAGTCTCCGTAGATATAGTGTGGGTTGTATATTGGTGCTGGGGAAGTCAAACTAGTTATGTTGTGTTTGAATTACTTATTCCACTTCAGACCATGAAAATGTGTGTAATTTGAGACTTTAAAATGAAGTAACTAATGGTAATGAATTGGTATTATATACATGGTCTCCTTATCGTATAATTAATGAAAATATGTATTCTCTTTATTCATTAGTGATATGGGTAGAAAGTATCTAACAAGCTTGCTTGATCGGGTTTACTCGGTTGAGCGTTGGTCGCACTCCCGAGTTCGGGGCATGACAAATTTGGTATCAGAGCCTAAGGTTTTAATGTATCCTAGGATGTCTTGGAGCCATGTCTATTAGTATCCTTCTTATCGGTGTGTTGTCGACCACATCTATAATTTGGAGGCTACATGGACATTTTAGGAATGTTACCTTTCTTCAACACTCCAGATCGTGCGATAGAGCTTGACTATGAGATTGTCTTCTAACTCGTGCATTGAGGTTCAAGGTAAGTTTAAACGCTCCTTCATCTATTCCAAGTAATATTATCATATGACATTACAAATGGGTACGGGCCCGAATATTAAAGAGATGGCACGTGTATCATGTTGAATGAATGTTATGGCCATATAAGATAAGTATATAGTACCATGAGCATACTTTATATGAGAAAAGTGTTGGAAGTCATTACCCCCTCCAAAGAGGTATTGAAGTGATAAATGAGACCTAAGCTTAACTAGTATATGTGGATAGTGTGGGAACCATGTATATGATTCTAAGGTGTAGGCACGTGATATATGAAAGGCATGGCTTGGAGAGTAAAGATAAATGTGTATGTCTCTCATGGGAGACATGAAGTTATGAAAGGAGATTTAATTGAACCCACAATGAGAATATTTTAGCACTATGAATTTTATAAAAAAAATCTCAGGAATGTCCGAAGTCGTGTTACACTTCATAAAGGATATTGACACGGGGATTTGGATCCCAAGCCTGTGTGGCTGAATAAGAGTAGAGAAATTATGAGGCTAATACCATGGGGACTGAAATCTCCCTAATAGTCAATGATATACAAGAGGACTAGAGATGTGAAACATGTGTCCCTCAAATTGCTAAATTCAAGACTTATGTCGAAATGCGAAAAATTCACCCCAAGTGGGGGAGGAAGGGCCATGGTAAGGCTACTTAAATACAATAAAACAATAGTAGGTCCATGTAACTATGATGTTTGGATATTTTCTTGAAGACATGTGTAGTCTAGAAAAGTGGTAAGGGATAACGTGATTCTCTGAAAGGATATGCAAATAATAAACCACTAGTACACCAAGAATGTGGAAGGTTAAGAAATATAAATTCTTCGTATGTAACAATGTACATGATATGGTCAACAATACTAGAAACTAAGAGTAAGGTTTGTTAAAGGGTTTTATACTTGTTAGAGAGTCAGGGACAATGGAACCCAAGGAAGTACTATAAATCAAATGAGAAAGGCTTGCGAGTTCATACAATGATTTAATCATGGATTTGCGATTTAGCTAAAGTTCCAAGGCTCTAAGAAAGACAGAACGAGTGGGAGAGATAAATGTGATGTTATAATAACCCAAGAGTGCATCTGGACTTGATGGAGAGTCTCTTAAGAATCTTACAAGCAAGGAAGTGTTAAGTGATACACAGATGAACACACTTTCCCACGGATATCCCAATAAGTGTTGAGAGGCAAGCGGGATGAATTCCTAACTAAGGGAAAAGACCGCGTAACATATGGAAGAGTGCATAGCTATTCACTAACTAGGAAGAATGAGGCTAGAAGAATTGGAAAAAACAAGTCTATAAATTGAGATGGTCATGGTTATCGCAAAATAGTTTGTATCAGAATGGTAGACTCGCCTAGAGCACAAGTGTTAATAGAAGATATAAAGGATCAACTGTAATGCAGCCGACTTGAGTGACAATGAATATCAACTAAATGATTTAGAGGGAGTTCATGTCTACATGTTACAATGAAAAGTGATACTACTGGTGGTGAAGTAGTGGTGTGATAAACTCAACAAACCAAGCACAATGATACTACGAGTTCATGGGAGGCAGATAAGTGTGTTGCACAATAAGGCTATCAACTATGCATTAAGGGAAAAATGGGATGCTAATGAATGCTCCAGTCACAAAGGAAAGATAGTACCAGCATATTGTCTAGACCAAACGGTGATCAAAGGGGAAAAAAACAACGCAATCTACCCAAAAGACAAAAAGGAAATGTTCGAAACAGAATGAGAGATGATGAACACTTGTTACGAACAAAACATGTTTAACATGATAGCTCTTAAGCTGCAATACCAGGAAACACTATTGGTAGCTACAATATTGGGAATAAGGTGAGTTACTCATCGAGGGTAAAATCAGGTGGACTAAGTCCTACAATTATGAGAAAAACAAGAACTCGTCGATGAAGTATTTTAGAGGATCTCAAGTTTCAAAAAAGGCCCTATTCAGGCCAATGACTCTTGTTGAATTAAATATATATTAAGGGTGGTGATATGTGTTTTGGGAAGAGTTTATGTAATACCCCGAAAATTTTTGAAGTACTTTTAAGTGGTAAGCCCGGTAAATTTTGCAAAGCAGCTCGGATCTTTTGGGTTGAACAATGCACCGAAAAGTAAAGAAAAATATTTGGCGGAAAAGTGCATTTCTGCGGTCCATTATGCGATCGCAGAATCACTCTACGGACCGCATAATGGCCGCAGAGTGAGTCAGTTAATTGGACCAATTGGAAGTAATTATGCGGTCGACTATGCGACCGCATAACGGTTATGCGGACCGCATAGTGACCGCATACACAGGCAGTCCTTTTGGATATTTTGTAACCAACTGTGCACACAGGTTCTACAAAAATGTATCATGATCTTAAGGAAGTCTATTGGTAGAATGATATGAAGAGGAATGTGGCGGACTTTGTAGCAAGATGTCTGAACTGTCAGCAAGTGAAGGCCGAACACCAATGGCCCGGTGGGTTGGCACAGAACATAGAAATTCCAATGTGGAAATGAAAAATGATTAATATGGACTTTGTGGTAGGATTACCGCGCACTCCGCACAAGTTTGACACAATTTGGGTGATTGTGGATGGACTCACGAAATCAGCACACTTTTTGCCGGTTAAGTCTACCGACACAGTGGAGCAGTATGCTCAGTTGTATATCAAAGAAATAGTCAGGTTGCATGGCACCCCAGTTTCCATCGTTTCTGATCTGGGGGAACAATTCACTGCTAATTTTTGGAAGAAATTTCAACAAGGTTTGGGTACTCAAGTGAATCATAGTACATCCTTTCACCCACAGACTGACGGGCAGGCAGAGCGGACTATTCAAATGCTTGAGGATATGTTGCGCGCTTGTGTTATAGACTTCAAAGGTAGATGGGATGATAATTTACCACTCATAGAATTTGCATATAACAATAGTTATTATGCTAGCATTCAAATGGCACCGTTCGAGGCTTTATATGATAGGAGATATAGATCTCCCATTGGGTGGTTCAAAATTGGGGAAGCAGAGTTGATAGGGCCGGACCTCGTGCATCAGGCTATGAAAAAAGTTAAAATAATTAAGGAACGGTTGAAGACTGCTCAGAGTCATCAGAAATCCTATTCGGATGTTCGTCGTAGAGATTTGGAATTCAATGAAGATGATTGGATATTTTTGAGAGTTTTCCCCATGAAGGGTGTAATGCGATTTGGTAAGAAAGGAAAATTGAGTCCGAGGTATGTCAGACCGTAAGCATAATCTTTATAAATAAATATATTAACTAATTACTTTTAATAAATTATAATAGCATCTATCTAAGTAAATTTTCTAAGTTATAATTAAGTATATGAGTAATTTCACACACACACACACACACACACACATAAACTATATTGTAATATATGATCAATCGCATACATTACTACGTACGAAAAATTTATCAATTGATAAACCAATATTATTCTATTTTAAATATGTTTAGTCATTAATTTGACCTATTAACTCGTTTACTTAATGCTAATAACTTCTTTCGTTTCTTTAATTTTTAATCTATATATATATATATACATGTCAAAGATGTTTAGTATTAATTCTTCTATATTTCATTAATTCATCACTAATAATGCATGACATAGATTAACCGAAATAGGTCGAGACGTTTTGTTTTTAATATTCATCGATATAGGTGGAAATATTTTGTTTTTAATATTCATCGATGCATCTAAGTAAGTTATAAGTCAATGAATCAATTTACAAATAGATATATTTGATGATGATAAATTATATATACTAATTAGATTATTGCTTGTTCACAAGTCTATCTCCAAAAGAACCCGAACCTGTGGTCCTAGCGCTTCGTGTTCTTATATATGTATGTGTATATATATATATACACACATACTTCATTGTACTACTTTAACTATATATAGCTTATTATAGTATATGTTAGTGTATTCACACACACACACACACATACACACACACACACACACACACACACACACACACACACACACACACACACACACACACACTTCGTTGTACTACTTTAACTATATATATAGCATGTTATAGTATATGTTAGTGTATTCATTATTTGTATTATAAAACCTGGCGTGATGGCACCTATCGATGGTACTAGGCCAGCCGACTCCCACAATACTACAACAATTCATTCAAAGATATGCCAAAAGGCATCTTGTAGAGCAGAATTTCATAAAAGAAACAAGGGTTGAACTCAAAAATAGAAATGCGGAATGAAAAAAAGCTCCAAACATCGGGGTGTCACTGAGTCATGAGCAACCACTAAAAACTTGATCGACAACAATAAGACTAACATAGTCCGGGAAAAATTCAAAATACAACTAAGGGGGAGATAAAGAAGGAGAAAACAGGGTTGCGATCGCCAGATAGCTACCTTGCTAACTCCAATGATCAGTTACAGGAATATCAGCAGCTGCTACCATGAAAAAAAATGCCTGGATCTGCACACAAGGTGCAGGGAGTAACATGAGTACACCAACTCAGTAAGTAACAGAAATAAATAAAGGTTGAGAAGTAGTGACGAGCTAAATGCAAGTACCGTTCATATCACAAAAAATTAATAAAGTGCGGCATGCTATGCAAGCAGAGTTTAAGTCAAATCAGTTTGTTTAAATCAAGTTCAAATAAGACAATCAGAAATATCTTTCAACAGTTCTCAAACAAGGACTCAAAGCAACTATGAGCATGGATGATGAAATCATGTACTGCCTCTCAGGCTAACATCACTTAGTCCTCCCAATCACTCCAACCTCATAATTACTCAAGCCTCACAATCACTCAAGCATCCCAATCACTCATGCCTCACAATCGCTCAGCACTCGGCACTTGCACTCAGTAGGTACCTGCGCTCACTGGGGGTGTTCAGACTCCTAAGGGTCTCCTACAGCCCAAGCGCTATAATCTGCACGGACAACTCACGTGCTGCGCGGACAACTCACGTGCTATAATATCATATCAGAATCCGCACGGACAACTCACGTGCTAAGGTACAATACCTCACAAACAGGCCATCGGCCTCACTCAGTCATAAACCTTTCCAATCTCTCGAGCTCTCAGAAATCAAAGAAATCAACCCAAACAATATTAACATGATGCAACAAGTAGAATAACAGAGACTGAGCTATGATGTAAGAATGCATGAACATGACTGAGTACGGGATATCAACTAAAGCAGTGAGAGGACAGCAAGAAACGACCTCTAAGGGTCCAAACAATACTGGCATAAGGCCTAGACATGGTATCTAGCATGATTTATAGTAAATCTTTCTAAAGCACATAAAGAGCATATAGCTACAACACGTTGTTCAACTTTACAGTTGCTATGGGATGGACCAAGTCACAAATTTCTAATGGTGCACGCCCACATACTCATCACCTAGCATGTGTGTTACCTCCAAATAGTCACATGACACAAAAAATCCGAGGTTTCATACCCTCAGGACTAGATTTACAACCGTTACTTACCTCAATCCGAGCAAATCTCTACTCTGCAATGCCCTTGCCTCTCGAATCGGCCTCCGAGCATCCCGAATCTAGCCATAAGCAGTACAATACCATTAATATATGCTAAAAGAATCAATTCCAAAAAAAAACTACTAAATTAGACTCAAAACCCGAAATCGACTCAAATCCGACCCCCGGACCCACGTCTCGAAATCCGACAAAAGTCACAAAACCCGAAAGCACATTCACTCACGAGTCTAACCATACAAAATTGATCAAAATCCGACATCATTTGGTCCCTCAAATCCTCAAATTACACTCTCCAAAATCCCAAGCCCTAACCCCCAATTTTCACTTCAAAACCCCACTAATTAGATGAGAAATCAACGGAAAAGCACCATAGCTAGGAGTATTAGAGCTCAAGCAACTTACCTCTGTGAAAACCCTTGAATCCCCTTCAAAAATCACCCCAAAAGCTCCAAAATCCGAGTTAAAAATGGTGGAAATGAGCAAAAATCATAAAGTCCTCAATTTATATATTCTGCCCAGTGAAACCGTACCTGCGTCCCCTTTTTTTGCTTCTGCGACGCCGCACCTGCGGAATTTCCATCGCAGGTGCGGAACTCACTTAAGATCCCAGGTTCCTCATCCGCGGCCAAATCTTGCACCTACGAAAGCGCACCTGCGCATCTCCCTCCGCTTCTGCGATGCCAGCCAAATTCCTCATCTCCTCATCTGCGCCCCAAGTCTCGCACCTGCGGGCTCGCAGATGCGACAGCCTTCTTGCACCTACGCCTTCTGCCAAGCTCCTCCAATCTCGCATCTGCGATCTCCTGCTCGCTCACCTGCGATGAGACATCCGCAGCTGCGATTATGACAGTTGAGTTCAACTTCAGCAATTCCTCCAATTTCCAAACTTGCTCTGTTGATCACCCGGAATCACCCCGAGGCCCTCGTGAACTCAACCATACATACCAACATATCGCACAACCTCATAGGAACTTAGACAAATCATCAAATCACTCAAAACAACATCAAAATACCAAATTACACTCGGATTCAAGCCTAAGGATTTCTAAACTTCCGAATTCCACCAACGATGCTGAAACCTGCTAAACCACGTCCCAATGACCTCAAATTTTACACACAAGTCAAAAATAACACCACGAACCAATTTTATCTTTTGAAATTCCATTCCGACCCCGATATCAAAATTTTCACTACCGACCAAAATCGCCAAAATTCTAACTTTCGCCAATTCAAGCCTAATTCTACCACGGGCCTCCAAATCTCATTCCGAATGCGCTTCTAAGTCCAAAATCACCTAACGGAGCTAAGGGAACCATAAAAAATTAAATCCGAGGTCGTTTACATATAAGTCAACATCCGGTTGACGTTTCCAACTTAAGCTTCTACTTTAGAGACTAAATGTCTCAATTCACTTCAAAACCACTCCGGACCCGAACCAACTAACCTGATATATCATAATATAGCTGAAATGCACAAAAGGAAACAGAAATGGGAAAAACGGGGCTATAACTCTCAAAATAACTGGTCGGGTTGTTACATAGTGTATTCATTATTTGTATTACAAAATAAAGTATTAACGGATTATATTTATATTATTTATATAGTAAATATTAATGTGATTCAAATTAAAAGTTTGACCATGTTTGACCTATTAACTCGTTTACTTAATGTTATTAACTTCTTTCATTTTTTTAATTTGTAATCCATATATATATATACATGTCAAAGATGTTTAGTATTAATTCTTCTATATTTCATTAATTCATCACTAATAATGCATGATATAGATTAATCGATATAGGTCGAGACGGTTTATTTTTAATATTCATCGATATAGGTGGAAACGTTTTATTTTTAATATTCATCGATGCATCTAAGTAAGTTATAAGTCGATGGATCAATTTACAAATAGATATATTTGATGATGATCAATTATATATACTAATTAGATTATTGCTTCTTCACAAGTCTATCCCCAAAAGAACCCGACCCTGCGGTCCTAGCGCTTCGTGTTCTTATATATATACGGCTATACCTACATATATATATATATACACACACACACACACACTTCGTTGTACTACTTTAACTATATATAGCTTGTTATACTATATGTTAGTGTATTCATTATTTGTATTACAATATAAAGTATTAACGGATTATATTTATATTATTTAGATAGTAAATATTAAAGTGATTCAAAAGTTTGACCATGTTTGACCTAATAATCGACCAACTTTGATCGGTTATTTTCTAGGAAATAAAATATACCGTCCAAAGTTGGCCGGTAAATGCTTCCCCTGCAATAACCAACCAACTTTGGTCGGTAATCTTAAATATAAATTCTTTAAACTTTATAAAATATTTTAAATAATAATATAATTATTAAAATTTAAAAAATTGGGTCCACATTACCGGTAATCAAAAAGTTGCTTTAATTAAGTAAGTCTGACCACTTCGGTTAACTTTTTGACCATTATACCGACCAACTTTGGTCGGTATTTAATTTAAAAAAAATGTAAAATATTTTTTTTGTTGTTTCCGTCCGTGTTGGACGGTTTTTGGTCGCTTTTTTTGACCGACCAACATTGGTCGGTAAGGCTTGATCGGTTTTTCCCTAATTTCTAGTTGTGTACGAAACACACTTTTTGCAAAACTTCGAAAAATTCAAACAGATGCAACCAAGATATAAAATTTAATTTATTAAAAAAAATGTATCTCAATATTTGCTAAATCAGAGTTACCAAAGTGAACTCAGTTTTTTTCTCTTGTATAAAAAGTTGTACGTATAAACTTTTCTACTAGATATCAGACAGCCTCTTCAAACAACAACAACAACACACCCAATAAAATTCCACTACTGAGGTCTAGGAAGGTTAGAGTGTTACAGCCTCTTCAAACAACAACAACAACACACCCAATAAAATTCCACTACTGAGGTCTAGGAAGGTTAGAGTGTAAGCCGGAAGGGTAGAGAGGCTGTTTCCGAGAGACTTTCGGCTCAACAGAAGAGACAATAATATCAGAAAAGAAGCAAAAGAATAGGTCCGTAAAAAGAAAGAAACGAGAAAAATAATAACAATGTCGCAAGAGAAAACCTCTTCAAAATGAGGTGATTAAAGGAAAATGAATATAACTAACCTTGTCGACTAAAGATTATTGATCAGAAAGATTAAAGATCAAGAAGCTCATTCCTCATCATTCCATTTGGAATTTTTGTAAATTCTCATTTAAAATTGAATCAATTTGACAAATATCTCTTGTGTAAAAAAAGCCCGACAAAAAGAGCAAATCAGCAGAAGATATACTTCACAACAAAATCCAATGAAAGCATAAAAAAAAGAATAGAAGAGTCAAATACAGTTTATGAACTCTCCATAGGTATTAAAGGCCAGCCTTAAATGGAACGGCGGCTGCTGGAAGCCATTTGTCTCCCTGAATGAAAGGCTTAACTGTAAACTTGCTTACAATTTTGCTTGTAAGTCTCAATTTCAAGCCTCTCCAATTGACCCTGTTGTTGGTATTAGCCCCAGGTCCAACATTCTTATACTCAGCATAAAAGATAGTATTTGGAGCAGTGGTTCCAACCCATGGCATCCATCCAGTTGGATGAATGAAAGCTCCCAAATTTGATTGCATGAAAACAGTTGTTGAGTAATTCTTCCATGGCCTTCCCAAGAAAGTGTTGATGCCAGTAAGGTTGCCCCAGGGCTTAACGGTACAGTTTTGGATAGAAATTCCAGTGTTTTGGTTTGGATCAACTTTGCCTTGAGCTGTGATGGTGTTCTGTTGGCCAGTCATTGGTTTTCTTGGAAAAATGTTGCAGTTCTGAAGGACAACGGCTGAGTTTCCGAAAATGAAGTCCACTGTTCCATAGACATCGCAGTCTCTGTAGAATTGTCTGTTGGAATGAGAGTAAAGCGTGTCTTGGAAGGCGTCCATTTTGCAGCGGTAGAAGACGGATTCATCTGCGGTTGACATCAAGGCAACTGCTTGATGCTTGGCTGCACCAGCTGTGTTAACAAATCCCATATCGCGTGCCATGAATCCCTTACCAAACACGGCTGCACAAACAAATCAGAATATATGTTGATCATGTTAAGTTTATCTACTAGAGAATATGTATTTTTTTCATAACAAACCTGAAAAATAAAGTAATATCCTGCTCTAAATAATTAAATTTATACATATTTATATTATTATTCCATTCGCAACAATATTAAGAAATTTTGAGTTTTTTGTTTCACATCAATAATGAAATTTCATATATACCAAATATATAGGTTATCATTAATTAGGTTTTTTAATAAAGATTAATTAAACAAGAAGTGGATTAATTAGCAGTGTACTGTCGTTTTTTTTCCCTTTCTTAAGTGGTGGTTAAATTAGAGCAGCCCATCAGGCATTTATTGAACTTGGATGACACCGATCCATTATCCTTATAGGAAATGTTGACAATTTTGCGAAATTATTCAATAGCAAGCGCAGAAAGAGAAATTTGGAATAAGTTATGTTGTCTTGATAAACAAAAAAACTTAGGTAGGAATGATCACGTTTTGTACCAAAGAATTTTTTAGAGCATTGAGGTACTTACCGAATGTGGCACTTTTGAATGTAGGGGTTCCATCAATGAAGTTACGGTTACCAGAAACGATGGTAGCATCTTTTCCATCACCAATAATCATAATGTTCCATTTAGTCTTCTCAATTCTCACATTCTCTTTGTAAATACCCTGTTTCACATAGATCACATATCTCTTCTTGCTCTTCTCTGGTGCAGCCTTGAGTGCAGCCTTAATGCTCTTGTACTTCCCTGAACCATCTTTAGCCACCACTGCATTCACCTTTATCTTTGGTGCTGATTTCTGAAGCAATTTCCTGTTGTCGAGGCATAGTATAATTATGTAATTGAAAGTACCGTTGAGATATAATATAATTAAGTAATTAGCGCTTATGAGATGGTAACACAATTTAACACCTGTCATTTGAGGATAACCAGCTCGGGTACTCATCGCCGCCACTAAATTCCATCAAACGCCTCCTCCCAATGGCGCCTAAACTTGAAACGGATTGTTCCAATGAGGTTACAAGTGCTAAGCTGTTGCTGGTGTACTCGGTAGAGTTCTTCAAATTCTGCCCTGCAGCTTTGCTTAAGGCAATTGAAGTGACATTTTTAAAACTATCAATGCAGGTTTGCTGATATGTCCCTGCAGAACTCAACCATGTTCTTATATCATCAAAGCCATCGAATAACGAGTTCTCAGCAACTGACAATGTGTCATTCAGGTGATCCAATGCAAGCGATAAAAGCTCGTGGCAACTCTCAAGAGCTTTGGCGGCTGCTGGATCATTAATGTTCTTGAATGCCTCACTCTGGAAGAACTTGTCCGAGGCACCAGAGAGCTCGTTGAGGGCGACTAGGACGGACATCTTGTAGATGTCTTGAGGTTTGAGATTATTGCCTTTTGCAGCATATGGTGAAAGGCTGGAGATACAAGAGTCTGGATACAGGGTTAAACTGCATACTGCTTTAATGCTCGAGGCAATTGACGACCCATTGTCATCTCGGGAAGCCTTGTTTTTGTTGTGAGAAGCACCACCAACCACAGCACCAATAATGATGGACACAAGAACAATGGAGGATATGGCAATAATGGCGATTCTCTTCATTGTCTTTCGACGAGCCATGAGCCTATCATGCTGAATTTCGTCGAGCTTTCCCCATGGATTAAGAGATGCCATGGTTACGATCAAGAATTAGATGAAAATTTAGTATTTACTTCTTTTGTTTATGAATGGCTTTTTGATGGTTAGGAATTGCCTGTTGGTGAAGTACAAATTTGGTTCTTATTTATACAAAGACCATGCCATTTGAAAATTGAATATTTCTTTAAGGGTAAACCGCGGGAGTACGTGCCAAGCATCACCAAACTGGAAAATATTCTCATTTTGCTTTTGCGACGTGCTTCTCATGTCTTTGAAATACTGTCCTTCTTTCCCCCTTACCACTAAGTCACAACTCACAACTCTCTACTTTTGCTTCTTAGATCATGCATTCTTGAAAATAATTGAAATAGCCACTCTCTTTGCCTTTTTCTGTCTATTTATAGCTTCTTAATTCCACCAGACTGCTTGCTTAGTTTGTCTTTGCTTCTTTCAGCCATTTCTTCACTGTACATACTTCTGTACTTTATTCTATGAAAGCTCTTTCCTCTCCTTATTTTTTTTCCCTCTTTTTTTAAGAAGGATGTGTTTTGAATTCGGACTATCCTCGAGAGGAAATTAAACACTTTATCTATTTTATTTTATACGATTCTTTCTCTTTTAGTTCGTTCATAAAAGAAAGATACCTTTTTATATTTAGAAACTTTTTATCTTTAAACTTACTACTTTATCCTTAATAATATAAAAATATCATAATATATTTAAGATCATAAGTTCTAATACGGTCAGTTAAACACAACCATGTAAAATGATATATAAGGAGTACATAGTGGAACAGCGCAAAGACGTTTCTCATTTGTGAGATTGAGTTCATAGATACAGCGAGACCACTCAATTGATTTTGTAGTCTTTTATAAAGAGCTTTTTACTTGAAAACACTACTTTTGAAACTTATTTATCATCACTATTGACGTTTTAACTTAATTACAAATTGATATTCAATTTACCAATTATATACAAATTAGTATTAAATAAGTATCCATTTGTATTAGGAATTAAATAGAAAATATCGGTTATTCCCTCTTCGACTCTCTCTCTCTCTCTTTGTTCTTTCCCCAACCCTATTTTTCTTCCTTCGATTATCTCTATTGTTCTCTCTTTTCTCATCTACTTTATCATTTTTTTCCAGGGAATTCATCAATGGATTTCAATCATTTTACTATAAAGTTTTAACTTAGCAATTTTCTTTTGTATTGTACAATTGATGTTCGAATTAAAATTATCAATCAATAAATTCTTGAGGTGTTTGACTCTCTACCTTGACAACCGTTATAAGGTTTCAAAGCTTTGAATTCCTGTTTACCCCCAAAAATAGGTAACAATTAAATTTGTATGCGGTTTAAAATATATGTGATTCAATTGAATACGAATAATTTAAGAATAACAAGTAATTAAGTTAAAGGTAAAATGAAAGATCAAACCAATTGAAATGCGTTGATCAAGCCTAATCTTAGGATGAATAGTGAAATTCAACCTCAATCAGACCCTCGATATAAGCTCAGATGCGAATAAGAAAAGAGAATAACTAAGGACACTTTGAATAATAATAGCTAGAAGACAAAAAAGAACTTTTATTGCTTTGATTTGCGTGTCAACAATGTGTTAAAATAAAAAAAACTTTTTTCTTTATATACTAGGGGAATTTTAGTCATAACATAAGCCTAAATAAGGTAAAAATCTTCTTTTTTCGGTGAATGTCGACCCGTGATTGATATCGGGCAGGATTTGCACCGTAATATCCGGTTGAGGGCGAATATTACGGCTCCCTGATTGTCACGCATAACCGTTCTTCGTGTTTCCCGTGGTCTGGAAACTTTACTTGGTCTTGGTCCGTTATTTCACTGTGCCCAATCCCAGATACATCGTTAAGTCCTCCCGAGTTCCAATACGAGGGGTCCTTCAGCCTCGCTTATAGTCGCGTCCATTTTGTTTCCTCATCGGGGAAAACTTTGTCCCCAATTTTACCCATACACAGATAGTCCTCTCGCTTCTTGGAGAGCAAATTTATCGAAGTGATGGGAAGAGATGAATTAACCCCGGTTCCTTCTTCCGTGCACTATAACCGAGTTGACGGGTCAGTGAAACATCCCATCAGTCGTGTCGTTCTGACTTCGGACACGTGTCAGACCGTCCCCCTTCTATCTATAAGCTTCGGTCCATTTTTTCACTTTTTTACTTTCCGATTCTAGCACTCCTTAATTTAACCTCAAACTTTTTACTTATTCTTAAACCCTTCAAATCTTCATACATTATTTCATAGATCATCAGATTTTCATCTCCCCATCTTCAAATCATCATACTTCATCTTTAGATCTTCAAATCTGACCTTCATACCTTCATCTTTATCTTAAAAAAACATCATCCTCACCTTCAAATCTTCATCCACGCCTTCAAATCTTCATATTTCCCAGAATTCGATGGCGAAGACTTCGAAATCTGTGCCTCAAAAGACCGTCCCTTCAACTTCTAACCCGGCCACGGATGTTGACCCATACCTAAGGTGGCCCTGGAACCTCCCCTGAAGAGCTTCATCCCCTGAGGCTGCTCCATTGAGAACGATTTCAAGGTCAAAAAAGCCTCCAGTCAACAGGACCGAGGCGAGGGTGTATGTAGGTACATTTGCTCCATCACCGAGGCTGTCCTTCCTGCGGTTCGTAAGGACTGCGGCTGGGCGGATAAGGACATAATAATCCCTGGACCCGATGACGACATTACTACTCATGTTGAGGGGTATCTGAGTATTTACACTTACCCCTTTACACTAGGCGCGGTGGACCCGGTTAAGTCCTCGACTTCTGCAATAGGTACGAGGTATGCCTTGGGCATATTCACCCGTCCTTTTGGAGAATCGTAATCCTCCTCCGTCACTTTGTAAACAATATCGAAGCACCTCGGACACCCTCGACCATTTGCTTCGTCTCTATAGTTCCCGAATCTTTCCGAAGGGGGTTGATCAAGCTCGTTCACCGAGCAAGTAAAGCTCCGTTCTCGAGCATCAACGAGGACAGAGACTGAGGTTGGCAGGGGAGGTTCGTTCGGGTAAAAACTGAAGATCTCATTCCCTCCGAATTCTTGTCGTTCCCTGAAAAGTGGAACTCAGCCCATAAGTTTCTTTCCCTTTCTGAGTACTTGGAATTTCTTGTTCTTTTTTTCTTATTGCCTGCTTCTACCATCGTGCAGCAGTTGCCCGAGTTCCCAACACATTCCCTTGCTTTAAAGAGCGGGTCGAGAGGATCTGCAAACAACTGTCGTACTTTGAGCGCAAATGGCGCAAACTCTCAAAGGGCAAGTGGGAGGCCTGTTCCCATGGTAAGTGCTCCTCCCGAACAAGTCTACTTTCATACTCAACCGTTATTTCCACTAAGTTTTTTTTCTTTTATAGGTTTTCCCAAGACCACTGAGCTTCGGCCATTGGACGAGGACGAGGCTCCGTCATCACTTGATAAACTCTCCACTTCGGGACAGCCTGGAGCTGTTTCACAGGAGGAGAAAAAGAGAAAAAAGAGGAAATCTTCTGGCTCCCCGGACGCCGAAGCCAAGAAGAAGACGGTAATTGTCCGGGTCCAAAAAACCAACAAGAAGAGTACCCGAGCCAGGGTACCGGACTCTAACTCCCTCTACCGGCTCAGGGATTACCCTAAAGATGATGATCTAGAGTTCGTCGCCCATGGGCCAGCCATTGATGAGGAAGAACATGCGGCAACCGGAGGAAGTGGCCGACAGACCGAACCCTTTTTAGACCAAGAGCCAGAGGGAAAATCTGAGGCTACGGTCTCCCGAGAAGCTATCCCTGCTCCGAGGGAGGTTACCGGTGTCATTGACATCAAGGAATTGCCATCCCAAACAAATTCTTTATTCGACGAGGCTCAAGCCGTCAAAGAGAAGACAAATGAGATGGAACAGACCGCAGACGAGGCCCTCAACATGTTCTTTGACGGTGTGGACATGGGCGCATTGAGGATTATTCTAGGTTTGGTCACCTGGAGATCCCGAAAAAGGATGTGTCATCAAGAGCAAGCGAGTCGAGCTCGAGCCGAAGCTGGTGAGGCAGTTCCCTGCACCTAGCGTGGATCCCGACTGTAAAAGAACAGTCATGTTACCGTCCCCGCGGACACCAGGGTATTGTCTGCTCTGGTGGGCGTGGGGAGCTATTTTCATTTCCTGGTGACCGAAGAGGACCAGGCGAAGATGAACGAAGTGGGCACATCGAGCCTCTTCAACGAGGCACAATATGCAATGAATCGAGTAAGTTTCCCTTTCCTTTTGCCCTTCGTGCATCCTATAGAACTTCAGCGTGTTCTCATGATTTTACTGATTTATTTTTCACGCGTTGGTGCTCCATCATGAGAGCTTCCATTGGTCTCGAATGGAAGGCATCCAGCTCGAATTTGAGATCAAAGAGTAGGTCCGACAGAAGGACATGTATAGGGGTCTCAGTGAGCAAAAAGACGAGGCCCTCAAGGATCTCCCTGTTCTTTGAGTTGAGATGGAAAAAGCTCAAAATGAGGCTTTGTCCGTGAAATGGGATCATGCCGAACTGGTAGAGAAGGTAAGGTTTTTTTAGATTAAAAATGAGAGGTTATGCGTAATGACTAACTACGCAACCTCGCAGAAACCAGGAGAAGATAAACCTAATTGACCAGCTACGAGCAAAGATGAACGAGCTCAAAACTTCGACCGAGACGCTGAGGAGCATGATGGACCAAAAGAGGAGGCTACAAAAGAGGAGTTGGTGTTGGTCAAAGACCAACTCTGGGTGGCGAAGGATAAGGCCGACAAGTGGTCTCGGCCAAATGACGAGCTTCGAGCATAACTAGATTCAGCCGTCTCAGAACGGGATGACCTTGGCCGGGAATATACTGCACTGAAGTCCAAATTCGAGGCAGCCTCGATTGATTCTTTCGAGGTCAAGTAAATGCTTGCCCAATACAAGACCGATATGGAAATAGCTGAGGCCTGCTTAATAACAAAGGTCGAGTATGTAAAGTGGATGTCCTGGAGGGGACATTCGAGGAGATTCATGCCCGGGTGTTTGATCTGTCGGCCAAGATTGAAGAGGCCAAGAGGCTTGAGGCTGAGGCAAAAGAGCTATATGAGCCCGAAAGTCTCGAAGGTTCCGGTGCTGAGTCGAGCTCTGGTGAACATTAGGGTGAGATGCCTTAGCTTTTTTTTTTCTTTCTATTGTATGTCTCTTTTTTTGTTCATTTTGAGGTCGTTTTATCGTGCATTTGTAAATACTTTTTGGAATATATTTAAAAAATTTCCTTCGGCAACACTGTGCTTTTTATTTTTCAGCATCCGCTTGTAATTTTTAATTTGACGATCGTCATTAATGCCTTAGCATAGAATTGGATATAATCTAGAGTACCCGTTCTCCGGAAGCCCGAATGAGGCCCAGTTTTGATAATAATTCTGAGTTGTTTAGTCTTCGAAGTCTCGATAAAAAATGAAGGCCTTTAAGTTACTTAAGTGTTTTATTCATACGCGACAGTGTTTTATCCAGGGTAACCTTTTAGTAGGTTTTAATCATATGTAAGGGCCTTACTTTCTGAGTACAAGATTGGACATCTCCGAGCTGTTATAGGTCAGCTGTAGCCTTTCATGTTCGGTCCCTGCATAATAGGCTCGGTGCCTCTGGGATTCGATAGCTCGAGTTATCCGATCATTTTATCGGACGGTAGTCCCCGAGTTGAGGTAGCCCGTAGGCTCAAGGATTCAGGATCCGTTGTTTGTTCTAAGTAACATCAATGAATGTATCGATGGTACAAAATGCGTAATGATAAAATATCGAGGAAAAATTTCTTTCATTGCTTTGCATGTAAAGTATACAATCGGAGGTGCATAAGCCTTATGCCATGGCAAGAGTGGGTTACATGAGTACGGTTTGTTTGACCGTTAGACCCTTACAACGAATCCTAATTACCAAGCCTTGGCTTTTAATATTAAGTAATAACACCTTTTAAGGATCCTAACTTAGTGGGTAATGGCCCCCAGTATTTGAGGTCGAACTTGTGAGGGCTCGAATACTGTTGGTCCGGTGTAGGTGATCGGCAACTCTGGCTTTGGGCCGGCTTTTGAAACTAAGGTAGCATGTTTTATTGTTGTCTCGTTAAAAACCTTGCCGTAAAACCCACTTCGGAAAAAATCGGTATAAGTGAAAAAGAGTACAACACGTGCTTTCAAACCTAATTGTCAAATTTGCCCTCGGCCAAGTACATCCATAAGTTATTGTAACAAATTTCAAAGGGCAATTGTGCTCATAACTTAGCAGTAGTACCGCTTTAAGTGTGCCACGTTCCAGTTGTTTGGTAGTTGTACACCGTTTCCCGACTCCAGTTTATACGAACCTTTCTCGGTTATTCTGGAAACTCTATATAGTCCTTCCCAGTTCGGGCCTAGCTTCCCATCGTTTGGGTTCTTGGTATGTAGCGTTACTTTCCTTAACACCAAGTCCCAGACTTGGAAATATCGGAGGTTAGCTCTTTGATTGTAGTACCTCCCCACTCGTTGCTTTTGGGCAGCCAACCGGACCAGGGCAACTTCTCGCCTCTCGTCTAATATATACAAACTTGTGGTCATGGCCTCGTCGTTTGACATTTCAGTAGCATACTGGAACCTGTGGCTCGGTTCCCTTACCTCGATCGAAATTATGGCTTCCGCACTGTAGATTAGAGAAAACTGGGTCACTCCAATACTTGACTTCAATGTCGTTCGGTATGCCCATAAGATTTCGGGCAAAATTTCTTTCCACTTTCCCTTCGAATCGGTCAGTCTCCTTTTCACGTTTTGGAGTATAGTTTTGTTCGTTAAATCCGCTTATCCATTCCCACTAGGGTGTTAAGGTGTTGATAATATCTTTTTGATTTTGTGGTCCTCGAAAAACCTACTTACCTTGTTGCCGACGAATTGCTTTTCGTTCTCGCAAATGATCTCGTCCGGTATCCCGTACCGGCATATTATGTGATCCTAGATGAAGTCGATGACCTCTTTCTCCCAAACCTTTTAGAACGCCTGAGCCTCGACCCACTGGGAGAAATAATTTGAAATGAGTAGTATGTGTTGGGCTTTACCAGGCGCCCATGGCGATAGGACTGGGTGAAGCATCTCTCCCAGTTGATAAATCATTGGGGTGTGTCTTTGACACTCGTTGCATTTTCGTACGAAGTCTTTTGCATCTTCTCCATCTCGTTCCAATAGTAACCAACTCTGATTAACTTCCGAACCAGGGATTCTTCTCCCGAGTGGTTCCCACAAGTTCCTTAGTGGACTTCTCTCATGGCGTAGTCGGTGTCTCCCGGACCCAAGCACTTAGCCAGTGGGCCGAAAAAGGATCTTCTGTACAGTTTCTGAACCTGACAGCTTTGGTGCACAGGGCTCTCGATTCTTTGGAATCCAATGGATATTTTCCTGTCTTTGGTAGTCTATGTATTTTTTTCTCCAATCCTAAGTCAAGCTTGTCGAGTTTCCCTAGTCGTCTTCTACCATCGAGTTCATCAGTTGTACCACTGCCCTCGAGTCAAATTCATCGAAATCGACAGACGACCACAAGTTGGCCACTGCATCAGCCTCACTATTTTGATCCTGAGGTACATTGTCACTCCCCAAACTCGGGGAGCGCGACCGGCGCTCAACCGAGTGAAACCGACCGAGCAAGACTATTAGATTTCCTTCTACCTAAACTCATTCATGAATAAAGAGAATATATATATTCGTTAATCAAATAATAAAATGATCATGTCTGCAATACCAATTTCTTACCATTAGTTACTTTATTTCAAAGTATCAATTTCCCACACATTTTTCATAATCTTAAGTGGAAATAGTAATTCAAATATAGGATAACAAATTTAACTTCCCCAGCACCAATATACTACTATTCCTCAAACAGAATACACAAGCTACAATAGATACATGACCTCGGGATGAAGTGGGGCTCACCAAGTTAGGTGGGAAGAAGGTGTACTGCTATCACTGATCAATATCTCCTGCTGTGGAACCACCTGCATCCATTTAAAGATGCAGCGCCCCCGGCAAAAGGGACGTTAGTAATGTCGAATAGCACTAGTATGTATAACTAAACACACTCTCAATAGAACAAATAATATTACAAGGAGGAATAATCATAAAATCAATGAAAGTCTCGAACAATACCAAAACATCAAGTTTCACGTAAATTCCCATATTTTCATATTGGTGATTCTTAGCATCGATATACCATTGTTCACAATACCATTATTCACAACACCAATACCACAGTACTCTTAGCACGGAGTCCGATCATGACCCGATCGGCTAGGCTGTCTTATTCGAGACATCAACCCCTTTGTTTTTTTTAAACAATCATAGCATTTCATATTTCTTTCATTAAAATACATCATAAGACTATAAAACATCGCGTAGGTTCAATTATCAAGCCTTATTATACGTGCATCATTCTAAGCTTCTTTTAGGGTCAAGCGAGCCATATGATCTATACGCGGAACACATAATATAATGTAATTCAAACAACATGTACAAACGAGGACAACGAGGGTGGCACCTATTGTCTGCATTAATAATGCGTCTCATTAGAGCGTCCTTAGTGTTCACATATCATATTATACACTTATGTGTTTCATAGACCGTCCATATTATTTATTCATACCGTATACCTATACATCTCATACACAATGCACCTATGCGTTTCATAGATCGACCACAGGATTTCATAACACAATATACCTATGCGTTTCATAGACCGTCCATAGGATTTCATAACACGATATACCTATGCGTTTCATAGACCGTCCACAGGATTTCATAACTACAATATACCTATGCATTTCATAGACCGTCCATAGGATTTCATAACACAATATACCTATGCATTTCATAGACCGTCCACAGGATTTCATAACACATTGGAAATGTGTTTCATAGACCGTCCACAGGATTTTATAACATAATATACCTATGCGTTTCATAGACCGTCCACAGGATTTCATAACACAATATACCTATGCGTTTCATAGACCGTCCATAGGATTTCATAACACAATATACATATACGTTTCATAGACCGTCCACATAATTTATTCATTATTCGTGTTTTGGCAAGCTGCCACAATTCATGTTCATACTATCGCTTACTTGCACTAGCCACGGGTGATCATAGAACATTAATGACATTATTATGTATAGGAGCTAAAACTTATCTCATAATGTTCACACATTCTTTCACTTCATTGGCACTATTGGCCACATATGTAATTCTCATTCTAGGCACGATGGCCACATTTAGTATTCCATACTTACCCTTTTCACTTTCAAGCATCATCATCATCAACAACAACAACAAGGCATTATAAATCAATTTTTTTTAGTACACATGTGAGCAATTAAGAGTCTTAGGCACATAGAGTTTTCTCACAAAATTTGACTTAGTATCCTTCGTTGAACTTGACTTGAAGTCTCAATATTATTTACGCACAACCTATACTTTGAACATATTCTCAAATGATAATATAATATAGTAAAATCATTTTGGGATACATATTGTACATATATCTTTCATCACAAGCTTATTCGGAATAGCCGCTTTCATAATGAACAATTCAGGACTTTACATAAATTGCATGGATACCGTGGGATTTAGTTCTAGGAGAGGATTTTAGCCAACATACCTCAATCGAGCTTCCTTAAACTCTAAAATATTTCAGAATTCTTAGCAACTTCAATCTATTGTAGAAATATAACAAGTTGAACCAAAATTAGGAAGATGCTCATGGTTATAGCTCATTTGAGTATTTTATCAAACACTAAGTGTGCATTAAGGTTTAAAGGTCCTTTTATGGAGGATTCCATCATCCCACAACCCAATCTTTACTATTTTTAGCTCAACAATCTTCCTACACCCTTTGATAACACATGCATATAAAATAAACAACTCTCATGTCTAAAAATTATCTTGATAATTACCCATTTCTAGATAAAAATTAAAATTGAAGGTTAGGGTGTAGAATTTTACCTCTAGGATGAAGACCTAGTGAGTTTTCCTTCTTAATCTTCCAAAATCTAAGCAAGAATTGAAGAGTAATTATTGAGGAACACCTTCTCACTCTAGGGCATTCTCTCTCACTCTAAAAGTATCAGATTTTCCAAAAAAATGGTCCATAATGCTTATATAACGAGATTGGGTCGGGTTATAAAAATAGGAGAATGGATACTCCGAAATTCCGGATCGGGCTACAGACCAGGCTAGGCACGCTCTGTATCGAGCTATAGACCAGGCTAGGCACGCTTTGTAGCGAGCTATAGACTAGGCTTGGCACGCTCTGTAGCGAGGTCTAGCGCGCTACAGACCTGGCTTCGCGAGGGATATAGCACGGTCTAGCGCGCTACAAGCTCGGCGACGCGATTTTGAAAAATTTCAACTCTCCAACACACTGTTCAACCTCAAAACTCAAAAAATATTATACAATAGCCTACCTTGGCACCCCGAAACCTTATATTACTTAGCAAAATTTTTCCGGCTCCTTATATTTTCCCCCTCTTAGGATCATTCTTTCTCGAATGAGGAGTAGATTCCGTCCCCAAACGCTTATCACAACTTATCTCTTTTCTCACACGCCTCAATCTCCCAAATTTTTACTAACTCCAAAATTTTTCAGAAATTTCGACAGAGTCTCCTCTGTAACTGGGCCTATCCACATGTCAGAGAATCCCAGAAATCAATCCTAACAATATATCCATTACTCAACAACGCATCACAGTATATATCAACAACACCTATCTCAACATTAGGGCATTACATTAACAAAAGTGGTATCTTGACATGAAATGTACATATTTAAACCATAATGCATAGAAGGTACGTTTTTGAACCACAACCTTTTGGCTCTACAAACAAGTGAGAATATTTTCTTTCCTTAACACTTTTGGCCTTCGAGGTGGACTCCTCGACTCACAGACTTCGCCATAACACATTCACGGAGGCAATCTCAACTCTCGGACTTATCTAACAAGAATGGCAATTAGATACCCCTCATAATCCAATTATTCATTAACTTCACATTCACTAGCTTTCACCGGAACGATAGACAAAGGATTTATAATTACCTTCATAGACGTAAACACATGATACACCGGGTACACGGAGGACAATAATAGGGGAAACATCATACTCATAGTTTGGCCTATTTCCTTCAAGATTTCATAAGGACTAATGTGACTACACATACTTTACCTTTATTAACAATTCACCTAGCATCCTCATGGAGAATATATTGAGAATAACCTGTTCACTTTCTTCAACTCTAAATCTCTACACCGAACACCCAAACTAAACCTTTGGCGACCTCCAACAATTAGTCTAAGATGTACTAGCTTGAATATGACCATAGAAATCCTATCCAATATATTTGATCACGGAATGACGCTTCTTCTTTGACATGTGACATGTGGGAGGCATAATCGGAAGGATAAAGACATTAGCACCAGTTATTCTTGGAAGACTATTATTCATGAAAAGGACAACAACAATTGTTTCATTCCATATGTTCCTTGTTTGGCAATAGTAGGCCTCAAAGAGAAATAGCCAAGTACGTGACACTAGTCGCCTCTTGGAATGTAGGGAAAATCAATTTAACTCGAAATGAGAATATACTGACACCCTGAAGGTGATATGGGTTTCAAAATACATGTAGTTGCATTACGTTCTTAACATTAATTGACACAAAGAATAGATATGCCACATGCCCATGAGGTTGAAAAAGAAATTGAACACTTGCGAGATTATTATCATTCTGACAGCTCATCCCTTGCCAATAGTTGATCCTATATAAGAGGACTAGAGATACTACAAACTTGCCTTTCAAATCAATATGCTCTCATGTTACTAGACGGTGAAAAGGATTCGTGATAATATACATAAAGGAACAAAGTGATTGTTCAAACCATTGGAGCCACATACACCGGAGAGAAAAACAGTGACTCAAGAAGGATCTCAACAATAGGCTACTTTACATTAGATTTGATACCACATAGGTAAATATTATGGTGGTGCGTGCATAAGCACAAATGACCAGATGTTATCCATTTGAAGCAAAAGGTTTTGTACGAAATTCATCAGGTATAGTCCCTTTTTGAGAATTTAGGAAAGCAAGTGGGAAGTATTAATCCTAGAGTTATAACTCAATTCAAGGACATAATTATAGAGCTCAATTCCACAAAAGGTTGTACATAAGAGAATTTGTGAAAGAGTGGATTCACGAATAATGTGTCTCGTTCAAAGAGTAGATACATGCAATGTTTTGGGATTCAACGTTTTGGTTAAGACTATATTTATGTAGGCCTCTTCAATATGGATGTACATATACAACAAGGAAAATAATGCGGTGTTCATAATGATGTACTAAGGAGTGACTTACTTGATGGCTTTAGATTGACAAGGCAGTACCTTAATTGATGCCCCTCTTTCCACAACCATAACATATTTCAAGAATCATCCAACATAAACCCGAGTGGCTCTTCTTTCATATCAAACATTTCGGCATATTGATGCCAATAATCCTCTTTCATTTCTTAGGTGCTCTCACCACATAAACTAGTGGCTGGGTGACATTAATAAAAATAGGGGCACTTCCCCTAGCAACTGGTTCTTTCATTCACCCCTCACTGCCTCGAACTTGCGGGTTACTCCTATGGAAAATGAGACATGACGAGGAAATTAGTTTCCTATCTTGAGCTCTATCGCACGATCTAGAGAATCAAAGAAGTGTGAAATTCCTAAATGTCCAAGTAGCCTCCTCATTATAATTGTGGTCGACAACACACCGAGAAGGACTCTACTAGACACGGCTCCAAGATATCCTAGGACACTTTAAAACCTTAGGCTCTGATACCAAGTTTGTCACATCCCAAACTCAGGGAGCGCGACCGGCGCTCAACCAAATGAACCCGGCCGAGCAAGCCTATTAGATTTCCTTCTACCCAAACTCATTCATGAATAAAGAGAATATATATATTCGTTAATCAAATAATAAAGTGATCATATCTGTAATACCAATTTCTTACCATTAGTTACTTCATTTCAAAGTCTCAATTTCCCGCACATTTTTTATAATCTTAAGTGGAAATAGTAATTCAAACACAACATAATGAATTTAACTTCCCCAGCACCAATATACAACCCACACTATGTCTACAGAGCCTCTATAGATAAAGAAGAGTACAATGATAATACCGGCAACAAGGCCCCAACTATACCTCAAACAGAATACACAAAGTATAATAGATACATGACCCCGGGATGAAGTGGGGCTCACCAAGTTAGGTGGGAAGAAGGTGCAATGCTATCACTGATCAATATCTCCTGCTATGGAACCACCTGCATTCATTTAAAGATGCAGCACCCCCGGCAAAAGGGACGTTATTAATGTCGAATAGCACTAGTATGTATAACTAAACACCCTCTCAATATAACAAATAATATTACAAGGAGGAATAATCATAAAATCCATGAAAGTCTTGAACAATACCAAAACATCAAGTTTCACGTAAATTCTCATATTTTCAGATTGATGATTCTTAGCACCGATATACCATTGTTCACAATACCATTATTCACAACACCAATACCACCGTACTCTTAGTACGGAGTCCGATCACGACCCCGATCGGCTAGGCTGTCTTATTCGAGACATCAACCCTTTTGTTTTAATCAATCATAGCATTTCATATTTCTTTCATTAAAGTACATCATAAGACTAGAAAACATCGTGTAGGTTCAAATATCAAGCCTTATTACACTTGCATCATTCTAAACTTCTTTTAGGGTCAACCGAGCCATATGATCTATACACGGAACAAATAATATAATGTAATTCAAACAACATGTACAAAGGAGGACAACGAGGGTGGCACCTATTGTCTGCATTAATAATGCGTCTCATTAGACCGTCCTTAGTGTTCACATATCATATTATACACTTATGCGTTTCATAGACCGTCCATAGTGTTTATTCATACCGTATACCTATACATCTCATACACAATGCACCTATGCATTTCATAGACCATCCACATGATTTCATAACACAATATACCTATGCGTTTTATAGACCGTCCACAGGATTTCATAACACGATATACCTATGTGTTTCATAGACCGTCCACAGGATTTCTGTCACGCCCCAAACCTGGGGAGGCGTGGCTGGCATTCGGTGTCGTGCTGGCCTGAGAGAACCACTCTGCAACTCTTTTTTTTTCTTTGTAACTATCATGGGCCAATATGGCCACTACTCTTAGTGTATAATTATAAGTGGGCAAATACTGTATTAATGAACCATCTTTCTTAAAACATGAATACATATGGGTCGTCAAGGCCTCTAACATACTGTACAAAATGAACCTCTATCTATAAAGACTCTAAGATTATTTGACATCAAATGGGACAGGGTACCGGCCTACCCATAAGTCTGTAGCAAAACTCTGACACGATGACTCATAGACTCGGCTGCACTCCGAATGAGGTAGAGTCTTACCAATCCTTCGTTGAATGCCAATCTCGTCTACTATGAGGGCTCGTCAAACTGATTATCTATACCTGCAGGCATGGATGCAGTGTCCCCAATAAAAGGACGTCAGTACGAATAATGTACTGAGTATGTAAGGCAGAACTGAAACATAACATTAATTAAAGACATATAAGAATCAACCTAAATCTCTGAAGGGCCACCGTATATGCATGACTGCCCAACTGATCAGTGGTAACTGCCCGACCGGCCGTAGCGCGGTGGTAAATGCAAGACTGCCCGACCGGCCGTAGCTCAATGGTAAATTTATAACTGCCCAACCGGCTGTAGCTCGGTGGTAAATGCATGACTGCCCGACCGGCTGTAGCTCGATGGTAAATGTATAACTGCCCAACCGACCTTAGCTCGGTGTTAAATGCATGACTGCCCGACCGGTCGTGGCACGGTGGTAAATGAAGATGCATATAATACCACTGTGAACATTAACATCTTTATCAAATACCTCAATAAGGAACTAGATACATACTTAGAGATGCTTGAATATCATTTTACAGGAATGAATAACGTAGACCTTCTTAGTGACTAAGAGTAGAACCATTTATGAAATAACATTACGTTTACGCATCGTTACTTGGATCATACCAAAAGAAAGGAGGAATAGCCTTAACATACTTGAAGTAGGGAAAAATCCGTATAATATTCTTGAGTCACTTCAATAAACTAAGTACATCGTCAATATCTTCAACCCCATCTCACAAAATTTCAATCTTTGTAACAAATCTTCGTCTAATTCTACAATAGAAAACAACAATCAAGAAATTCCCATCATCAACTTGGGTTGAGCAACCTCACTATTCTGCCTCAAATTTATCCAAACCCAATAACCCGAGTTAGTTCAACTACTAAGGTTGATTCGTTATCTTGTCAACATCATCTGAAATTGAATCAGCAGTATACCTACAACCTAGCAATTGAAAAGATTTGCAAACTTCAATCTTAAGTCTTGTTATAAAAATCTAGAAAGGAATGAGGAAACAACTGAGATGCAGCTTTCTTATGTCCTAACAATATGACACCATGCTTCATAGTGTATGAGTCATTTAACGGACCATATGGGGCTGCCACGTTAAGGTCTTTTAGGATTTATCCAAGATCATAATTAATAATCCACTAATTATTAATTAACTAGTTAATCTCCCATTAACCTATAATTACCCAATTATTTACATAATTAATAATTATCTCAAATTACTTAAAATACTACTCACTTTTAACGCACTTAATATATTTTACTATCATGGTCATGTGGTACCATATAAAATCAATATATACACTATTATTTCATTAAAATATCCATGTAAAAATACATATATTTTTTCAACTTTTAATTTTTCTAATCTTATATAAAGAGTAAAACTTTTCGTACGTTTAATTCTTAAAATAGTAAAAAGATAACCTTCTTTTGTTGTGCGTAAAAAAAAATAATTTCTATCTTTACAATAAAGAAAATCTCATAAACTTTCTCATATTAGGTGTATAATTTATCATATCCGAAAATAGTAATAATGTTAACTATCCAAAATTATACTTATAAAACTTTTACTAAAATACTTCACTTAAAAGGAAATACCACACTAACATAATATATAACAGTATCAAGGTTGTAAACTTACAGGGTCTCATAATAATAATGTCTTAAACCCTCTATAACCTCCTAATAGACATAATCCCTTCGAACTCATGTGGATTTACTACGGCACATCCTAATGCTAAGGTACGGGACGTAACAATTTCATAACACAATATACCTTTGCGTTTCATAGACCGTCCATAGGATTTCATAACACGATATACCTACGCGTTTCATAGACCGTCCACAAGATTTCATAACACAATGTACCTATGCGTTTCATAGACCGTCCACAGGATTTCATAACACAATATACCTACGCGTTTCATAGACCGTTCATAGGATTTCATAACACGATATACCTATGCGTTTCATAGACCGTTCACATGATTTCATAACACGATATACCTATGCGTTTCATAGACTGTCCACATGATTTATTCATTATTCGTGTTTTGGCAAACTGCCACAATTCATGTTCATACTATCGCTTACTTGCACTAGCCACGGGAGATCATAGGACATTAATGCCATTGTTATGTAAAGGAGCTAAAACTCATCTCATAATGTTCATGCATTCTTTCACTTCATTTGCACTATTAGCCACATATGTAATTCTCATTCTGGGCACGATGGCCAGATTTAGTATTTCATACTCACCCTTTTCATTTTCAAGTATCATCATCATCATCAACAACAACAAGGCATTATAAATCAATATTTTAAGTATACATGTGAGCAATTAAGAGTCTTAGGAACATAGAGGGTTTTCACAAAATTTGGCTTAATATCCTTCGTTGAACTTGACTTGAAGTCGCAATATTATTTATGCACAACCCATACTTTGAACATATTTTCAAGTGATAACATAATATAGTAAAATCATCTTGGGATACATATTATACATATATCTTTCATCACAAGCTTATTCGGAATAGTCGCTTTCATAATGAACAATTCAGGACTTTACATAAATTGCATGGATACCGTGGGATTTAGTTCTAGGAGAGGAGTTTAGCCAACATACCTCAATCGAGTTTCCTTACACTCTAAAATATTCTAGAATTCTTAGCAACTTCAATCTATTATAGAAATATAACAAATTGAACCAAAATTAGGAAGATGCTCATGGTTCTAGCTCATTTGAGCATTTTATCAAATACTAGGTATGCATTTTAGTTTCATGGTCCTTTTATGGAGGATTCCATCATCCCACAACCCAATCTTTATCATTTTTAGCTCAACAATCTTCCTACACCCTTTGATAACACATGCATGTAAAATAAACAATTCTCATGCCCAAATATTATCTTGCTAATTACCCATTTCTAGACAAAATTCGAAATTGAGGGTTAGGGTGTAGAATCTTACCTCTAGGATGAAGACCTAGGGAGTTTACCTTCTTAATCTTCCAAAATTTGAGCAAGAATTGAAGAACAATTATTGAGGAACACTTTCTCACTCTAGGGCACTCTCTCTCACTCTAAAAGTATCATATTTTCCAAAAAAAATGGTCCACAATGCTTATATAATGAGATTGGGTCGGGTTATAAAAATAGGAGAATGGATACTCCGAAATTGCCGATCGGGCTACAGACCAGGCTAGGCACGCTCTGTAGCAAGCTATAGACCAGGCTAGGCATGCTCTGTAGCGAGCTATAGACCAGGCTAGGCACGCTCTGTAGCGAGCTATAGACTAGGCTAGGCATGCTCTGTAGCGCGGTCTAGCATGCTATAAACCTGGCTTCACGAGAGATACAGCACAGTCTAGCACGCTACAAGCTGGGTGACGCGAGATTGAAAATTTTTAACTCCCCAACACACTGTTAAACCCCAAAACTCCAAAAATATAATACAATAGTCTACCTTGGCACCCCGAAACCTTATATTACTTAGTGAAAATAGGGTTTCACGAGGGATATAGCACGGTCATAGCCGCTAATTTCTACCGCCCATTTGGCCAACCGGCCTAAGAGCTCGGGTTTATGCATGATATTCTTTAGTGGATAGGAGGTCACGACATATATGGGGTGGCATTGAAAGTACATTTTAAATTTCCTAGAAGTGCTTAGTAGGGCGAGCACTAATTTTTCTAGCTGATGATACCTTATTTTGGCGTCACCTAGGGTTCTACTGACATAATAAATAGGAAATTGCATAGCTTCTTTTTTCTTGAACTAGGACACCACTTACCGCCACCTCAGAAACCGCCAAGTAGAGGTACAATTGTTCGTCCGCCTTCGGAGTGTGCAACAAGGGGGGGCTCGATAGGTATCGCTTGAGTTCTTCTAAAGCTTGCTGGTATTCCGGGGTCCAAGAGAAGTTGTTCTTCTTTTTCAATACTGAGAAGAACCGATGGCTCTTATCCGACGATCTCGAAATGAACTGGCCCAACGCGGCTATCCGCCCAGTCAGTCTATGTACTGCCTTGATGTTGTCGACTACGGTGATATCCTCTATGGCCTTTATTTTGTCCGAGTTGATCTCTATTCCCCGGTTAGATACCATGAATTCGAGAAACTTACCCGAGCTGACCCCAAATGCACACTTCTCTGGGCTTAGATTCATGTTTTACTTCCTCAATATGTCGAAGGTTTACTGAAAATGTTTCAAATGGTCCTCTGCTCGCAGGGACTTAACCAACATATCGTCAATATAAACTTCCATGGATTTTCCTATTTATTCCTCAAACATCCGATTGACTAGGCGTTGGTATGTGGCACCAGCATTATTTAATCCGAACGGTATTACGTTATAGCAGCAGGTGCCGAATTCTGTTATGAAAGAAGTCTTTTCTTGATTGCCTAGGTCTATCCAAATTTGGTTATACATGGAATAGGCATCGAGAAAAATCAATATCTCGTGTCGGCCGTTGCGTTGATCATTCGATCGATGTTAGGCAAAGGGAAAGAGTCCTTCAGACATGCCTTGTTTAGATCCTTATAATCTACACACATCCTAAGATTATTTCCTTTTTTAGGCATGATTACTATGTTAGCTAACCAATCCAGGTATTTAACTTCCCGGATGGAGCCTATTTTAAGAAGTTTAGATACCTTGTCCTTGATGAATGCATGTTTGACAACAGACTGAGGTCTCCTCTTCTGCTTGACCGGGTGGAATTTCATGTCCAAGCTTAGCTTGTGAGTGGTTATCTCCGGCGGGATTCCTGTCATGTCTAGATGTAACCAGGCAAAATAATCATCGTTAGCTTTAAGAAAATCAATAAGTCTTTTCCTAAGCTCGGGGGTTAATCCCGTGCCCAGGTATACCTTTCGATATGGTAGGTGCTCGATAAACATAACTTGTTTCAACTACTCGATAATCGATTTGGTGGAGTTAGTGTCATCGGGTGCTATGAAAGATGTAATCATCCTCATCATCTGCTCCGTGCTCCTTCTATTTTTCTGACTCGGCCGAGGCTGGTATCATTAATTGCTATTTAATTTTTTCTTCTTTCGTCGGTTCCCTATTTTTTGATGTTGAAACTACGGGCACCGGAATCACTTCATCGATAACGAACATTTCCTTTGCGGCTGGCTGTTCTCCGTAGACTATTTTGACTCCACCTGGAGTGAGAAATTTCAGCGCCTGGTGTAAAGTCGAAGGCACAGCTCTCATGTTGTGAACCCACACCCTTTCAAATAAGGCGTTGTACCTCATATCCCCTTCGATCATGTAGAACTTTGTTTCCTGGGTAGTCCCGGCAGTGTTTTTCGATAAAGTTATCTCACCCTTTGTGGTCTCGCATGCCATGTTGAATCCGTTAAATACTCGGACTACCGGTACGATTTGATCCTACAACCCTAGTTGTTTTACGACCCTTGATCTGATGATGTTGGCCGAGCTACCTTGATCAATCAACACACATTTAACTCGAGATTTATTGATAACTACGGATATTACTAGTGCATCGTTGTGAGGCTATACGATGCCCTCGGCGTCTTTGTCACTGAACGAGATTGATCCTTCTCTCGTGATAGAAATACCGGGTGCATTTTTCTCTCGCGATAGAAACTTTGGTGCTCTTTATCATTGGCCTTTGGGGGACATCAACTCCCACCAATGTTCATGTTAATTACGTGTTGATGCTCCTCTTGCCCGGCCTGTTTGTTGGCGTCCCTATTTCTGAAGTGATTTTTGGCTCTCTCGCTTAGGAATTCTCGAAGGTGCCCATTGTTGAACAATCAAGCTACTTCTTCTCTTAGCTGTCGGCAATCTTAGGTCCTATGACCGTGAGTATCGTGGTACTTACATACCAAACTAGGATCTCTTTGGGTAGGGTCGGACTGTAATGGTCTTGGCCACTTAGTCTCTTTGATGCGCCCTATGGCCGACACTATACTTGAAGCGTCCACGTTGAAATTACACTTCGATAATCTTGGTGCCTCCCTACTCCCGAGCGACCTGTCAAACCCGTACCCAGAGAGATCCTAGTTTGGTGTGTAAGTACCACGGTACTCACGGTCATAGGACCAAAGATTTCCAACTGCTAAGAGAAGAAGTAGCTTGATTGTTCAACAATGGGCACCTTCGAGAATGCCTAAGCGAGCGAGCCAAGAACCTGTTACATCCCGTACTTTTGTACGTTGGATTATTTGTAAGATAATTGACATAAGTTCAAGGACAAGATTATTTTTGAGATTATAAGTATTTATGCTATTTATAACAAGTGATAAGAAAGTGTCGTGAGGGTTAGAGGTTAAACAAATTAAAGAAAATGAGTTTCGTCGAAGTTTGATATTTTGGGATAAAATACGTTCCAAGATGTAATACCCCGTATTTATAGACTAGTGCCATACAACATGATCATAATAGTAGGGGTATATGAAGTAGGTTAAAAGTGATTAGTATTTAAGTGAAATGAGATCCATAAATTAATTATATGTGTAGTTGGTTAAATGGAAGATTGTAATGTAAAACTAGAAATTAATTAGGACTATTGAATAAGTAGTATGTGAACATAAGCCATGTGGGATGTGAACAAGTGGAAGTAAGTATTATATATCCATATATGCAAAAAAGTATGTGTGTCATCATGTAACAAAAGGTTGAAGGAAAACAACTTTGTTGAAATTATAACTTATATTTGTATAGCTGCAACGTAAGATAATTTATTGTTACAGCAACAAGGACACTTGCATTTTAAAGGAAGTACAATGCAATTTTTCACAAGATCAATATACGGGTTTTGCGTACCACCTCGATCTCGTTGTTCCGTTTTGGCGCACTGGTTAATCCAGACTTTCTTCGATGTGAAGTAAGGTGGAATAAGAGTATTTCTTAGCAAAAAAAGTAATAATTTTGCTCTCATTGGTATATTTAAATTCATCTAGGTCATAGCTAAATTGTGGGATGAGAATTATGTAGTTAATAGTGAGAAATCGTATTTTGACGTTGTTGTTGTTGTATCGACTATTCGGTAATTTTCTAAGTTGTGTTATGGATGGAAATTGTTGGAGTAACTTGAGTATATAGTTGGTGTAGTTATTAATATGTGTTTTGAAGGAAAGAAAAGATTGAGGAAGTGTCACGACCCAAATTTCACATTAACCTCGAGCAGAAAGCAGTGACGAGCTCAACCAATACAGTCCAAGTACAAAATTTAACAGTACAAAAATGACAGGAAATATGACAATAATATCTCAGAGTAATTTATAATCTGTTGGTTCACAGTGCATGAATAAGGCATGCTTCCAAGTTTAACAGTTAAACTCAATACAAATAATATATGCCAAGTATGACTGATATGAGAAATATTATATTTCTATATCTACATGTCAATGTGCATGTCAGGTGTGATGCAACACAATGAAAACCTCACGTACTCATACTCTCAGAGTACTCAATCTGACTGTCTCAATTCTCACTCATCACACTCAATCACTCAGCACTGTACGGTACCCGTTGCGGTATGTCAGATTCCGAAGGGCGGATCCTACCCAAGCGCTAAAAAATCCTACTGCGGCGCGCATCCCGATCCCATCATGAGTCAATAATACCTGATGCGGTGTGCAACCCGATCCCATCATGAGTCAATAATACCCGTTGCAGTGTGCAACTCGATCCCATCATGAGTCAATAGTACCCGCTGCGGCGTGCAGCCCGATCCCATCAATATCACTCACAAACAGGCTCTCGACTCCACTCAGTCATCAATCTCTCCAGTCTCTCGGGATCACAACACTCGTGCCAGTCATCCCAAATCAATGATACATGATGTGACAATAAATGATAACAGAGACTGAGATATGATATGCAATGATGAATGCGACTGACTACATAACTGCAAATTAAGAAAATAACTCAATAACAAAAGAACGACCATTGTAGGTCCCAATAGTACCAGCATATAGCCTAAATATGATTTCTAACATAAATCACATCTCAAATTCTCTAACACATAGAGTACAATAATAATATTCAGATAAGATGACTACACAGTTCCACGGAATCGACTGAGTCACAATTTCTACGATGTACGCCCACACGCCCGTCACCTAGCATGTGCGTCACCTCAACACCGATGACACAACACGTAATTTAGAGATTCATACCCTCAGAACAAAGTTTAGAAGTGTTACTTACCTTAAACCGTGCAAATCTCTACTCCAACAAGCCCTTGCCTCGCGATTCGGACTCCAAACACCTCGAATCAAGCCACAAACAACTCGATACAATCAACACAAGCTATAGGAATCAATTCCATATGAAAAAAACTAAGTTCTTTAACAAAAGTCAAAAAGTCAACCCGGGGCACATGTCTTGGAATCTAACAAAATTAATAAAATCTGAACACCTATTCAACCACGAGTCCATCCATACCAAAATTACTCAATTTCGATCACAACTCGACCTTAAAATCCTCAATTTTAAGCCTATGAAGTTTCTACAATTTTTCCCAATTTATCCAAACCAAAACACTAATTAAATGATAAAAACAATGATAAATTTATGTATATTAACCAAATCCGAGTTAAAATCACTTACCCCAATCAATTCCTTGAAAATCCCTCCAAGAATTGCCTCAATCTGAGCCCAAAGTCCAATTATAAAATATAACTCTAACCCTCGTTTTTGATATTTAAAAGTCTGCCCAGATGCTCTTCTTCGCGATCGCAGGAAATGCTTCACGATAGCGAAGCAAAAATTCATAGGTTTCCAAAATAACTCTTCGCGAATGCGAATAACCCCACGCGAACGGGACTCACATGCTCATCACACTACGCGATCGGGAACCTCTTCACATGATCGCGAAGAACAAATTGTGTGAACCCCATTTTCTTCCTTTCCTCTTCTCGAACACGACTTAACCCACACGTTCACGGTTCACTGACTCCCCAGGCTTCGTGATCGTAGAAACTCTCTCGCGAACTCTCTCGCGAACGCATAGAACAAAATCCCCAACTGCCAATATGTCATGCCCCGAACCTGGGAGGGGTGAGACCGGCACTTGGTGCCTCACTTAATCGAGCGTACCAGTTTGAGACTGAGGGACTCTGAATATACAATGTCATACTTTGTTTATAGGGCCACATTGCAAGACAATTTGTGAAAAAAAATAGAAAACCGAACGGAAACTAGCTATGAATGAACATCAATATAAAGCTGGGCCGACAAGGCCGTCATAACTACTACAGCTGACAAACCAACAAAAATATACATACAAGGCCTACAAGCCCAACATATTGCACTAACTGGAAGGATATGTCTACAAGCCTCTACTAATGGATGTACTGTGGTCAGATCAGAGACTCAAGCTGTACTCACGGACAGCACCTACAGAGGAGGTCTACCAGTCTATCTATCCAAACCTGCATGCATGAAATGCAGCGTCCCCAGGAAGGGGACGTCAGTACGAAATAATGTACCGAGTATGTAAGGCAATAGAATAACTGAAAGCTGAAACTAAACTGATAATATAATAACTGAAAGTAACTACGAGTCAAAGATGATCTGGAGATATACTTACCTGTTGATACCGACTCAACTCTCTCAATATAGTAAGTAAAATAGATATTCGGCCCGATAAGGCTCTGAACGTATAATTGCTCTGCCATAGTAGGCTCGCTCATAGGCTCTTAGCCATACTAGGCTCTGTATCTCGGCCATTCTGGGCTCGCTCATAGGTGCTTGGCCACAGTAGGATCGGTATATAACTTACCATCTGATCAGAGGTTGCCCAATAGAGGCCTGCCCACCGATTATAGCTCGATGGTGGTGAAAATACTGTAATACTGTATATATATAGACACATACATATACACACACACACACACACCCTCTGCTCTCTTGACTGGAAGAAGACAATACTTAACTGGATATAAAGTCCCGATAAGGGAGAATACTGTAACTTATGAGACTAGGATAATGTACATAAACTTCTCTTTATGTCTCGTCATCAAATGCATGTAGTTACAGGATCATGCCAAAATGAAGGAAAGGTTTAGCCTTAACATACCTTATCACTTTCTTTCCAATCGCCTTTTTGCACCTTAATCTACAACAACGATAATAATACTATCATTAAGTTACAAAAGGTACAACTATCGCACAACGAACGACAAGCTTATTTTGTATTAAAACAGGCAGCTCTCCCCTATAATCCTTACTTCCTCCAAATTCAAGATAACACCAACAACACTAGAACACAACAATAACAACATATATACATTATTTTCCAATCTTATATACACCACAAAATACTACAAAATAGCCCAACACACCTCAATCTGCTCATACACAAAACGACCACTGTAGTAGTGTCAAACAGCCCGAAAATGTTATGACGAACGACCATCCCACCACCCTGCATTTATGTGATGTTTCTCCACACCCTTTCTCCTCCAAAACTCCATAAAACAGTAGAAAAATACGAAATCCAACAGCAGCATCAAATAGCCCACAAAACAGTACGCTACAAGTTAAATAACGTGAGCTCACGGCTTCCGATCACCGTCCCGTGAGTTCTAATAATTATAGAATGACTTTCAATACATTTCCAGCAGAAAAAATGCTTGAAAGAGAGCAGTAAACATACCTTATTTGTTGAATATATCAGATCCTATCTTGGTTCTTCTAACTCTAGTTTTTTTCTCCAACTAGAACTTGAAAAGGAGAGAAAATCAATTAGGGTTTGTGTGCAATTATTGGGAGGATTTTTGCAGGGGTTTATGTCTGGTTATTGTTCTATATAATGAGTGTTATATTGCAGGAGATAAGCCCTTAAATGGGCTCTTTGCCCGATGCAAAATAGCCCCTTTTTGGGCATATTTAATCCTCTCATTTAAGCAAGTAGGTGACACACCTACTTGTCACCTAGTTGTTTGCGCAGTCTCTCAAACATGCTTATATCTCTCTACTCCGATGTCGTATTGACAAACGGTTTAATGCGTTAGAAATTAGACTCATAGATCTTCAATGTGATGAGTGGAACACTCTGAAACTCTAAGTATATTGGGAGAAAATCGCAGTTACATTTGCCCCAAATGTTTAGTAAAACTAATGAACGTAACTTGTGATGACTTTCATCGACTTTTGTTCCACAACTCGCTTGACTTCAAAACTTAATACATGACTATTATTAATATAAAATAAAGCATAACATAACTCTCTTATCATGTTAAGAACCCTAGTTTCACCCCAAAGGTATGGGTTATAACATTCTCAACTTGTCGACTTTCGACGAACCATTATTTTCTTCAATTCCTTTAGCTTCTGAACCTTTCAACCCTCTTTGTACTTGTTGTTTATGATCTTCAATATCTGTAACCTCCGAGATAACATGATATCTTACTTTATATACTTTTAAAGATGATCTTATTTTTTGTCTTATATTTGTTTGCTTACGACACACATTTACGTACGAAATTATGGGGGGCCCTTAGGAACATTAGTCCTCGAATGTTTACTATTAGAGACTTTGGAAAATTTTTGTTAGAGTCTCCCCCGTACACTAGACCAAAACCAACCTGCACGCAACTAGAAAATATAATATACGTGCAACACATGGCCAATGTCTACAAATAGCTACACTTGGCCTCACACAGACTGATAACAGCACGATAGGGGTCCAAGAATTACTAAAGAAAATCAAGAAACGTGCGGAAGCTAAAAAAAAATAAAGAAACAAAAAAACAATAGAAAATTAAAGATAGATTGAATTCAAGAAAGAGTTTCTTGAATTCAAGAAGTCTATTCTTGAAGTTGAATCCTAACAACAACAATTAGCTAACAAAGAACTAATCGCCTTTGGTAGAGAATTAAAAACAAGAGATAGATTGTGAAACCCGACCCTTTAGAATAACAAGAACAACAATAAGCCTAAACTTATCACCTTTATTGAATACCTAGAAGTGATCTAAGATTTCAAAAGAGTTTAATCTTACCACCTTAAGTTGAGTCTTGAAGGTTGAAGAATAAATCCAAGAGTAGCCACACACAAGAGTGCAAGAAAATTCTCACAATTTTTATTGATAATAGTCTATAATAATCTAAAATCTAAAAACAAAGATTACACCCCTTTATATAGAGAGGTGGTCACGAAATTCCTACCTAAAAATAAGGAAATAAAGTCCTAAACTATATTGGACAACAAGTCCAAATACCTTAGGAAAAGGAAAAATACTAGGAAACAAAAACCAAATAAATCTTGGAAAGTAACTCCAACAATCTTAAGAAATGGAAAACATAACCTTAACTACCTAGGAAAACAATAAATCTAGTACCAAAATATATGGAAATAAGTTAAAACCAATCTTGGATAGAATCTTGAAAGTCCCAAACCAATCATAAATAGGATCTTGGAAATCTTGAAGGCAACTTGCAAGCAACTTAGCACCAACTTGTACCCAACTTCTATCACGCCTATTGAACCTTTCTTGGGCAGCAAGTAAGTCCTTTTTATGTTATAAAAACTTGGCTTCATGTAGGACTTATTGGGCTGCAAGTTTGGACACATTTTTAGGTTCCAAATAGGTCCAATAGTGGCCTGATTTGGACCTTCTTCAGAGGATGTCTCTTGGGATCTAATCCACCTTTTCTTGGACATGAATTAGGACCATCAAATAATTATAATAGATAGACAACTCATATCCTTTATCCTTGAGCTCTCCATCCCAATTAACAACTTCTTTATTTGCACTTGAAGTCTAATGACCTTGTTTTGCCACTCTTTAGCTTGACATCTTGTTAAAGGCCCTCTTTGAGATTCCAAAGCTTCATTCTTGTCCTTGAATAGATTTGAGCTTCCTAGGATGCTATCATTCCCCTCTTCTTGAAGAAAATTCGTCTTCGAATTTCGACCTTGCAAGAAAAAGAAGTCACGCACTAGTAAATGGCATCCACTAATCTGAAAAAATGGTAGGAATAAAATAAGATAGTGACCATGTGTCCACTTAACCCAATTAAGCCTAATAGGTGTAAATACTCCTTTATAAAGCATATGGATATTATCATCCCAATAAAATTTATGCCTACTTAGAGTTGTCCAATAAAAACCTCTCTTAGATGCACTATGTAATGAAATTTTCAATGCGATCTTGTCAATAAGGGTCCAAACATGTGCATGCCAAAGAAATTACAAAATATTGGTCATGCATCCATTTAACACAAGTATCGCTGCCACATGTATCAAATAAGACACTCTTATGATATAGCCAGGTATCAATTATAAATCTCATAGATTCTTCTAGATGTAAGTTATTCAAAGAAGCACATAAATTCTCAGAAAGGTCAGAAGAACCCATAAATTCCAAAATACAAATTTCAATACATTCAAGCTCATGATTATAACTTTCCCCAATAATATTCGCAACATCAATGGATTCTACATAATTGCTCAAACTGTCACAGAAAGAGTCATAGATAGGTTCATGAAAGAGTATTTGATCACTAACGTAATAATAATCATGCATATCCTCTTTAATAGTAGCAAACACTTTTACAGGCTCACAATCAACATGCCTAGAGGAATGACTTCCCATCAAACAACAAAACTCACATTCTAGCAATTTATCACATGAAAACTTATTAGACACTTGAATAAGAGAAGAAAGAACATTTAACTCATTAGCAAGCCTCTTATCATAAATTTCATGCCTCTTTCCACCAAGCTGGAATGCATAATCATCTATGTCATACTCAATTTCAAAAGGAAGCAAATTACTCTTGCATTTTAACTTAGATATTACAGTTAATGACTTGATATGCATCAAAATATCATCATCCACAAAAATTATAAAGTCACCAACATAAGAAATAAGAGTATAGTTCATTACCTCCCAAAATACCTTAGGTGTTCTAGGAAGGCCAAGAATGTGAATGAACCAATTATACATATCATACTTGGACTTAGTAATCACCTTGTATTCTTTTATGCAATGATTCCAGCTTAGCAATGGCTTTAGGAAACTCCGTGTCATAAACCTGTAAATAAGAATTAAAATAGTCAAAAGGTTCAATAACAAAGAATTTAACCAAGCTTTTATCTTCCACCATCCAACAAGAATTAATTTCGCCTAATTCATGTTAGAATCCAATTGGATCCTTTACCACCATTTCTCGCACCTCACATCACCTTTCAAAAGGTCTTTCAATACGTGGCTGCACAAAATAACAAGAACTAAAACAAGAAAGATTTAATAGGTTAGGAAGTAAAGAAAATATTTTCTTGCTTACACTCTCTTTGGCTTTTATCACAAGACTAACTTTTACCTCACCATTAGCCTCTTTTCTCTCACTAAAGTTTTTTTCTTCTTCTTTACTCAAACCCTCTTGTTTTTCTCTCTCTACCTTAAAGACTTTTCTTATCTCATTGCCTTCTCTCTTTTCTTTTTCCTCAAGCTCACTCTTTTTCTCAATTGACATCCCATTCTCTTCACTCAATACAACCTCTCCTTTTTCCTCTGTTGGGATGTCAACCTGCACTCCCTTACTCCTCTCATTCTTTTCTCTCTCATTTTTTTCCATATTCTTTTTAACAGTCTTTTCATCTTCATAAATTTGTGAGGGAGTCAAAGGTCCAAGTATAAGTTTCTTCCCGTTAACCTCAAAAGAGTATCTATTTTTTTCCATATTATATGAAGCTCTTCTATAGGCATACCATTGCTTTCCCAACAAGATATGATAATTATTCATGGGAATCACATCACACCAGATCGCATCCTCATACCTTACAATAGAGAATAGTAATAACACTCTTTTATCTACCTTTATTCCTCTCAACATGTAGGGTTCAATATGCTCAACACAAGGCAAGTTTAATTTTTCAACCATATAAGTGCTAATTGAGCTATAGCCAAACTCTTTGTCAATTCTAAGGGCACAAATTGCAGACATCACTTTAGCTCTTGTTTGAAAAATAATTTTACCATTGTCTTCCTTCCATTCGGTATACTGTAAGTTCGACTTTTCAAGTTGTTGAGTCATAGCTTGCCTCCTTTCACTATAACTACCTGTTTGAAATATCTTGAACAAAGATTAGAAGAATTATGTATCTCTCAAATTTTGGCTTTTTCCTCTAATGTTCTCGCCTCTCTTGCCTTTTTTTCACTCAAAGCAACTCTTGATCGTTAAACTTTAGATTTATTAATAAACCTTACTAGTCACACCCCTTAGTGATAAGAATGTGGAGTTAGAAAAAGAAAAAGAAAGTGAAGGACCAAACCTTGGGAGAATAGGAATCGGTTATGTAGAAAAAATAAGGAAAGAATTTAGGAAACCCAATGCTAACAACACGATAGGGGTCCAAGAATTATTAAAGAAAATCAAGAAACGTGCAGAAGTTAAAAGAAAATAAAGAAACAAAAAAACAACGGAAAATTAAAGATAGATTGAATTCAAGAAAGAGTTTCTTGAATTCAAGAAGTCTATTCTTGAAGTTGAATCCTAACAACAACAATTAGCTAACAAAGAACTAATCGCCTTTGGTAGAGAATTAAAAACAAGAGATAGATTGTGAAACCCGACCCTTTAGAATAACAAGAACAACAATAAGCCTAAACTTATCACCTTTATTGAATACCTAGAAGTGATCTAAGATTTCAAAAGAGTTTAATCTTACCACCTTAAGTTGAGTCTTGAAGGTTGAAGAATAAATCCAAGAGTAGCCACACACAAGAGTGCAAGAAAATTCTCATAATTTTTATTGATAATAGTCTATAATAATCTAAAATCTAAAAACAAAGATGACACCCCTTTATATAGAGAGGTGGTCACGAAATTCCTACCTAAAAATAAGGAAATAAAGTCCTAAACTACATTGGACAACAAGTCCAAATACCTTAGGAAAAGGAAAAATACTAGGAAACAAAAACCAAATAAATCTTGGAAAGTAACTCCAACAATCTTAAGAAATGGAAAACATAACCTTAACTACCTAGGAAAACAATAAATCTAGTACCAAAATATATGGAAATAAGTTAAAACCAATCTTGGATAGAATCTTGAAAGTCCCAAACCAATCATAAATAGGATCTTGGAAATCTTGAAGGCAACTTGCAAGCAACTTGGTACCAACTTGTACCCAACTTCTATCACGCCTATTGAACCTTTCTTGGGCAGCAAGTAAGTCCTTTTTATGTTATAAAAACGTGGCTTCATGTAGGACTTATTGGGCTTCAAGTTTGGACACATTTTTAGGTTCCAAATAGGTCCAATAGTGGCCTGATTTGGACCTTCTTCAGAGGATGTCTTTTGTGATCTAATCCACCTTTTCTTGGACATGAATTTGGACCATAAAATAATTATAACATCTAGACAACTCATATCCTTTATCCTTGAGCTCTCCATCCCAATTAACAACTTCTTTATTTGCACTTGGAGTCTAATGACCTTGTTTTGCAACTCTTTAGCTTGACATCTTGTTAAAGGCCCTCTTTGAGATTCCAATGCTTCATTCTTGTCCTTGAATAGATTTAAGCTTCCTAGGATGCTATCACCCAAAACCCACAAGAATAAGGAAAGAAGTTACCTTAATCTTCAAGAACTAGGATCTCTTCTTCTTGTTTCCTTTCTTGACTTGGAAACCAAATAACACTTGAATTCTACAAATAATAATGAGCCATAATACCTTTCTTTTGCTGCTTTTCGTTTTTTTTTTTGGTTTTTTTGTTTGTGTTTTGTTTTTTTGCTCAAGAACCTCCCAAGATTATCAAGATTGAAATCTTGATTAGCCTATGCTCTGATACCACTTGATAACAACACGATAGGGGTCCAAGATTTACTAAAGAAAATCAAGAAACGTGCGGAAGCTAAAAGAAAATAAAGAAACAAAAAAACAATGGAAAATTAAAGATAGATTGAATTCAAGAAAGAGTTTCTTGAATTCAAGAAGTCTATTCTTGAAGTTGAATTCTATCAACAACAATTAGCTAAGAAAGAACTAATCGCCTTTGGTGGAGAATTAAAAACAAGAGATAGATTGTGAAACCCGACCTTTTAGAATAACAAGAACAACAATAAGCCTAAACTTATCACCTTTCTTGAATACCTAGAAGTGATCTAAGATTTCGAAAGAGTTTAATCTTACCACCTTAAGTTGAGTCTTGAAGGTTGAAGAATAAATCCAAGAATAGCCACACACAAGAGTGCAAGAAAAATCTCACAATTTTTATTGATAATAGTCTATAATAATCTAAAATCTAAAAACAAAGAAGACACCCCTTTATATAGAGAGGGGGTCACGAAATTCCTACCTAAAAACAAGGAAACAAAGTCCTAAACTACTTTGGACAACAAGTCCAAATACCTTAGGAAAAGGAAAAACACTAGGAAACAAAAACCAAGTCAATCTTAGAAAGTAACTCCAACAATCTTAGGAAAAGGAAAACATAACATTAACTACCTAGGAAAGCAATAAATCTAGTACCAAAATATATGGAAATAAGTTAAAACCAATCTTGGATAGAATCTTGAAAGTCGCAAACCAATCATGGATAGGATCTTGGAAATCTTGAAGGCAACTTGCAAGCAACTTGGCACCAACTTGTACCCAACTTCTATCACGCCTATTGAACCTTTCTTGGGCAGCAAGTAAGTCCTTTTTATCTTATAAAAACTTGGCTTCATGTAGGACTTATTGGGCTTCAAGTTTGGACACATTTTAGGTGCCAAATAGGTCCAATAGTGGCCTAATTTGGACCTTCTTTAGAGGATGTCTCTTGAGATCTAATCCACCTTTTCTTGGACATGAATTTAGACCATAAAATAATTATAATATCTAGACAACTCATATCCTTTATCCTTGAGCTCTCCATCCCAATTAACAACTTCTTTATTTGCACTTGAAGTCTAATGACCTTGTTTTGCAAATCTTTAGCTTGACATTTTATTAAAGGCCCTCTTTGAGATTCCGAAGCTTCATTATTGTCCTTGAATAGATTTGAGCTTCCTAGGATGCTATCACAGACGTTAATCATAAATACTGAAAGTAAAAAAAATAAGAGCTTACCAGATGACCTAATGGCCTGAATAGAGCTGTGCTGAAGTATCCCCTGTCAAATAATATCTTTAGTTTGAAATAGGTGGGGATATTTAGACTTTATTTCTTCCTCCACTTCCCACGTCATCTCTTCCACGTTCTTGCTTCTCCATAAAACTTTCACGGAGGCTACCTCCTTATGTCGTAGCTTGCGGATTTGTCGGTCTAGGATGGCAACTATAACTTCATCGTACGATAAGTTCTCCGTGATTTGTACATCATCAGTGGGCACCACTCTGGTAGGATTCCCAATACACTTTTGTAGCATACATACGTGAAAAACCTTATGGATAGACTATAATTTCGAGGGTAAATCTAACTCATAAGCTACTCGGTCCACTCTTCGAATAATCCTATAAGGCCCAATATACAGTGGGCTAAGCTTGACTTTCTTGCCAAACCTCATCACGCCATTCATAGGTGACACCTTTAAGAATACCCAGTCATTAACCCCAAACTCTAAGTCTCGTCGCCGCACGTCAGAATATGACTTCTGACGACTCTGGGCTGCCAATAGTCGCTCCTGGATAAGCTTTACCTTCTCTATGGCCTGCCGAATCATGTATGGCCCATGTAACCCAGATTCTCCAACATCAAACCACCATATAGGAGATCTGCAGTTACGCCCATACAAACCTTGTACGGAGTCATCTGGATACTAGAGTGGTAACTGTTATTATATGCAAACTCGATAATAGGTAGATGTTCACCCCAACATCTTTTAAATCCAACTCACATGCTCGTAACATATCTTCAAGTGTCTGAATTGTGCGCTCGGCTTGTCCATCAGTCTGTGGATGAAAAGTTGTGCTGAGATTCACCTGAGTCCCTAGACCTCTCTGAAATGACCTCCAGAAATGTGCTGTAAACTGGGCCCCACGGTCAGATATAATAGACACTAGTACTCCGTGTAGCCGCACTATCTCCTTAATATATAACTTCGCATAATCTTTGGCTGTATATGTAGATCTGACAAGTAGGAAATGGGCTGATTTTGTGAGCCTATCGACTATTACCCATATAGAATCAAACTTACGATGAGAACGAGGAAAACCCGTGACAAAGTCCATATTTATCGCCTCCCATTTCCACGTTGGGATCTCTATAGTCTGCATTAGCCCTCCGGGCTTTTGGTGCTCTACCTTCACCTGCTGGCAACTAGGACACTAGACGACAAATGCATCAATGTTCTTCTTCATATCGTTCCACCAGTACACATCCTTAATGTCATGATACATCTTCGTCGACCCAGGATGAATGGAGTACCACGAATAATGTGCCCCTGACATAATCCTGTCTCGTAGCCGGGCTACATCTGGAACACACAGATGACCCCTGTATCTGAGAACCCCATCTTCATTGAGATCTAACAACGACTTCTTGTACTGCGGAACTCGCTCTCTCAACTCGACCAACTCTGGGTCCTCGTACTGCCTTTCCTTGACTTCAGCTATGAGAGATGATTTTGCAGTATTTTGGACTACAACTCCACCATCGTCGGAATCTACTAACTGAACCCCCAAACAAGCCAATTGATGAATCTCTTTAGCTAATTCTCTTTTCTCAGTCTCTACATGTGCTAAGCTACCCATAGATCGGCGACTTAAGGAATCTGCTATAACATTAGCTTTCCCCTGATGGTAGAGAATGTTAACATCGTAATCTTTCAATAACTCTAGCCATCGACTCTGTCGCAAATTAATCTCTTTTTGCTTGAAGATTTATTGTAGGCTTTTATGATCTGTAAATACATCAACATGAACACCATATAAATAATGCCGCCATATCTTAAGTGCATGGACAACCGCAGCTAACTCGAGGTCGTGGGTCAGATAGTTCCTCTCGTGCTTCATCAACTGCCTTAAAGCATACGTAATTACCTTCCCATGTTGCATCAGGACACATCCTAACCCGACACCTGAGGCATCACAATACACAGCATAACCCTCTAGACCCTCTAAAATTGTTAGAACAGGCATTGAGGTCAACCTGTTCTTAAGCTCATGGAAACTCCGCTCGTAAGTCTCTGTCCACTGAAACTTAGTTGCTTTCTACGTCAGCTTCATCAATGGTGCCAAAAGGGAATAAAACCCCTCTACGAACCTCTGGTAGTATCCTTCTAAGCCTAGAAAGCTACGAACCTCTGTTGGAGTGGTATGTCTAGGCCTGGATTTCACGGCCTCAATCTTTTGAGTGTCTACCTTTATACCTTCATCGGATACACTATTCCCCAAGAATGCTATAGACTTCAACCAGAACTCACATTTAGAAAACTTAGCATACAACTTATGATCACGGAGGGTTTGGAGTACCGCTCGCAGGTGGTTCGCATGCTCATCCTCTGAACTTGAATAAACCAGAATATCATCAATAAATACTATCACGAACATAGCTAAAAATGGCCGGAATAGGCTATTCATCAAATCCATAAATACGACGGGTGCATTCGTCAACGTGAAGGACATGACAAGGAACTTGAAGTGGCCATATCGGGTCCTGAAGGCTGTCTTCGGAATATCTTTCTCTCGAACTCTGACCTGGTGGTATCCCGACCTCAAATCTATCTTTGAAAAGAATCTAGCCCCCTACAACTGATCAAACAAGTCATCGATCCTTGGAAGTGGATACTTATTCTTAATAGTTACCTTGTTCAGCTGCCTGTAATCGATACACATCCTCAGCGAGCCGTCTTTCTTCCCACAAACAGTACCGGTGCACCCAAGGTGAGGTACTGGACCTGATGAAACCTTTCTCCAGCAAATCTTTTAACTGCTCCTTCAACTCCTTCAATTCGGCAGGTGCAATTATATACGGAGGGATGGATATTTGTTGAGTTCCCGGAAGCAAATCGATGCTAAAATCAATCTCTCGCTCTGGAGGAATACGTGGAAGCTCATCTAGAGACACAACTACATACTCTCTAACTACTAGAATAGACTGAAGTGTAGGTATCGCGTCATCTGCATTGCTAACTCGCACAATATGATAAATACACCTTTTTGCGATCATTTTCCTCGCCTTCAGATAGGAAATAAACCTACCTTTGGGTGTCGCTGTATTACCTACCCATTCAAGGACTGGCTCACCCAGAAAATGAAATCTGGCTGCCTTTGCTCGGCAATCAAGTGTGGCTTAGCAAGCTGCCAACCAGTCCATGCCCATGATAGCATCAAAACCCATCATCTCTAGCTCAACTAGGTCGGCTGAGGTCTGACGACTACAAACTGCCACCGTACAATCTCTGTAAACCCGTCTCGCAATAATCGATTCTCCGACCGGTGTAGATACCGCAAAAGGATCAGTCAGTATTTCAGGCACTATACCAATCCTCCCTGTGACAAGCGGGGTAATATACGATAAAGTAGATCCTGGGTCTATTAAGGCATAAGCATCGTGAGAGAAAATGGTCAATAGACCTGTCACAACGTCTGGTGAAGACTCCTGGTGCTATCGACCTGCTAAAGCATAGATACGGTTCTGATTACCGCCTGAACAAGAACCTCTACCTCTACCTCGACCTCTACCAGCCGAAGACTGAGACTCGCACCCTGAAGGATGCACGGACATAGATGATCCTGCTGCTGAACTCATTGGTTTTGCCATACCCTCAGAATCTCTATTTGGGCAATCTAAAATCATATGCCCCTGACGCCCACATGTATTACAAGCATTGGAACCTGCTCTACATTGGCCCAAGTGTCCTCTACCACAGATGTCACACCGCGGCAGAAATGACCATGTCTACCCTGAACCTCACTGTCGCTGCAAAATCGATGCCCGTGAGCTCTCACCTGGTCCTGATTGAGTATATCGGTCATACCTGTAACCCTGTAACTAAGGCGGTGGAGGCCTAGGTGGCCATTTGAAGTACTTGGGCCTATAACTACCTTGAGACTGCTCTTGAGACCTAGCGAATCTCATCTTCTTATGAAGCCCTTGCTCACTCTTCTCTGTACCCTGCTGCCGACGCCTGCCCCTTTCTATATTTTGGGCGAATGCCTGAATCCGGGAAATATCCATAATATCCTGCAATGCAGCGGTGGCACATGCCTCGGTCAACTCTGGGGCCAACCCTGCAATAAACCTGTGAATCTTGTCCCGCATAGTAGCAACTATGGATGGAGCATATCTGGCCAATGAGTTAAAACGGAGACTATACTCTCGAACACTCATATTGCCCTGGTTGAGGGCTAGAAGCTGATCGACTCGAGCCTGTCGGATCTCCCACGGTAAGTACTGGTCAAGGAAGGTATCTGAAAAATTCTACAAAATAGTTGGAGGTGCATCACGTTCCCTGGACCTCTCCCATCCCTCGTACCAAAGGACGGCTATATCTCGGAGTCAAAAAGCTGCCAGCTCAACTATCTCAGTCTCCGTGGCATGCATAACCTGAAAGATCCTGTGAAGCGGATCTATGAAATCCTGCGGGTCCTCCCTCTGATCTGTCCCCGTTAACTCTGGGGACTCAAAGCAATAAACTCTCGGACCCTTGAACTCCAGACCCCTCGGAAGATCCTGTAGTAGCTGATGCCCTAGCCTGTTACTGGGTAGCTACCAATTATGTCAACAAATGCACCGTACTCCTCAAGTCCAGATCTGATGGAAGTGGAGGGAGAACTGGATGTGCGGTATCCCTAGGAATCTCCTCAGGTGGTGGAGGAGCCAGTAATGGCTGAGTAGGGGTCTCGCCTTGGGCCTCATATTAGGCCCCATCTACTGGGGTACCCTGCTAGTCCCCTCACCCGCTGTTGTATCTCTCCTCTGATTAGCTGTAGTCTTCCTAGTCACCATCATCTTTGTATGTAAACAGCAATACGTAAGTTTAACTCATATTTCCTATAACGCAGTTCTACAGCACGATTTAGATTTTAATGAAGGATAACTAACTCCTAAATTCCCTATAGTTCCCTGCTTATATAATGTGGTGCACAACATATCTATAAACAAGACCCTACTAGACACGACTTGTAGACCCCTTAGGATAGAATTGCTCTGATACCAAGTTTGTCACACCCCGAACCTGGGGGAACAGGACTGGCACCTGGTGCCTCACTTAATCGAGCGTACCAACTTGAGACTGAGGGACTCTGAATATACAATGTCATACTTTTGCCATAGGGCCACATTGCAAGACAATTTGTGAAAAAAATATAAAACCGAACGGAAGCTAGCTCTGACTGAACATCAATATATAGTTGGGCCGATAAGGCCGTCATAACTACTACAGCTGTCAAACCAACAAAAATATACATACAAGGACTACAAACCCAATATACTACACTAACCAGCAGGATATGTCTACAAGCCTCTACTGATAGATGTACTGTGATCGGAACAGGGCCCCGACCTACCCATAACATATATGCAGATATACATAAGATGTACACAAAACTCTAGACCCGGCCTACCCATAAGCTGATCACGGACAACACCTACGGAGGAGGTCTACTAGTCTGTATATCTGAATCTTCATGCATGAAATGCAGCATCCCCAAGTATGGGACGTCAGTACAAAATAATGTACTGAGTATGTAAGGCAATAGAATAACTAAATGCTGAAACTAAACTCATAATATAATAACTGAAAGTAACTGGGAGTCAAAGATAATCTGGAGATATACTTACCTGCTGATACTGACTCAACTCTCTCAATAAAGTAAGTAAAATAGATGTCCGGCCCTATAAGGCTCTGAACGTGTAACTGCTCTGCCATAGTAGGTTCGCTCATAGGTGCTCCGCAATACTAGTTTCTATATTGCGGCCAGTCTAGGTTCGCTCATAGGCGCTCGGCCATAGTAGACTCGGTAAATAACGTACCATCTGATCAGAGGTTGCCCAATAGGGGCTTGTTCACCGATTATAGCTCGATCGTGGTGAAAATACTGTAATACAATATATATATATATATATATATATATATATATATATATATATATATATATATATATATATATACACCTCTACTCTCTTGAATACTGTAACTTATGAGACTAGGATAATGTACATAAACTTCTCTTTATGTCTCGTCATCAAATGCATGTAGTTACGGGATCATGCCAAAATGGATGAAAGGTTTAGCCTTAACATACCTTATCACAATCTTTCCAATCACTAAGTTGAACTCGCCTCTTCGCACCTTAATATACAATAACGATAATAATACTATCATTAAGTTACGAAAGGTACAACTATCGCACAACGAACAACAAGCTTATTTTGTATTAAAACAGGCAACATCTCCCTATAATCCTTACTTCCTCCAAATGAAAGATAACACCAACAACAGAAAAACACAACAATGACAACATATATACATTATTTTCCAACCTTATATACACCACAAAATACTACAAAATAGCCAAACACACCCTAATCTCTTCACACACAAAACGACCACTGTAGTAGTACCAAACAGCCCAAAAATATTATGGTGAACGACCAGCCCACCACTCTGCATTTATGTGATGTTTCTCAACACCCTTTCTCCTCCAAAACTCCAATGTTTATGTTATTCATTCCTGTAAAATGTAATTCAAAGCATGTCTAAGTATGTTCCTAAGTCGTTATTGAGGCAAAATGATGAATATGTTAATGTTCATAATGTAGTGTTATATGCATCTTCATTTACCAATGAGCTACAGTCGGTTGGGCAGTCATGCATCTTCATTCACCACCAAGATACAGCCGGTCGGGCAGTCATGCATTCACCACCGAGCTACGGCCGGTTGGGCAGTCATGCATCTTCATTTACCACCGAGCTATGACCGGTTGGGCAGTCATACATCTTCATTTACCATCGAGCTACGGACAATCGGACAATCATGCATTTACCACCAAGATACAGCTGGTTGTTCAGTTACGCATTTACCACCACGCTATGGACAGTCGGGCCTTCATGCATCTTCATTTACCACCAAGCTACGGTCGGTCGGGCAGTCATGCATTTACCATCGAGCTACGACTGGTTGGGCAGCCATGCATCTTTATTTACCATCGAGCTACGACTGGTCGGGCAATCATGCATTTACCACCGAGCTACGGCCGGTTGGGCAGTTGTGCATCTTCATTTACCACCGAGCTACGGCCGGTCGGGCAGTCATGTATTTACCACCGAACTACGACCGGTTGGGCAGTCATGTATCTTCATTTACCATCGAGCTACGGCCGGTCGGGCAGTCATGCATTTACCACCAAGCTATGGCCAGTTGGGGGGGTCATGTATCATCATTTATCACTGAGCTATGGTCGGTAAGAAAGTCATGCATTTATCATCGAGCTATGGCCGGTTGTGCAGTTATGCATTTACCACCGTGCTATGGCCAGTCGGGTAGTTACCACTGATCAGCTGGGCAGTCATGTTATGATATGGATAATAGTCCCAAAAAGAGGCATTATACGCTAGCATTTCAGAGGTTCGGATTGATTCTTATATCTATCTCATTAATATTGACTTATTGTTATGTTTTAGTTTTTCCTTACATACTCGGTACATTATTCGTATTGAAGTCCTTTTTGTTGTGGACGCTGCATTCATGCCTGCAGGTGTAGGTAATAAGTTTGACGAGCCCTCATAGTAGATGAGGTTAGCGTTAAGCGAAGGATCGGTGAGACTCCACTTCATTTGGAGTGCAGCCGAGTGTATAAGTCATTGTGTCAGAGTTCCGCTACAAACTTATGGGTAGGTCGGGCCCCTGTCCCATTTGACGTTGAATACTATTAGAGGCTTTGTAGATACAGGTTCATTATGTACAGTATGTCAGAGGCCTTGACGGACCGTGTGTATTCATGTTTTAAGTACCATGGATCGCTGATACATCGTTTGCCCACTTACAGTTATACATTTTGAGTTGTGGCCATGTTGGCCCATGATAGTTACAGAAAGAATGAGTTCATTCAACTCGACCTATGTATGTTCTAGTTTTCGTCGAACGATCATGAGTTATAGAGTGGTTTGCTCGGGATAGTATGACATCGGGTGCCAGCCATGCCTCCCCAGATTTGGAGCGTGACAAAACCACTTTAGAAATAGGGACGCCAACAAACAAGTAGAACAAGAGGGCCTCAGCACGTAATCAGCAAGATCATTGGTGGGAGTTGATGTCCTCCAAAGGACAATGATAAAGCACACCAAAGTTTTTATCACGAGAGAAAAATGCAACCGGGATTACGTCCCGGAAAGAGCCATCTCGTTCAGCGATGAAGACGCCGAGGGCATAGTACAGCCTCACAACGATGCACTAGTATTATCCGTACTTATCAATAAATCTCAGGTTAAACATGTGTTGATTGATCCAGGTAGTTCGGCAACATCATCAGATGAAGGGTCGTAGAACAACTAGGGTTGCAGTATCAAATTGTACCGGCGGTCCGAATATTTAACGGATTCAACATGGCGTGCGAGACCACAAAGGGTGAGATAACTTTACCAGTAAAAACTGCCAGGACTACCCAGGAAACAAAGTTCTACGTGATCGAAAGGGATATAAGGTACAACGCCTTATTTAGAAGGTCATGGGTTCACAACATGAGAGTTGTGCCTTCGACTTTACACCAGGCGGTGAAATTTCCCACTCCGGGAGAAGTAAAAATAGTCTACGAGAACAGCCGGCCGCAAAGAAGATGTTCGCTATCAATGAAGGGTATTCCGGTGCCCGCAATTTCAACATCAAAAAATATAGAAACGACTAAAGAAGGAAAAACTAAATAGCAATCAATGATATCGGCTTCAGCTGAGCCGAAAAAATAGAAGGAGCAAAGAGCGGATGATGAGGATGATTACAACGTCCCACTCTTGCTCATCAAGCCTCGGCTACTCAATCCTCGATCATTTCTCTCGTCGTTCCTTGTCGGGTGGCGTCCGGATCTATTTCCCCCTCCGATCCGTGCTGTATGGCTAGTATTGATCTCGGACCAGCCTCGGCTCCTGATCGATGATTCTCTTAGACCTGTCATCAGTTCTGATGGGGTAAAAAGATTCTGAAGGGGTCCCGAGTTGGTCGTCCTTGACTCTGATCTTTGATTGATACCTGTTGTGGATGTCGGCCCAGGTGACTGCCGAGTACTCCACCAAATTTTGCTTTAGCTGTTGAGAGGCCACGGAACTTTGGGGGTTGAGCCCTTGAGTAAATGCCTGAACGACCCAATCATTTGCAACTGGTGGCAAATCCATTCGTTCCATCTGGAACCTCGACACAAACTCCCTAAGCATTTCGTTATCCCTCTACTTGACCTTAAAACGGTCTAACTTCCTCGTCTTAACCTTGATGGTAATGACATGGACCTTTATGAAAGCATCTGCAAGCATAGCAAACGAGTCGATAGAAAATGAGTCGGAGGCAAGTTGTGATACCATATCATTGCTCCATTGGACAATGTTTCCCCAAATGTTTTCAGCAACACCAACTCGATTTCATTGTCTTCCAAGTCATCCCCTTTGATCGCGCATGTATAGGAGATTACATGCTCATTTGTATCCGTGGTCCCATTATACTTGAGAATGTCGGGCATCCGAAACCTCTTCGGGATCGGCTTCGGTGCCGCGCTCGAGGGGACAGGCTTCTGAATGAACTTTTTGGAGTCCAGCCCCTTCAATGTCGGAGGCACTCCCGGGATCTAATCAACCCTGGAGTTATACGTTTCTACCTTCTTGTCGTTGGCCTCAATCTTTTTCTCGTTATACTCCACCTGTTTTGTCAATGCTTCGAGCATCTTCATAACCTCGGAAGATTCCCCGGGCCTTAATTCGCCCGGTTCAACGACAACTTGTTCATCCCTCCAAGTATTTGCTCGGGACTTCTCGAGCTCGACCCTGTTAGGGGCTTGGCTCTAGTTTTATAACTGCGCTATCGCCGCTTGTTGAGCCTGTAACATTTTGAAAAACAACTGCAGGCTCACCCCATCACCTTCACCTTCGGGCGCCTTTCCAGCTGCTGATCGGGGTCCCCTGCGAACGCTCTTTTCGAGATCAGTCGGTAGATTGATATTGATGGCCACCTAAGAGTTAGCATCGACCGGGTCGGCGGCTTGGACACTATTGGGATCGACATGAGGCATATCATTGTTAGGCATCACGTTATTATTCTCACCATGATGGCCTAACTCAGCATCAACGTTCAAGTAAGCAGACTGAGAATTTGACATACTTAGGCTGACCTGGAATCAAAACTTCAAAGAACAAACGTAAAATAGGCTGTGTTATGGAGATTCATGTCAAATCACCACTATTATCCTTAGTCCCACGGTGGGTGCCAAATTGTTTACCCCCAAAAATGGGTAACAATTAAATTTGTATGCGGTTTAAAGAATATGTGATTCAATTTAATACGAATAATTTAAGAACAACAAGTAATTAAGTTAAAGATAAAATGAAAGATCAAATCAATTATAATGTGATGATCAAGACTAATCTTAGGATGAACAGTGAAATTCAACCTCGACCGGACCCTCGATATAAGCTCGGATGCGAATAAGAAAAGAAAATATCTAAGGACATTATAAATAATAGCTAGAAGATAAAAATAAACTTTTACTGCTTTGATTTACGTGTCAACAATGTGTTAAAATAAAAAAAACTTTTCCCTTTATATAGTACGGGAATTTCAGTCTTAGCATTAGTCTAAATAAGGTAAAAATGTTCTTTTTCCGGTAAATGTCGATCCGTGATTGATATCGGGTGGGATTCGCGCAGTAATATCCGGTTGAGGGTGAATATTATGGCTCTCTACTTGTCACGCATAACTGTTCTCTGTGTTTCGCGTGGTCTAGAAAATTTACTTGGTCTGGGTCCGTTATTTCACCGTGCCCGATCCTAGATACATTGTTCACTCTCCCAGGTTCTGATACGAGGGCCCTTCGGCCTTGCTTATAGTCGCGTCGAGCCGTTCTTCCCTTTGTTTCCTCATCGGGGAATGGGGGAAAACTCTGCCCCTAATTTTACCCATACACAATTCCAATTCGGGTTTTAAAAAAATATTATTTTTTTGGATTGGGTGTTATTGCAAACGATTGAGAATATTCTTTGGAGTTTATATCTTAATTTTGAGGGTGTTTGGTGAAGCTGGATTTAAGAAGAAGAAGAAGAAGAAGAAGAAGAAGAACACATGACATACAATTTACAAATAAACTTATATTAAAGTTGAATGTAAATTGTAATTTAAGTTGTATTTTGTTGTCGTTATATTTTTTTATTTGAATGTTGTATGAAAGTTGGAAATTAGTTTTATACTGTATGCTGTATGAAATCTGCATTTAAATTATAAATACTGTCTTTTTACATAAAGTTGTTGAAATGTATCAAAATTATATTATGAGAGGAAGTTTTGATTAGAATTTCAGAGAGGAAGAAGAACACACCACATTATAAATATATACAAATCATATACAAACATACAAAAGATATATTGTATAAAATTTGTATGAAAATTAAATTTAAGTTGTATGATATTGTAGTTGCATTTAACTGGGTAAAAATGATGTATAAAAGTTGTAGATAAGTTATAAATAATTTGTATACTATATAATTAGTTGTATAAAATTAGTTTTTAGTTTGTATGTTGTTGTAGATGTATCAAATTTGTACGAAGTTTATTTAAAATTTGTATGCTGTTGTACCATACATTATTCTTTTCTTACTTTGATATGTTAAAGAATGAAAAGTAGAGAATGAATTTCAAATCGACTCATGTGCACTGATTCATGTTTGTTTGAACTGAAAAAGCGTCATCCTTGAGTTTCTATTGCTTCTGCTACTAGCGCTACCTCAACAGAGGTGGAGGCGTTGAACATTTTATTTAAATTTCAATAAGCAGCACTCAAAATAGTACCGAGTTTGGTACACAATTAAGGGAGCTTTGGGTGGAGAGAGGTAGTAGAGAATGGATTGTAATTGAATCCCCTAATTTAAGACAATAATAATGGATTGTATATGAATTGTAAGAAAACGATAATTATAGCGGGTAATATACAAATTTAGGACAACTTTAATAGATAAGTTTGAAATATTGTATAGGAACAAAAATTCCTTTTATAAATTACTTTTAGTTTTATATTTTTTTATAAGCGATTTTTATTTTTTCACATAAGAAATTTAAAAATAACATATAAAAGATCTTTACATAATCATTTTTCCCTTTCAAATTGCAAAGGGTTATATTCATCATTTCCCCCGTATGCACACCAAGGGTATTATTTTGATAAATATACACGTCCAACTGATGGATTTTTTGAGAAACCCATTCTACCTAATTTTTTCCTGGATCGAAGCGTCAGGCCTCAAATAAGCCTTATATACGTCGAAAAAGGGGCGAAGAAATAACTTTATGGGTACATGGTTCTCTCTGAAGGCGCACGTTAAGAAGGATCGCTAACGTACGCCAATAACCATGAACAACCATCAATGACAAGCTTCGATGACGCAATGCTCTACAAAACAAATTGAAGGAATGACTAGTTGATTGGTAACACCAGAATCTAGAATTGAACAACAATCAGGTCCTCGACAACTTATCAGCTGGTTGCCGAGGATGGGAAGTGCACATACAGTCATGCAAACACAGCGATGAATGATTCTCACCCACCGGTGAGGGGAATCACTACAATTTCCCTAGAAGTCTCAATTTCACCGGAGTTAGGAACGACAACTGCAGCGTGCAAATTGACATACTCAGCAGGATTACTAGCTAAATCTATGGCTGATGTGGTTAAGGGCAATCGAATGAAGGAACAAGGAATGCAATTGAAGTTCTACCCATTGGTGATCAAGGATGGAGTGAAGCTGGTTGAATTGAACCATAATGAAGTGGAGCGCCGATGTCAGAAATGGAAAAAATGCCCTAATTGGCTATGTTATTGGGGGTAATACACCATTCAAAGAGATGCTCAAGTTTGTCTATGGAGTATGGAATTCAGTGACTACACCGAAGTTGCTGCTACATGACGATGGTTATTTTATCTTTAAATTTGAATCTATAGAGGATAATAACATCATTATCCAAAATGGCCCCTATACATTCAATAACAGACCCATGGTATTGAAAGATTGGACTCCAAATTTCAACATAAGAAACGAATCTATGCGTATTGTCCCTATATGGGTGATGTTACCTGGTTTATCAATACAATTTTGGGCTGAGGAAAATCTAGGGAGACTAGCGAGCTACATTGGAAAACCTTTATGCACTGATAAGCTCACAGCCCACTGTGATAGAGTCTCTTATGCTAGAGTTCTCATAAAGATCGATGTCACTCAACCTCTACCTGATGTTCTCCCTGTCATTAAGGCGGATGGTAATATTTGGAATCAAGAAGGAGAATATGAGTGGAAGCCTATGTTTTGTCAAGAATGCAACCAATATGGCCACACGACTAAGAATTGTCAAAGAAAGCAACCACAACAGGTGCAGTCAGAAAAGAAGCAGAACAAGAAAAAGAAAAAGGAGAAATGGGAATGGAAGGCAAAGGTTGTAGAGCCAATTGATACAGCTATCCCTAAACAAATGAATCCCCCTGAGACACCTTCAGTTGAGAAACCAGCAGAAGAAGCACAAGATGTTCAGATACAAATGCAGCAATCAAACAGAGGGAAACAAGTTGTGGTTCATCATGGTTCAAAGAAAAAAAATGGCCATCACATTCACATGCAGGATATTGCCAAGAGGAATCAGTTTGCTCCATTAAGGATATTTGAGAGAGCACAACCTGAGCAAGACCAATCTGGCATAAGGGATAATCAATTGGTTGATAAAGGACTCAAGGCAAACAAGACACCTCCACCATTATCTTCAGCACTTGGAACATAAGGGGTTGAATAAGCCCTACAAACAAAAAGAGTTTAAATTGTTTTTGTTTAACAATAAGATAGATATGGTAGGATGCTTTGAAACCAAAGTGAAAAAGTCAAAGGCTGCATTGATACAAAGGAAGCTTGGAGCAGGATGAAAATTTATAAATAACTATTCCTCAGCACCAAATGGAAGAATCTGGATAGGTTGGAAGTGAGTGAATGTTACAACTACAGTGCTTCAATGCTCTAGCCAGCTTGTCCATTGCTACATCCAAGATAGAAATACAAGTTTTGGCTGCTATGGAACCTTTGTTTATGGATTGCATACCATTGCCGATAGGAAGCCTCTGAGGGATCAACTTAAAGCCATACATGCGAAGCTAAGTGGCCCATGGATCATTCTACGAGACTTCAATGGTGTTCTATCAGTGGGGGATAGGATAAATGGATCCCCAGTACACCAACAGGAAACTATAGAATTCCAACAATGTATTGAGAATATTGGTGTAGGGCAAATCACCAAACGAGGTTGTCAATTCTCTTGGAGCAATAAAAGAGATGTAGATGAGAAAATATAAAGCCACATTTACTGGGCCTTTGGCAACCCTGATTGGTTCCAGACATATGCAGGTATTGAAGCTGTGTATGTCACGCCCCAAAATCGAGGAGCGCGACCGACGCTCAATCGAGTAAACCCGGTCGAGCAAGCCTATTAGATTTCCTTCTACCCAAACTCATTCATGAATAAGAGAATATATATTTTTGTTAATCAAATAATAGAGTGATCATGTCTGCAATACCAATTTCTTACCATTAGTTACTTCATTTTAAAGTCTCAATTTCACACACTTTTTTCATAATATGAAGTAGAAATAGTAATTCAAACACAACATAACGAGTTTGACTTCCCCAACACCAATATACAACCCACACTATGTATACGGAGCCTCTATAGATAAAGAAGAGTACAATGATAATGCCGGCAACAAGGCCCCGACTATACCTCAAACAGAATACACAAAAACAAAAGATACATGACCCCGAGATGAATTGGGGCTCACCAAGTTAGCTGGGAAGAAGGTGTACTGCTATCACTGATCAATATCTCCTGCTATGGAACCACCTGTATCCATTTAAAGATGCAGCGCCCCCGGCAAAAGGGACGTTAGAACCGTCGAATAGTACTAGTATGAAAACCAAACACCAATTTAAGGATTCGGAAATACAATATGAATATGATGAACCAGGGCGACAATAGAATAATATAGATAACCATTTAAACCAGAGCAAGGTTATTAAGAGCTATCAATAACATTTATAGGATTTAAGATGAGATCCTATGTAACCATCTTTACACAAAGCGGTCCCGCTGCTTCACCCATTCTTGGCACGTTGGCCGCACATCATATTTCATGTTCTGTTCTTTCACTTTCAAATATCATCATGGATAATCAACGACAAGGCCTTTCGAATTAAGACTTTAAACACATATTTGAGCAATTTAGGGTCTTAGGCACATGTGATTTCTTACACAATTTGACATGACAGCTTTCATAAGAATTACGTTTTTAAATCATAACATAATAACACACAACCCATACTTAAACCACATTCTCAAACAGTAACTAAACATAGCAAGAATCTTTGGAATACATATTGAGCGCATATTTATTTTGACACAAGGCTTATTTGGAATAATCAATTTATGATGAGCATCATGGGACTTACAAGGCCATTGTGGGGTTCAATTCTAAAAGAGGAGTTTAGCCAACATACCTCGCTTTGAGCTTTCCTTAATTCACTACACAGTTCCGAAATCCTAGCAACTTTGATCTATTTAGAGAAACAACAACATTGAACATGAATTGGGAAGGAGTTCACGATTCTAGCTCATTTGAGCATTTTATCAAACACTAAATATCACGACCCAAACTCCCTCCGTATAACTTCGTGACACATAACAAATTGCGAAAAATAACAAAACGAAAGTAAAACTTGGCAACTAACAGTAGTGGATAACTGAATAACTAGTAACAATGCCACTCGGCATGTACAATAACCAATAATCTATAAATACATAGTCTTCCCAAAACCCAAAACATCGTAAATCACAAGCTACAGAAGGAAAATAGCATCTTTATACAGCAGAGTCTAATAAAAGAAATACAGGAAGTGTTTGACATAGTGGAGAATAGATGGGGACTCCTAGGTCTGCGGACGCGGCAGATGTACCTTGAAGTCTCCGTATAGCAACAAGCACTCTTAGCTAATAACAGGGATGATAAGAAGTACATGGATCTGCACACAAAAACATGTGCAGAAGAGTAGCATGAGTACACCACAACAGTACCCAGTAAGTGCCAAGCCTAACCTCGATCGAGTAGTGACGAGGTCAGGTCAGGCCCACTGGTATATAATAAATAAAGCAGGGGAATATAACAGTATATTAAGAGATTGGAATTTAACAAAAGGAAAACCCAACAAAAATAGCAGTACAACACAGGGGTAAACAGCAGGGGATCTCCCGAGATACCGTCTCGTAGTCCCGAAGTAAAGAAGCAAAGAGATCTCCCGAAGTACCGCCTCGTAGTCTCAAAAGTAAATGTGCAGGGAGAACTCCCGAGGTACCGCCTCGTAGTCTGAAAAGTAAATATGCAGGGAGAACTCCCGAGGTACCGCCTCGTAGTCTGAAAAGTAAATGTGTAAGAAGAACTCCCGAGGAACCGCCTCCTAGTCTCAAAAGTAAATGCGCAGGGAGAACTCCTGAGGTACCACCTCGTAGTCTCAAAAGTAAATGTGTCGGGAGAACTCCTGAGGAACCGCCTCGTAGTCTCAAAAGTAAACACACAGCTCAAACCGATAAATACGACATTTAACAGCAAGATTTCTATAGTTATACTGATAAAGAATAGGGAAAAGCAGGAAATCAACTAGGCATGCTTTATAGAGTTCAAATAAGCAGTTAAAGCACGTAGACATGCGATATTAGACTAAACAGGATAACTACACATATTGGAATAGCTCAATTAAGAATGAAAACAGACTAATACTCATTTAAACGGTATAACTCAAATTAATGGAAAAATAAGTTACTACTCAGTAAAATAAATCGGGTTTTACAATAAATAGCCCGTGTACATACTCGTCACCTCACATACACGGCGCTCACATATCATAACAGTACAAAATCCTAAGGGGATTTCCTCCACACAAGGTTAGGCAGGCCACTTACCTCGAACCAAGCTCAATCAATCGGTAACGATGCCTTTTCCACGAATACCCGACTCCGAATGGCCCAAATCTAGCCAAAATCAATTACATACCATAAATTCAACTATAAGAAACTAATCTATTAATGAAATCAAAGCTAAAGCAGGAAATTAGAAAATCGCCCCAAAAAGTCAACCCGGGCCCACGTCTCAGAATCGGGTGGAAGTCAAGAAATATGAACACCCATTCACTCACGAGTCCAACCATATAAGAATTACTCGAATCAGACCTCAAATCACCTTTCAAAACTCAAAATTTTAGTCTAGGAATTTTATACCATTTCCCCCCAAATTTCCTACTCAAATCCCTAATTAGATAATGAAAATAGTAATAGATTCATGAAATATAGTCCAATCCGTGTTAGAATCACTTACCCCAACAATTTCCTTGAAGAACCCTCAAAAAACAACCTCACACCGAGCTCTCAAGGTCCCAAAATTGAAAATGGAAAACAAACCCTCGAACTTGATCTTTTCTGCCAAGCGATTCCACATCTGCGGACCTACTGTCGCACTTGCGATGCCGCACCTGCGGAATTTCCCTCGCAGGAGTGGAAATGACTTAAGGGGGCTGGGTCCGCATCTGCGATGAAGGGGCCGCACCTGTGTGTGCGCGCCTGCGGAACCTGGTCCGCTTCTGCGGTCTCACTTCGCACCTGCGCTCCTTTGGCGCATCTGCGGGAATCACAGATGCGGAAAATTACCTCGCACCTTTGACCCTTGAGAACCTACCCCAATCCGCTTCTGCGATAGACCTTGCGCACGTGGGCGGTCTCCCCACTGTAGCTGCAAAACACCAGAAACCAGAAAACTTCAGCCTTTTGCCTAAGTCCAATTTCAATCCGTTAAGCATCTGAAACACACCCGAGGCCCCCGGGACCCCAACCAAACATACCAACAATTCCTAAAACACCATACAAACTTAGTCGAGCCCTCAAATCATATCAAACAATGCTAAAAACATGAATCACCATCCATTCACTGTCCGGACACGCTCCTAAGTCTAGAATCACCTAACGGAGCTAACAGAACCGATGAAACTCTATTCCGGAGTCGTCTTCACACAGTTCTAACTATAGTAAAAGCTCCTAAGACTTAAGCTTCTGTTTAGGGACTAAGTGTCCCAAAACACTCTAAGAACACAACCAAAGCCTCCCGGCAAGTTACATAAGCAGAAAGAGATACGAGGAAAGCAGTAAATAGGGCGATCGTGGCTATAACTCTCAAAATGACCGACCAGGTCGTTACATCCTCCCCCTCTTAAAACAGTCGTTCGTCCTCAAACGAGTATAGAGACATACCTGAAGTGGTGAAAATATGAGGATAACGGCTGCGCATATCCTGCTCGCTCTCCCAAGTCACCTCCTCGACCGGCTGTCCCCTCCACTGAACCTTCACGGAAGCAATGTTCTTTGAGCTAAGCTTTCGAACCTGCCTGTCCAAAATAGCCACTGACTCCTCAACATAAGATAGATCCTTGTCCAACTGGACTGAGCTGAAATTCAGCACATGAGATGGATCACCGTGATACTTCCGGAGCATATAAACATGGAATACTGGATGAACTCCTGCTATACTGGGAGGTAAGGCAAGCTCACAAGCAACCTCCCCAACACGCCGCAACACCTCAAAGGGACCAATGAACCTTGGGCTCAGCTTGCCCTACTTCCCGAACCTCATAACGCCCTTCATAGGCAAATCCCAGAGCAAGATCCGCTCTCCAACTATGAATGCAACATCGCGAACCTTCCGATCTGTATAACTCTTCTGTCTGGACTGGGTTCTGCAAAGTCGATCCTGAATCACCTTCACCTTATCTAGAGCATCCTGAACCAAGTCTGTACCCAATAACCTAGCCTCGCCCGGCTCGAACCAACCCATTGGAGACCGCACCACCTACCATACATAGCCTTATACGGTGCCATCTGGATGCTCGACTGATAACTGTTGTTATAGGCAAACTCCGCAAGTGGCAAGAATTGATCCCAAGAACCTCCAAAATCTATCACACATGCACGGAGCATATCCTCTAATATCTGAATAGTGCGCTCGGACTTTCAGTCCGTCTGAGGGTGAAATGATGTGCTCAGCTCCACTCGAGTACCCAACTCATACTGTATGGCCCTCCATAAACGTGATGTAAACTGCGTACCCTAGTCAGAGATGATAGATACCGGTACGCCATGAAGCCGGATGATCTCATGGATATAAATTCGAGCCAGCTGCTGGGAAGAATAGGTAGTCATCATAGGAAGAAAATGAGCTGATTTGGTCAGCCTATCCACAATCACCCAAACTGCATCAAACCTCCGCTGAGTCCGTGGGAGTCCAACAACGAAATCCATAGTGATCCGCTCCCATTTCCACTCCAGAATCTCTAACTTCTGAAGTAACCCACCTGGCCGCTAATACTCATACTTCACCTGCTGGCAATTTAGACACCGAGCTAAATACCCCACTATGTCCTTTTTCATCCTCCTCCACCAGTAATGTTGCCTCAAGTCCTGGTACATCTTCGTGGTACCCGAATGAATTGAGTACCGTGAGTTGTGAGTCTCCTGGAGAATCAAATCACGCAAACCATCTACATTGGGCACACATAGCTTGCCCTTCATCCTCAATGCACCATCATCCCCAATAGCGACCTCCTTAGCATCACCGTGCTGAACCGTGTCCTTAAGGACAAGCAGATAGGGGTCATCATACTGACGCTCTCTGATACGATCATAAAGAGAAGACTGAGAGACCACACAAGCCAATACTCGACTCGGCTCAGAAATATCCAATCTCACAAATTGGCTGGTTAAGGCTTGAACATCCAACACCAATGGCCTTTCTGCTGCTGGTAGATATGCTAAACTCCCCAAACTCTCTGCTCGGCGACTCAAGGCATCGGCCACCATATTGGCCTTACCCGGATGGTACAAAATGGTGATATCATAGTCCTTAAGTAGCTCCAACCACCTCTGCTGATGCAAGTTAAGATCCTTTTGCCTGAACAGATGCTGTAAACTCCGATGATCGATATAAATCTCACAAGGGACACCATACAAATAGTGCCGCCAAATCTTCAAGGCATGAACAATAGCTGCTAACTCAAGGTCGTGGATAGGATAGTTCTTTTCATGTACCTTTAGCTGTCTAGATGCGTAGGCAATCGCCCTACCATCCTGCATCAACACCGCACCGAGACCAATCCACGATGCATCACAATATATAATGTAAGACCCCGAACCTGTAGAAAATACCAATACTGGGGTTGTAGTCAAAGCAATCTTGAGTGTTACACCCCATGTTTTCGTACGTGAAAGTACTCCATAAGTAAATTGATAAAAGCTCGGAAATGAGATGTTACATCCCGTATTTTCGTACGTTAAAGTTTCATCGTAAGTTAATCGACGTAAGCTCGGGAATGAGATTATTTTGAAGTTATAAGTATTATGCTATTTCAACAAGCGATGAGTAAATTCATGAAGGTGAGAGGGTAAGCAAATCGAAGAAAATAAATTTCGTCAAAGTTTGACATTTTTGGATAAAATACGGTCCGAGCTATAATACCCGGTATTTATGGATTAGTACCATACAAGGTACCACATGACCAGGATAATAAGATATATAAAGTGTGTTAAAAGTGAGTAGTATTTTAAGTAATTTGAGATAATCCTTAATTATGTTGGTAATTGGTTAATTATTAATTTAATGGAAGATTAACCATGTAATTAAGGATATGTGGATAATTAATAGGTGGGGACAAAGTCCCCCACGTGGCAAACAAGAAGCCTTAGTTAATTATGACTCTTAAGTCATATAACTTTGTGTCACAATTACAAGATTTTGTGGCTTAGTCATTATTCAAGTGGGGCCACACCCAAATATTAAAAAGGACCTCTTTAATTCATTATGGAATCTCTACAAAAGTTCAAAGAATGCTTTAGCAACTCATTCATGAAAGATTAGATGTTAAGCAACGTGATTGTGCTACAAAATCATACGAGACTACGTAATGTTATAGCAACGGGATTTTGCGATTCTAAGGGAGTACGGTGCAATCTTTCTCAAGAATATTATACGGATTTTCCCCTACTTTGATCCGCCGTTACGTGTTATCGCAATCAACGGGTGTTAAAGGGATTGTCAAGAGAATCAGTCTAGGTATGTTAAGGCTATCCCTTCTTTCCTTTTGGCATGATCCATACGATACAAAGGAAATGAGTAAACGCATAATTTTCATAAATGACTCTATTAATAGAAGTACTAGGGGTGTCTATATTCTTGATTCCCCATGTGAATTATTATTATATCTTCTGTTCATGGGTCTTAGAAAAATACGTATTTGATAAAGTTTATCCGAAAGGCATATTGATTTTATGACATTCCGAGAAATCTTATTAACGTATTTCTTATGTATTTCATGCATTTATACATGTACATTGACCCATGACCAGATGGCGTTATATACGCGTATATTATATGTATATGGGATATGTGAAAAGGTTATGGCATTATATACGCACCACCACCTGATCAGCTGGTATACGTTGATGATTTGCCCACAGTGGCCGAAATGATATGATGGGATGACCTCAGAGGTTTGATGAAGTTATGAATGCATATACCTATTCATGGTATGACATTTATATGCATATGCATGATATTATAAATATTAACTATTCACAGAGTTATTCAGACTTACATGTTGAGTCTTTTACTCCATGTTTCTCTCATGTCTATTGTTTACTGATTTTCATTCCTTACATACTCGGTACATTATTTGTACGAACGTCCCTTTTTCCTGGGGATGCTGCGTTTCATGCCCGCAGGTCCCAATAGATAGGTCGAGAGTCCTCCAAGTAGGTTGTCAGCTCAGCGGAAGGTGTTGGTGCTCTCCATTTGCTCCGGAGTTGCTTGTTTGGTCAGTATGATTTAGACGTGTATTGTTTGGTATGGCGGGGCTCTATCTCGACCTTTATGACAATTATATATTATTAGAGGCTTGTAGACAGATGTCATGTACGTAAAAGATTGCATGGCCTTGTCGGCCTATGTTCAGTGTACGAATGGTTATTTTCGTATTATAGGCCCGTATGTCTTATGTATAATTTGGTATTTCATGTTGTATTCTACTTATCTCACGACAGCCTCTCCAGCCCAGTTATCTATGATAGTATGATACAAAAAGATACGTTATGTTGGTACTCAATTGAGTAAGGTATCGGGTGCCCGTCGCGGCTCATCGGTTTGGGTCGTGAAAAAATGGTATCAGAGCAGTTCTGTCCTAGGGAGTCTACAATGTAACACCTCGCAAAATTTTGAAGTATTTCAGTGTAAAGCCCCGTAAATTTGGCAAGTGAATTCAAGGTTTCGTGGTGCCGGAGTAGGCTTACGTGTTTGAGGATGGTATAAAGCTCGCCGCGGTTCGGACTTTTTGGGTTGAACAATGCACCGAAAAGTAAAGGAAAATTTTTGGCGGAAAAATGCATTTTTGCGATCCATTATGCGACCGCAGAACCACTATGCGGGCCTCATAATGGCCGCAGAAGTGAGCAGGAGAAGGGCCAGTCTGGAGGCAATTATGCGATCGACTATACGACCGCATAACTCTTATGCGGTGCATTATGCAATCGCATAACAGTTATACGGACCACATACACGGGCATATTTTTGATCATTTTGGTCTGTAATTATGCGACCAATATGCGGTCCGCATATCCATTATGCGGTCGCATATGCAACCGCAGAACCTGTTCCGGAGCTCCATTTTTGGGTACTTACAACCCGACCCTGCTTCGTTAAATACACACAAAGGGTCATTTTTGAGCAAAAATTCTGATGTTTTAGAGAGAAGGGAGAGTGTTTAAGAGAGAGAGGAAACCCTAGGCTAATTTTTCATCAAGTCTTGCTCAAATTTTGGAAGATTAACAAGGAAAACCCACAAGTTCTTCATCTAAGAGGTAAGGTTCCATACCCTAGTTTTAAATTTCGAATTTGGGTAGAAGATGGTTGATTAGGAGTATGATTCGTGGGTATGAGATTTTTTATTTATACATGCATGTACCAATAAGAATTGTGGGAAGATTGTTGAGCTGAAATAAGTAAGGATTGGGTTGTGGAGTGAAGGAAATCATGTAAAAGAACCTTGTGGTTAAATTTTCATACCTAGTGTCTGATAAAATGCTCAAATGAGCTGAGATCATGAATATCTTCCTAATTATGGTTCAATTTTGTTATGTATCAAAATAGATCGGGATTGCTAAGAATTCCAGATCATTCTAGAGTTAAGGAAGCTCGATTGAGTTATGTTGGCTAAACTTTCTCTCTTGGAATTGAATTCCATAATATTTCCATAAGTTTCAAAGTGTGGATTGCATATTAAAAGGTTATGGCTTTGAGTTGTGTTTCAATGAAAGATAGTATGCCAAATTGTGTGAGAAAATCTCAATATTCTTAAGAATCTTAATTGCTCATATGTGTACCTAATGTCTTGATTTGGAAATGTCTTATTGTTGATAATCTATAAAGATGGTTGGAAGTGAAATAAGTTAATTGGGGATATAAAGTGCGGCCAACATGCCAAGAATTTAAGTTATGATTTTGTGTAGTAGTGCAAATGATTTGAGAAGATGCGATAAAGAATATGAAATGAGCCTCGACTCAATTGTTTAAAAATGACTTCGAAGATAGAATTACCTAAAAACTTTTGTACTCAATTCATGCCCATTAGTGGTTGCTTTTACTAATGCTTTGCTTTATAAATATATCTAGTGTGATTCGAGTTCTACATACTCATGTGTTAAACTGGTACATTGTCATTGCTAGGGAAGAGCATTGTAAGAATAAATGGTGTATTGATTGTTTATGATTTTCATGTGTGTTTCTATTGTTGGATGGTATGCCTCGTTCTTTGGGAAGAAACCATTTGTGTTTCAAGTTTTCCATTTCAAATAGATTTGAAGTATATGATTTCTGAAATATCCTATATGTTGATACTTGATGGTGATCTTTGAAATTGAAAGAGGTGAAAGTGTGGAATATGAAATACGGCCATCGTGCCAGGAATAAAGAATCTTGTGAATGGCCTAATGAGCCAAGGAAATATTGTCGTTGTGAATGACTGGGAATACTAATGAGAATTTATACAATGTGAAAGATGTTGAGGTGAGTACAATTGTATTTATGATAATTCTGTTTGCAAATCAAATCAAAAATATTTTTGGGATCATCATTAGCAAAACCGAGGAAGGGTGGGTCATAAGGCCCACACCTGAAACTACACGTGCCGGTGAAGGGGTGGATTGTGATTATTCCCCTTATTTGGGATGAAATTGGAACCTTTGGGAAATTGTGATATTATTCCCCTTAATTGGGATGAAACTGGAACCTTTGTGGATTGGAAAAGTCAACCCGCACGGCATATGTGGGAAGGCGGCCTAGCTGATCGGGTGGAGATCAGACGCCATATTGCGCATATGGTGGTACTACTCTTGGTAACAACTTTCTTTCGCATCACATGTCAAACCACATTATTCGTTGGGGGATGGCCTAGCTAATCGGGCGTGATCGGACTCCGTGCTAACAAAGATGGTGGTATATCGGTGCTAATGATCTCCCAACCAAAATTGTATATGAAGTTCGTATTTTGAAAATTATTATGTTTTAACTGAACATTTGGATATTGTTGATTATGACTTGTTGTTTATATGTGTTGCCTTTTCTTATGTGGGCATTCTATTTTGAAAGAGGACTTTTAGCTATGCATACTAGTGCTATTCGACAGTACTAATGTCCCTTTTACCGGGGGCGCTGCATCTTTAATGGATGCAGTGGTTCAACAGCAGGCGACACTGATCAGTGATAGCAGTGCACTCTTTTCAGCTGATTTGGTGAGCCCCACTTCATTTCGGGGTCATGTATCTTTTGTTTCTCATGTACTGCGTTTTGAGGGATAGCCGGGGCCTTGTTGCTGGCATTTCCATATTACTCTTCTATTGTATTTAGAGGCTCCGTAGACAGGTTGTGGGTTGTGGTTGAAGTTGGGAATTGAACTAGAAATGTTGGTATTTGGTAATCATGTTTTTTATTAATTCTATAAACTCGTAATATTTTGGAAATTATGAATGAAGCTGCTAATGAGAATGAAAAAGGAAGTTGTTAATAAAAACCTTTTCAGTGAATGATTAATGGAGTACATCTCCTCTTTATTCATGGATGAGTTTGGGTAGAAGGAAATCTAATAGGCTTGCTCGGCCGGGTTCTCTCGGTTGAGCGCCGGTCGCTCTCCCTAAGTTTGGGGCGTGACATACAAGCTGTGTCTAGTAGAGTCTTGTTTATAGGTGTGTTGTGCACCACACTTATAAGCAGGAGGCTACAGGGCATTTAGGACTGTCACTCTTTCTTCTTACTCTCGATCGTGTGGTAGAGCTCAGTTGTAAGAATTCAATTTCCTAAACTCTATCTTACTCATAATACAACGATGCCTATATCTAGAAAAACGGTTGGTAAGGGATTGAATACGGCCGTGGAAGAGTTGAGTTAGAGGAACTCGATTTTGCATCATGTTTATGATGAGTGAATGTAAGGTCTCCAGCAGATCATGTGTGTACTAAGACGTGTGAGCTTCTGGAAAAGGAGCCCTAAGGCATGAATATCTATCCACCCATATGGTAAAAAGCAATGAGATATTCAGAAGGTAGATGCAAGCTTCAACAAGTAAAAGAAGTAAGATGAAAAAGGGTACGAGGTACCCAGCTAGTGAAGATAATCATTATTTACCATTCAGGAAGGGAGATATAAGCATGTTGAGTTACCTTCAACAGTAGTAGAGGTATGTAAAATCGGCCACACCCATCTCATTTATGCCCTATGGGGGCTAACAGAAGTAGTATAAGAGAAGGCAGGGTATCAGGATCTAGCTGGGGTTAGGGTAATCGAAAATGGTGGATGGATTGTTTGCGTTAGTTGACATTCCCGAAGGATATTGCAAATGTGCTATTAGATCTCCTTATGAGACACCCAGATGGTGCACTCTAAAATAGTACAGCTAGATATGGGTACTACAAAGATAGGCACTGGAAGCCTTGAAGGGATAAATATTATCTTAGTGTGGCTCCCGTCCCTAGTGGAGAGAGAATGTTAGGCAATCCGAAGAGTCAGTACAGGGAGCAAGGGGAGCTAAAAGCAAAAGAATGTCTTGTTCGAGTTTTCAGAATAAAGTGATAGGCATAAATGTTAGTGGGAAATAAGAAGAGAGTTAATGAAACATTATGAGTAAGGCATGATACATGGATGACAACGGTAGATAAAAAAGATGACAGTATTACAGAGTCTATAGTCAAGTGAAGGAAAAGACGAGAGGTGACAGGCCTTGAGACAACAAAAGAGTATAGGCTATAAAGTCATATCCTCATTTCGAGAAATAAGTCCGTGACTCCAATGCGACTACCAGAAGGAAAAGTTAGACCCCAGAGTAATAGAAATCAGTATGGGCTGGTGAACAAGATAAAGTAAACATGAATTAGGGACTGAGTGATTTGATAATAGTCGGTATCATGAGAATTTCAGATTGCGTTCCAGCGATAATATGATGGATAACAGAAGAATAACCTTTAAAGTTCATTGAGGAAGATGCTTCCCTAAATCAAGCAAGCAAAGTTAAGCTTAAGGGACTATGTGTTCCAGTTACACTAAGTGTCACCCTCGTGAGTAAGAAATTTCGTTATCCTTCGTACAGAAGGATTACCGCAAGGCGAGTAAGGATCATCGATGTTGTGAAAAGATGCCAACGAGGAAGAGGTAAAACATCTATATAAAGATCATCGTATCGCTAAATCTTAGTACTCTCCTAAAGGGGGGAATATGGAGTGATGTGGAATTAAGTCAGAATTAAGTGGTTCTGGTAACTATGGAATGGTAAAGGAAGAATGCGATAAACATGAGAAAGGAATAAGATTATACTTATTTAAATCCTACAGATATGCAACGATTTCAGAACATTATGCAAACATGACGTCAAGGAGAAGAAGTAAGAGTTCCTGCCCGAGATGTTATTATTAGATAAAGAGCCAGTGCGAGACGTAAGTTAAGTCATGAACTCACCCATAGGTGGGACACCAAATAAGGGAACTCGTCCCGATAAGCAGAACCGAATCAAAATACGAATGGTTCCCCTCTATAACAAATCAAAAGCATACCTGTATGACATCATCTGGCGCACTGGCCTCAAGCTTACTATGTGAAACACATCAACGGGATGGGCCTTCCCCTTTTGGGCGCCCTCTACTTTCCTGAACACCCCGCTGTGACACATATGTCCAAAGTCTAGGATAATCTCTCACCCAGTGGGGTATCTCCACACTCGAAGCAACCTCTCTGTTGACGTGGCTGTGGGAACTGTGCGGTACGGTTACTCTGAGGCCCATGAGCACCTGAAACAGTGTGCGAATCCTGAAGTGCAAACTGAACTAGCTGACCCACAAAACCTCTACCATGTCGTACCCTGCCTTCAAAATAAGGACCAGTGATCTCTCCGGTCTACGAGGCCTCCTCACCTCTTTGTCCTCTCTCTCATGATCTCGCTTGTACTCTCTCTCTCATGGCCCCGCATGTCCTCTCTCTCCTAATCCCACATGCCCTCTACACGGCGAGCGATCCTTACCACCTGCTGAAACAAAACATCTGACTCTAACTCCCGAGCCATGCTGAACCGAATATCATGCCTGAGTCCTTCAATGAATCTACGGACAAGCTCTCTAACTGTGGCGACCAAAGCAGGTGCATGCTTGGCAAAATCACTGAATCTCACAGCATACTCTAACAGTGACATAGTGCCCTGGCGCAGCTGCTCAAACTCCACCCACCATGCATCTCGAATGGACTGAGGTACGAACTCTCTCAGGAACATCTCTGAAAACTGAACCCATGTAAGTGAAGCTAACTCGGCTGGGCTACCCAACTCATATGCCCGCCACCATTGATAAGCCGCTCCCCTGAGCTGGAACGTAGTAAAAGCAACCTCGCTCGTCTCCACAATACCCATAGTACGGAGAATGCAATGACACTCCTCCAAAAAATCCTATGCACTCTCTGAAGCCAAACCACTGAATATAGGAGGGTCATATTTCTTGAACCTTGCAAGTCTAAGCTGCTCTTCCTCAGATGCTGCTGCCCTGACCACGAGCTGAACTGGAACCACAGTCTGTGTCGCCATGACACTTGGAACCTGACCAACATGAACTCGCTGCTCTAGGGTGTGGCGGCGGGAGTCTGGGTTGCTCCCCAGGTCTGTGAAGTAGCTGGTGCAACTGGAATCAACCCCGCATGAGCCAATGTACCAAACATGCTCAAGGACTGTGCTAAGGTCTCCTGAAGTCCGGGGGTAACAGCAGGCACCTCCGGTACCTACTCCCCAACTGGAACTACTGGCGGCTCCTCAACTGCTGCTGTGGTAGGTGCTCTGGATGTGGCACTTACTCCTCGTTGGCCTCTGCCTCTGCCTCTAGTGATACTTGCTCCGGGAGTAGCGTCGTCGATAATTGTTGCTCGTGTCCTCACCATCTGTGAAAGAATGGAATGATAAAAGTTCAAACTCTGAGATCAATAAGCTCGCACGATAGGAATGAAAGAAGTGATATTGTCCTTATAGTTTTGTAACCTGTTGAAGATAAGTACAGACGTCTCCGTACCGATCCGCAAGACTCTACTAAACTCGCTCATGACTCGTAGCACCTATGAACCTAGAGCTCTGATACCAACTTGTCACGACCCAGTTTCCCCTCCGTTTGGGTATCATGATGGCACCTAGTCTTAGGGACTAGGTAAGCCTAACAATAATTGAAACAACAATATTGTTTAAATAGAATCTCTTACAATTCCCAAAACCGATAGTACAAGTCATAAGCTCTACAGAGTTTTTGCTAGAAAGCCCTTAAATACAACTGTCCAGAAGTAGAAATAAACAGTGCAAAGCGAAAACTTAAAGGTGACTCCAAAGCCTTCAAACGCATCGACAGGTTTATCTTGAGTCTCCGCGGCAACAATCCACACAGCTAGCTAACGAACAAATACCTGGATGTGCACAAAAATGTGCAGAAGAGTAGCATGATCACACCACAGTGGTGCCCAGTAAGTATCAAGACTAACCTCGGTGGAGTAGTGACGAGGAACAGTCAAGCCACTCATGGGTCTAATAAACTAAACAGGTACAAGTATATGAACAACAGAAGTATGATGTCTACATAAGGACTACGCAATATGGCTCACAATACAATAATGGCATTAAGGAAGGAAACAACAAGTATCAGCGGAATATCATGAAAATGACACAGACAAAGTGAATGCAACACAACATAAATTCAGAATCACAAATACAGCAAGGACTAGTAATAAGTCAGCAACTACAACTGCTTTTACATCAGGTTTTAGTCAACAACTCCACGAGGTACCGAACCTCGGAAATCACAACTCACGGCTGTCAATACCTGAACCCTAACACTTGGCATCATGTGCCCTCATAACACCTCATAACTGCACTGAAGACTCACGTGCCAATAGAGCCATTCTCACATATAAGGCAAGTAAACAAGGGTGATAACAACACGATAGGGGTCCAAGAATTACAAAAGAAAATCAAGAAACGTGTGGAAGCTAAAAGAAAATAAAGAAACAAAAAAAACAATGGAAAATTAAAGATAGATTGAATTCAAGAAAGAGTTTCTTGAATTCAAGAAGTCTATTCTTGAAGTTGAATCATAACAACAACAATTAGCTAACAAAGAACTAAACGCCTTTGGTAGAGAATTAAAAATAAGAGATATATTGTGAAACCCGACCCTTTAGAATAACAAGAACAACAATAAGCCTAAACTTATCACCTTTCTTCAATACCTAGAAGTTATCTAAGATTTCGAAAGAGTTTAATCTTACCACCTTAAGTTGAGTCTTGAAGGTTGAAGAATAAATCCAAGAGTAGCCACACACAAGAGTGCAAGAAAAATCTCACATTTTTTATTGATATTATCTATAATAATCTAAAATCTAAAAACAAAGAAGACACCCCTTTATATAGAGAGGGGGTCACGAAATTCCTACCTAAAAATAAGAAAATAAAGTCCTAAACTACTTTGGACAACAAGTCCAAATACCTTAGGAAAAGGAAAAACACTAGGAAACAAAAACCAAGTCAATCTTGGAAAGTAACTCCAACAATCTTAGGAAAAGAAAATCATAACCTTAACTACCTAGGAAAGCAATAAATCTAGTATCAAAATATATGGAAATAAGTTAAAACCAATCTTGGATAGAATCTTGAAAGTTCCAAACCAATCATGGATAGGATCTTGGAAATCTTGAAGGCAACTTGCAAGCAACTTGGCACCAACTTGTACCCAACTTCTATCAAGCCTATTGAACCTTTCTTGGGCAGCAAGTAAGTCCTTTTTATGTTATAAAAACGTGGCTTCATGCAGGACTTATTGGGATGCAAGTTTGGACACATTTTTAGGTGCCAAATAGGTCCAATAGTGGCCTGATTTGGACCTTCTTCAGAGGATGTCTCTTGGGGTCTAATCCACCTTTTTTTGGACATGAATTTGGACCATAAAATAATTATAATACCTAGACAACTCATATCCTTTTATCCTTGAGCATCCCAATTAACAACTTCTTTATTTGCACTCGAAGTCTAATGACCTTGTTTTGCAACTCTTTAGCTTGACATCTTATTAAAGGCCCTCTTTGATATTCCAAAACTTCATTCTTGTCCTTGAATAGATTTGAGCTTCCTAGGATGCTATCATTTCCCTCTTCTTGAAAATAATTCGCCCTCGAATTTCGACCTTGCAAGAAAAAGAAGTCACGCACTAGTAGGCATCTACTAATCTGAAATAATTGTAGGAATAAAACAAGATATTCCAATTAATCCTAATAGGTGTAAATACTCCTTTATAAAGTATATGGACATCATCATCCCAATAAAATTTATGCCTACTTAGATTTGTCCAATTAAAACCTCTCTTAGATGCACTATGTAATGAAATTTGCAATGCGATCTTGTCAATAAGGTAGTCCAAACATGTGCATGCCAAAGAAATTACAAAATATTGGTCATGTATCCATTTAACACAAGTATCGTTGCCACATGTATCAAATAAGACACTCTTATGATATAGCCAAGTATAAATTATAAATCCCATGGATTCTTCTATATGTAAGTTATCCAAAGAAGCACATAAATTCTCAGAAAGGTCAGAAGAACCCATGAATTCCAAAATATAAATTTCAATACATTGAAGCTCATGATTATAACTTTCCCCAATAAAATTGGCAACATCAATGGATTCTACATGATTGCTCAAACTATCACACAAAGAGTCATAGATAGGTTCATGAAGGAGTATTTGATCATTAACGTCACAATAATCATGCATATCCTATTTACTAGTAGCAAACACTTTTATAGACTCACAATCAACATGACTAGAAGAATGACTTCCCATCAAACAACAAAACTCACGTTCTAGCAATTTATCACATGAAAACTCATTAGACACTTGAATAAGAGAAGAAAGAACATTTAACTCATTAGCAAGCCTCTTCTCGTAAATTTCATGCCTCTTTCCACCAAGTTGGAACGCATAATCATCTACGTCATACTCAAATTCAAAAGGAAGCAAATTACACTTGCACTTTAACTTAGATATTACAGTTAATGACTTGATATGCATCAAAATATCATCATCTACAAAAATTATGTCACGACCCAAAATCCAACTAGTCGTGATGGCACCTAACCCAACCCGCTAGATAAGCCAACTTTCAACTATCCAATTCCAATAACAATTATTTAAAGTAATTTAACTTAATAAACATCTTAATCTTATACATCCCCAAAGAACTGGTAGTACAAATCATGAGCTTCTAAGAATAGAGTATACAAAGCGGAAATGAAATAAATACATAGTCTATTTGAATAATACATAAACAGAGCTTTTATAAATCTAAGGCTACCCTGAACAAAAGGCAGCTACAACAAGAATACAGGTACATCTTCAAGTCCCGCAACCATCTAGCACAGCAACAACAGCAGCCAACATCTGCACGCAATGTGTAGAAGTGTAGTATCAGTACAACCGACCCCATGTACTGAGTAAATAACACACCTAGCCGTAGGCTGAAAGTAGTGACGAGCTTCCACCAAGTCGGGTCCAAAACCAATAGTCCACAACAATCCATAATAACATAAAGCAAATAATACCAGAAATAACTTAGGGTAAAATACTCAGCCAAATAATGATTTAAAAAATTATAGTTCTTCCTTTCAAATATCTCAGTGAAAACCCAAATCGTTTGCCGAAGTTTCCAGTAATATAAATAGTTTGAAAACAATAAATTTCTCCCAAAATCTTGTCAATAATAAATATGATGTTTCATTTTCCTTTCTCATAACCCGTGTAAAAACAAATGCATCACTATGCCCATCTGTCAAAAATATGTGAGAAATCATGAATGATATGAGCATGTTAGATTTTTTTCTACCCAAACTCATCCACGAATGAAGATAATACATATTTTCATTAATTAGACAAAAAGGTGTTCATGTTCACAATACCAATTCATTACCAATAGTTCCATCATTTTTAGTCGTCTTAACTAGAACAAGTAATACAACCATAACATAACGTAGTTTGTCTTTCCCAGCACTAATACACAACCCACACTATATCTACGGAGCCCTTATAGATAAAGAAGAGTTCAATGATAATGCCGGCAACAAGGTCCTGGCTATACCTCAAACCGAATACATAAAGTACAAAAGATACATGACCCCGAAATGAAGTGTGGCTCATCGAGTCAGCTGGGAAGAAGGTGTACTGCTATCACTAATCAATACCTCCTGCTGTGGAACCACCTGCATCCATTTAAAGATGCAGAGCCCCCGGCAAAAGGGACATTAGTACCGTCGAATAGCACTAGTATGTATAACAGTCCCTCAATAGAATGACAAATAATACAAACAAGATTATCATAATATCAATGAAAGCCTTAATTTAGTATCAAGACAGTGTTCAAATTAATTCTCATATCTCAAATTGGGAGATTTTTAGTATCGATATACCATTATCTACAATACCATTATTCACAAAACTAGTATCACCGTACTCTTAGCACGGAGTCCGATCACGACCCGATGGGCTAGGCCATCTCATTAGAGACATCAACCACAATATCTCTCAATATCAATACCACCGTCTTTAACACGGAGTCCGATCACGACCCGATTGGCTAGGCTATCCATTAGGGACATCGACCACAATCACAATTTCAAATTATAAATTTCCAGCACAATCACCACCATGTGTGCGGCATGGTGTACGATCACGACCCGACCGGCTAGGCTGTCTTATTTAAGACATCAACCTTTTTATATCAGTCATCACATTTCATATTACTTTCACATCTTTTCATCTCATTGGCACTAATGGCCATAATTATAAGATCATTCTTGGCACGTTGTCCATATTCAGTATTTCATGCTCACCTTATCAATTTTAATTATCATCATCATCATGAACAACAAATACAATTCAAATCAAGGTGTGTAGTACACATGTGAGCACTGTTGGAGTCTAAAGCACATAGAGATATTTCACAAAATTTGGCATAAGTCATTTGAACTTGACTTAAAGTCGAAACATTATTAATGCACAACCCATATTTTAACACATCCTCAATTGGTAACATAACATGAATAAAGCATTTGGGATGCTTGTTGAACATATATCTTTCAACTCAATCTTACTCGGAATAGCCAATTTCATAATGAATCACTCGGGACTTACATAATTTACATGAATATCGTGGGATTCAATTCTTAGAGAAGAGTTTAGCCAACATACCTCACTTGAGCTTCCTTAAACTCTAAAACGTTCCGGAATTCTTAGCAATTTCAATCTATTGTAGAAATATAATAAATTGAATCAAAATTTGGAAGATGATCATAGTTCTAGCTCACTTGAGCATTTTATCAAACACTAGATGTGCATAAGGTTTCAATGTCCTTTTTATGAAGGATTCCATCATCCCACAACCCAAACTTTACCATTTTTAGCTCAACAATCTTCCTACACCCTTTGATAATACATGCATGTAAAATAAACAACTCTCATGCCCAAAAATTACCTTGCTAGTTACCCATTTTTAGAAGATTTCGAAATAAGGGCTTAGGGTGTAGAATCTTACCTCTAGGATGAAGACCTAGTGAGCATCCCTTCTAAATCTTCCAAAACTTGAGCAAGAATTGAAAAAAATTATTGAAGAACACCTTCTCACTCTAGGGCACTCTCTCTCACTCTAAAATATCAGATTATGGCTCAAAAATGGCCCAAAGAGTGTATTTAACGAAATAGGGTCGGGTTTTAAAAATCCAAAATTAGAGCTCTGGAACAGTTCTGCGGTCGCATATGCGACCGCATATCGGTCGCATAATTGCTGATAAAATGATCAAAAAGGTTGTCTGTGTATGCGGTCACTATGCGGTCCACATAATTGTTATGCGATCGCATAATGCACCGCATAACATTTATGCGGTCGCATAGTCGACCGCATAATTGCTTCCAACTGACCCAATTAAATGTCTCACTTTGCGGCCATTATGCGGTCCGCAGAGTGATTCTGCGGTCGCATAATGGACCGCAGAAATGCACTATTCCGCCAAAAAATTTCTTTTACTTTCCTGTGCATTGTTCAACCTAGAAGAATTTCTACAATCCTCAAACACATAAGCCTAGTTCGGCACCATGAAACATTATTTTCTTTGTAAATTTTACCGGGCTTTACACTTAAGTTCTTCAAAAATTTTCGGGGTGTTACATAGATGGAGTCGATGATGAAGATGGTTGCGATCCCTGTGACTGCGACCCATGTGGCTGTGATACTGATGGCTGTGTCCCGAGTGGCTGTGATATGGATCGATGCGATCCATGTGGCTGTGATACTGATGACTGTGACCCGAGTGGCTGTGACATGGAGGGATGCGATCCGTGTGGTTGTGAGATGTAGGGATGTGATCAACGTGGCTGTGATGCAGATGGCTGCGATCCACGTGGCTGTAATGCAGATGGCTGCGATCCACGTGGCTGTGAGGCAGCTGGACTGTATGTCGGATGTATAGTCCTATGGCCCTGTGATGGAAGACTTGGTGTTTGGATGAAGGTGTAGGCCTCGTGATACAATGGCAACTCAGTATAGCCGTGTGGTGGAGGATAAGACATAGGCATCTCTGAAGAGGGTGGAAAAGAGGGAGTATTATTATCTACCCTCCTCTTTCCCTTCCTAGCCTTTTCTCGACTCCGAGTACTGTTAGGGTCATTGTTACCTTGACCCTTGCATGCCATCTGCATAATATAATACATATTTAGATTGAAACATATAAGAAACTAGTTATAAAATGAGAGTGCTTTAAAAACCAACTTTTTAATCCTCGTCGACGTATTGTTCCTCGTCCGAGAATTCCTCGTCGTCACTTGTTTGAATTTCATCAGTTGATTCTTCGTCCTCATTTTCTATAATTGTTACTTCATTTATATCAACTTCTTCCAATATGCGTTCAGGATGTTCCAAATCATTTTCTAACTAATCGTCCACTATTTGGTGAAAACTGGAGATATCGTTTTGATATGCAACATCTAACACATTCTTGACTTCCACCCTACCTACAGGCTTAGTTTTTATAACAACCCACCAATCGGACTTATTCCACCGCAATAGATAAGGAGCATAATACACTTGCCTAATGTTATGTGCAATAATGAAAGGATCATAGCGATCATACTCCCTCGTATGATTAACCTCAATTATGTTGTATTGGTGGTGTACTCTTGTACCTCTTGTTGGATTTGGGTCAAAACCACTTGCACCTAAAGAGTATCAATTTCTTATATGGCCAACCTGTATATTCTAGTTGTAATATTTCTTTGACCACACCATAATAATCTATATCTCCAACTTGGTTGCCATCACCACCTTGAACCCACACTCCGCTGTTGTTGCTATTTTTATTTTTAGAGCAATCCTCTGTATGAAACTAATAACTATTCACTACGTACTTAGACATTGTTGTGACCTGAAACTCAAGCCCCCAAGATATATCTTTTAAAAATTGATTTACACCATTATTTGGATTATTTACCTACATAGTGTTAAAAAAATCATAAGTTAGCATAACCGTATATATATATATATATAGAGGGAACTTTATTATTTACCTACATAGTGTTAGAACATTATCAGGATAAACTTACAAATTCTTTGAACCATGTATCAAATCTCGTATATACAACATCATGGCCAAATTGACCCACGAAGTGACTGTGACACATCAAATATTTTTAGTAGTTGCATCAATATGTAATTACATTTTGATAACTAATAAATCAAAACTTACTTGAGAAATGGTACAACTTCAGGACAATTTAGCAACACATGAGTTGTAGCTGACTTGTATTCCCTATCACTCAAACTTCTCTTTCTAACATCCTTAGAACATTGACCTGGTTGATTGAATATGGACATTGGAGGATATAATGGATCAGTCACACATTCGACAGTGTGTCTATTGGGCCTATTCCTAGAACATAACATGTTACTCTCAAAATAATAAGAACAAAAATGTGCAGTTTCCTTTGCAAGATAGGCTTCGCATATAGATCCTTCAATCCTATTCCTCTACTTAACAAATTGTTTGCATTTGCCAATTGTCCTACATAATGTCATGTTAGCCAAGAACATTCAAATAAAATAGAATATTACATCAAACTTATAATATTACCTCTCAAAGGGATACATCCATCTGTATTGAACAGGCCCTCCAAGTCGTGCCTCGTGTACAAGGTAGATTGGAAGGTGTTCCATCACATCAAAGAAACCACATGGAAATATGTTTTCTATCTTACTAGAAGTTACACGAATGTTCTGATCCATCCGAAGTAGGTTTTCTACCCTTCATGTGGTAGAACACAAGTCTTTGAAAAACAAACTAATCTCTGTGATGGGTTTCCAGATTCTTTTAGGAAAACCACAAAATGCAATAGGCACTAAGGTCTCCATGAAAACATGACAGTCATGACTTTTGAAATGGCTCAACTTCCATACCTCCATATCTACCTTTGTTTCCTAGATTCAATGCATAACCCTCATGCATCTTCAATTTCGTAACCCAATCATAAATTTATCGTCTTTCCGCCAAAGTGAATGTGTAACTTGCTTTGGGCTTGAATACCTTACCATTGTTTACTGTCTACTAGTATAATTTAGGTCGCCTGCAATATTCTTGGAAGTTCATTCTAGCCTTCGGGTTATCTTTTGTCTTACCTTTAACATCGATCACTGTGTTGAATAAATTATCAAAATAATTCTTCTCAATATGCATGACATCAAGGTTTGTGTCAGAGAAAATTATCCTTCCAATAAGGCAACTCCCAAAATATACTCGGTTTCGTCCAATTATGAGTAACACCATATCCGAAGAATCTATAAGGTGGAGCCTCAGTAACTTTACTGAAGTTCTGGACCCTCTCCCAAATTTCCTCACCTGAAAGTATCGGAGGTGGCGAATCATATTCCACTTTATTCTTTTTGAATGCATTTTTCATCCTTCTAAACTCATGATCATCATGCAAGAATTGACAGTGACAATCAAACCATAATTTCTTTCGGCCATGTTTCAAAGTGAACACTTTACCATTTTCCATGTAGTAAGGACAAGCTAGCTTCCCAGCAGTCATCCACCCAGACAACATTCCATACGCAGGAAAATAATTAATAGTCAACATTAAATTAACACGCAAATTGAAATTCTGCTTGGTTGATATGTCATATGTTTCAACACCATCATACCACAACTGTTTTAGCTCATCAATCAAAGGTTGCAAATATACATCAATCAAACTTTTCGGATTACGTGGACCAGGGATAAATGAATTTAAAAATATATATGGACTAGTCATATACAACTCAGGTGGTAGATTATAAGGTTAAGAAAGACATGCCAGCATGAATATGGTCTCGCAGATATAGAAAAAGGCATGGAGCCATCCGCACACAAACCTAACCGAATGTTCCTTGGTTCACTAGCAAAATCTGGATATGTCCTATCAAAGTGCTTTCAAGCTTCTCCATCTGAAGGATGACACATAACACCAGGTGGTCTTCTATTTTCAAAGTGCCATCTCATATGAAGAGCAGAACTCATCGACGCATATAACCTCTTTAACCTAGGTATAAGAGGTAAATAATGCATCGCCTTTACAACGACCATATTCCCGCTGGAAAGCCTCTTGAAATGAGGCTTTTCGCAAAATTTACAACTTTTTAAATTTGCATCATCTTTATAATATAACATGTAACCATCTTCACAACAATCAATTCTCATTGACAAAAGTTCTAACTTAGAAACCAATCTCTTTGCCTTATAGAAATCACCAGGTAAGTTGATATTTGGGTCAACTAGTTCACAAATAAGGTAAATGAAAGAGTCCATGGCTGCTTGAGAAATATTCCAATCAGATTTGATACTTAATAATCTAACTGCAACATACAGCTTAGAGTGCGGACTTCCTTCACTTAGTGGACGACTAGCTTCCTATAACTTCTCATAAAAATGTTTTGCATCATCATTAGGAGTTTGTTCAACATTTTTATTGGGCTTACCCCCGAAGTGCATCCCAAAAGTATCCGCAACCATATCCTGAATTCTAGAATCATGATTTGTATTCTCCACCGACCTACTACTTTCACCAACAACCATGTTATGAAATATTCCACGATTACCATCGATCTCTCCATGATTAGTCCACACAAAGTAATTCTCTATAAACCCCTTCCTATAAAGATGAAGCTTAACTTCCTCCGATTTTTTAAACTTCACACAATCGCACGTGACACAAGGGCACCTAATTACTCCTTCAATTCGGTATGGTGAAAGTGACATTGCATGTCTAATAAAGTCATCAACCCCTTCTACAAAATCCTCCCGCAATCCCTGCTGATTAGAATAATTCCTATTGTACATCCAAGTACGATGTTCCATCTATACAAATAAAACAAGAACAAATTAATTTATTCTTCAATTATAAACTAATTAAATCTTTTTTAGTTAATTAAGATAATTAATTTTTCCTAATTATACCAAAATTAAATTATAGTAAATATAATTAATTATAAACTATAAGTTCAATTCATATCCTAAGAGTTTAAACATAAACTAAAAGTTTAATTTATATCCTAAAGTTCAATTCATATCCAAAAGAAATAAGTTTAACTAAGTTCAATTTAACTAATTCATAACTAATTAACAAAATATTAAATTTATACACAAAAGAAATAAGTTGTAATTCAAACCTAGAATTTTTAGGAGGTGGAGAAAGAGGGGCGGCAGCTGGGCAGTGGCTAGCAGCGGCGATGGAGATGGCGGGGGAGTGGCGACACTGGGCGGTTGCTACGTGGGGTGAGGAATGGGATTTGTGTGAGGGAAATAGAGAAGGAGAGGGGAAGGGTATTGAGTGAGGAGTATGAAACTTTGGAGAAGAGAGGTAAGAGAAATGAGGGGAAATCCTGTATTTTAGATATAATATTAGAATTACCGACCAAAGTTGGTCGGTAATTTTTGTTGGTACATTAAGTGTTAACCGTTTGACTATTAACTGTTTGACTAAATTGTTTTTTTTGTGTTTTTATTTCTTAAAATATTATAAACTATAAAAAAAATTATTATAAACTATAAGCATTTATTTTATTCACATATACAAAGAGGATCGGTGAGGTAGCATACAAGCTTGAGCTACCACCTGAGATGTCATTAGTACACTCGGTGTTTTATGTGTCTATGTAAAAGAAAGTAGTTGGAAACCCGACAGCCATTGTTTCGGCTGAGACTATTGAGGTAAATGAAGAATTGACTTATGAAGAGATTCCAGTTTCTATTATTGATCGGCAAGTCCGAAAGTTGAGAAGCAAAGAAATTGCATCTGTGAAAGTGCTATAGCGAAACCAACATGTTTAAGAGGCTACTTGGGAGGCCGAAGAATAAATGAAGAAAAAGTATCCTTATTTATTTGAATAACCATGTAATTATGAGTTGTGCCATATGAAAATGCTAAGGGATATTCCTATGAAATATGTATGACTTGAACATTTGGTGTTGAGGGTGTTCCGTTCTGGTAATATAATTGCTTGTGAGGCCACATTCAGTGTTATTTTGCATTATGTTATGTTATTGGATTATGTATAAGCTGTTAGGATGTATTTCTGGGGCTCTCTGATAGGTGGATAGGCCTAATTACAACGCAAAACTCTAGCAAAATTTTTGAAAGTTTAGGGAGTTAGTCAAATTTGGGGCTACTAGTTTGTGGTATAAAACAAACTAAGTTGAATAAGATGCTAATGACGGATTTTTACCCTCAATCGAAGACGAATGATCATAAGCGGGGGAGAATGTAACACCCCAGAAAATTTTAAAGTACTTAAGTGCTAAGCCCGGTAAATTTTGCAAAGCGGCTCGGACTTTTTGGGTTGAACAATGCACCGAAAAGTAAAAAAAAATATTTGGCGGAAAAGTGCATTTCTGCGGTCCATTATGCGACCGCAGAATCACTCTGCGGACTGCATAATGGCCGCAAAGTGAGGCAATTAATTGAACCAATTGGAAGCAATTATGCGGTCGACTATGCGATCGCATAACTGTTATACGGTGCATTATGCGACCGCATAACGGTTATACGGACCGCATAGTTACCGCATACACAGGCAGTTCTTTTGGCTATTTTGTAACCAACTATGCGACCGATATGCGGTCCGCATATCGGTTATGTGATCGCATATGTGATCGCATAACTTGTTCCAGAGCTCTATTTTTGGGTTTTTAAAACCCGACCCTATTTCGTTAAATACACTCTTTGGGTCATTTTTGAGCTATTATCTGACATTTTAGAGTGAGAGAGGGTTCCCAAGAGTGAGAAGGTGTTCTCCAATATTTGTCCTTCAATTCTTGCCCATGTTTTGGAATATTAAGAAGGGAAACTCACTAGGTCTTCATCCTAGAGGTAAGATTCTACACCCTAACTCTCGATTTCGAATTTTGTATAGAAATGAATAATAAGCAAGATAATTTCTGGGCAATAGGATTGGTTATTTTACATGCATGTGTTATTAAAGGATGTAGGAAGATTGTTGAGCTAAAAATGGTAAAGATTGGGTTGTGGGATGATGGAATCCTCCATAAAAAGGGCCTTGAAACCTTAATGCACACCTAGTGTTTGATAAAATGCTCAAATGAGCTAGAACCATAATCATCTTCCTAATTGTGGTTCAATTTGTTATATTTCTAAAATAAATTGAAGTTGCTAAGAATTCTGGAACGTTTTAGCGTTTAAGGAAGCTCAATTGAGGTATGTTGGCTAAACTCTTCTTTAAGAATTGGAATCCTCATTATCCTTGTAAGTACCGAGATGTTGATTATAAATCGAGTATTCCGATATGTTTTGTGATGAAGATATATGTTCAATTCGTATTTCAAATGCTCTTATCATATTGCATTATAAATTGAGGATGTGTCCCAAACTATGGATTACGTATCCACGTGTTATAATTTTTAGTCGTGATTTATGTGAAAATTATTATGCCAAGTTGTGTAGAGATTTAAGATTGTGATGCACCTCCACCCGCATACATTGGGGTGAGGCGACATGACCGCTTTATGTGAGGATTATGGTATAGAGATTGTGATTGTGACAC